>NW_021620873.1:3436119-3441301 GCF_004785775.1 Grammomys surdaster
GGGAGGGAAGGAGGGAGGGAAGGAGGGAGGGAGGGAGGGAGGGTGAGAGGAGGGAAGGAGGGAGGGAGGGAGGGAGAGAGAGTGAGAGGAGGGAGGGAGGCACCAAAGAAATAGACAAAGAAAGAAAAGAAAGAAAGAAGCAAAGAAATAGACAAAGAAAGAAAGAAGGAAAGAAAGAAAGGAAAGAAAGAAAGAAAGGAAGAAAGAAAGAAAGAAAGAAAGAAAGAAAGAAAGAAAGAAAGAAAGGAAGAAAGAAAGAAGGGAAAGAAAGAAGCAAAGAAGTAGACAAAGTAAGAAACAAAGAAAGGTTTCTCACAGCTAGCACCCTCCTAACAAGAAGAGTGTGTACAAGAACACAGGCCCTGGCTGACCAATGATTCGGAGAAGTTCTTATCAGCAACTGTCCGCCCCAGGATCAAGGCATCCAGCTCTAGTCTCTCCCCACCTCTCAATACCTCGTGTTCTCTTTCCTCTCTCACCCAACTTCAGGTACAGACTTCTTGCTGCTCTGCAGGCTGAGTGGAGCCATCACAATCCCGCCTCCTCTGCCTCACAGTCATCTCCGGATGTCCTTCCTGTCTACCATGAAGGTCCCTTTCCTGAACAAGAAAACCCAGAAATAGGTGAGCACGTTTGTGTCTTTCCATAAAGTCAGAATTTACAAAATAACAATAAATTTACAAGGAACAGTGTTTTGAATGGCAGATACTTTCACCTGCTATAGTAAGCTGTCCAGGTGAATGCTTAATTCCTAATGTTAGCTTTCACTGCACACAACACACAGTAAATACATCTATTTGTCTTCCTATGTGTTTATGTGGTTTGGAGAATGAATAAAAATCACACACACACACACACACACACACACACACACACACACACACACACGCCCCAGTGTGGACTGCAGAATTCAACAGTTTCAGAAGTAAGCTGATAGAAATGCAAATAGAGTCTGTAATGATAGGACAGCAAATCTAAATAAGCCAGAAGGAAGAAACTGTTGCTGTGGATTCAGGCTGCAGGAGAGGCAGGCTTGACAATAAAGACAGCCTCAGCTGCAGTGACAAAGGGCATACCTAAGCTTCAATAGGAAACCCAGCTCTAGGTCCAAATGACCAAGCAGGTAGTTGAGCAGGTGACGATAGCAGAAGGCCACAACAACAGCAGGGACCAAGCTGAGGTGAGGTCCCAGTGATGGTTTTCTGTCTGCCAGTCCCTGACACACATCTGTTGTCAGATGACAGATTTGTGGAGCTGCTGTCATCCCAATATTAGATATTGTACAGGGTTCAGGTGAAAGTTATACCATCCTGGCTGGTGTCTGATAAGTTTATGAGCTTGGTTTCCCTGATGCAACTTGATGTGTGCCCGCATGTCCCTGCAATCTTAGCTCGCCCTGATAACTGTACAGGTGACACCCTCTCTGCTCATAACTCATTTATCAGTCTGTGCTGTGTGAGTGCTGCTGTGTCAGTGTGTGCTGTTTGTGGGTCCGCCCTCAAAATGGAGTTAAAGGTTTACTTGTCAAATGGGCAAGGCCCGTCCTGAAAACTCACTGTTTGAACATAATTTAAAGTGAGTACACAGGGTACTGGGAGTAGGGCCCAGTGTGATCTCAGCAGTACTGACTGACTGAGCACCTCGTACTGTGAGGAGTAGCCTTTCCCTGCAGTCCCCATAGTTCCTATGGGGAAGAGCAGTTAGCATGCCTCTAGTGACCCCTCCCTTCTCCTGACACATCCTCCTGTCCTGGGAAGACTGAGATCTCTATGGGTGGGCTTCCCCCCACCCCCCGCAAAACTACTAAGTCACTTAGGATGGCAGACTTAGCCTCCTCCCCATAGGAAACCAACCTACTTACACATAATATCTTCAGCACTTAACTTTTGGAAGAGTTTTTCTATTTGCCCAAGAGGGTTCTGGGAAAAGAAGTAGGTGGAGGATATCCACACGTGCCTGCCATTTCTCTCTCACAAAGCCACTTTAGTCACACCCTCTACCTTTACCAGGTAGACACACAGTACCTGTCTGGGTCTTCTTTCAGCCTTTCAATCTGTTATACATTTGGGTTAAGTTTTTTTGGGGGGAGGGGTGGTATTTGTTTGTTTGTTTGATGTTTTTGTCATTTTCAAGCAAAAGATCTTTAAGAATGCTGGCCACAGCAAAGATATGAGCTCAGAGAGTTATAGGCCCACCAGACAACAAAAGCCCCTACTCTTAAAGGTTTCCAAGGAGAAGAGCATGGGGTGTCCTATACCAGGAGGGAGCAGCAGGTTTAGCTAACTATGACCTGTGCTACCTAGCAATCATAAAAGGAGTCACAGAAATGCTGGGTAGGGAAGCAGGACAAGTTCACATGTGACCAAACCGTGTTGGACCTTGTTTGCCCATGTGGTTGGGTTTATTCCCTGAAAGGTCTCAGTTTGAGGCTCCAATGGGGACAATGATACAGGTTGACCTTTTGGATAAGAGATGTTAGAAGAGTTATTAGCACCAAAAAAAAAAAATCATGGCAGAGGCTCTGAGAAGAATGAGATCGGACCCCTGAAGCAGAGGTGGAAGAAGAGGGTGGGGTTTCTGTACTGTGAAGCTGATGAGTCCATAGAACTGCTTGCAGTTAGATAGTCTCTGAATCCTGGGTGGCAAAGGTAAAAGAGGAGGTCTTACATAGAGACAGAGGGAGAAACCAGTTAATGGTGACTTAGAGGCCTTGCTTAGTGGCACACACGTGTCTCTTTAGATCATATTCATTCTGCCAGACAGTTCTGTTATACTACTAGGGACCGTTATCACCTTGAGTATTACTGCAGACCTAATGAACATTACTATTTTACTCAACTAGTCCCCATGGATACTTGGTCAAAGTTTTCTCTACTACAAGATGACTTGGCTAATAAATTACACTACCATAGCAAGAGAAAGCCTAAGCAACCATGTGGAAGGGGACCAAGACCCACAGTTGACAGCCCCTCACAAAACTCCCAACTAGAAGCCAGAACCAACTATCAACCATGCATACCAAGGCTTTGGCTCAAGACTCTGGGCTCTTACACTCTTTCCCTCTGCCTCTGTCCCCTCTCCCCCGTGTGTGTGTGTGTGTGTGTGTGTGTGTGTGTGTGTGTGTGTGTGTTTCTATGTCTGTCAGTGTCTGTATCTGTGTCTGTACATGCTGAAGAAAGATTCTAAGTTATCACTAGCTTGATCTCAGCAATGTCTCTTTGAACTAACTCTATAGGCCAGAAAAATCCCAACTAGGGAAAATTCCAACATCAGGAAATGTTGCTAAAATTCCTTCCTGGGGTAGATATAAACACATCGAAACTTCCACTTAAGGGCTCATAACAAACCAAGGAACAATACCACCACAGTTCACTCAGGGCAAGCAATGAGTTTATTAGGCTTATTTACAAGAGCAGTAGATGGAGGGTCACAGGCAGAAGCATAGGTGACCACACCACAGCCATACTGGAAGGTCTGCACCCAGCAAGAATGATGGCTTCCCCACAACTACATAGATGGAGTCTCCTCTACTCAGCCTTCCCTTTGCATATACTCTAGCCCCTCCCAGATATCCTGGGGCCACATCCAGTTTATGCAGAACTTACTGAGAGGGATGGATGGATAACCAGGCAAGAGCCCCATCAACCTTCCTTCCTCCTCCTAGAAAGGAAGGTCAAACAGCCAACAAGCCAAGCAGTGATGACCCTTGGTGAACATTCTTAGTTGGACTCCTGAAGATGGTGATGCTTTGGCTTAGCAGATAGTCCATCCAGCAGGCACTGTGTGGGGACCTCTTTTTATCTTTGTTAAACTGGGTGGGGGGGGCTGGCAGTTGTTTAAATCTGGTGGAGCAGAGCAAGGCCCTAACAAAACACCCTACAATTCACAGGGTGGGCACACGCACAACAGAGTATTAGCAGGTTCAAATCAACAGTGCTACAGTTGAGAAACTACTGGAGAGAATGCTAGAAAACTTCTGTGAGTTAGAGGGATCTAGAGACTGGTAGGCAGTCTCCGTGGGATACCTGTCCCAGTGTCTGCTTCCTCGCCTATGTTGAATGGTTTTTATAAGTTGCTCCTGTCAATCATGAGAAGTTGTAGCTTCGATGATATGATTAATAAAAATGCCAAAGACTAGAGGTGTAAAACAGTGATAATGTTCCTACCCAGCATGGTCAAGGCTTAGAGTCTCACCTAGGGTACCACATGTTACTGGGAAATCAGGTCTCTTTTGGGGTTTAGTCTTGCTAATAAAAGAATTTAAGAATAGACTTAAAAGAAAGCACAAGGATGATGTTACTGGAGTTAAAAAAGAAATAAAAAAAACCCCTGAAGGATGGTAAGCTGTAAATCTTGGCAGCTTCCCAGAAGAGGAGGATGGAGAAGAGGAAGAGAGAAAGCTTGGCTATTTGTAACAGCCACAAGCAGAAGGGGGTGGGAATGTCTTCACAGAGAAAGAGTAGGTCAGAGTGTTCGGAAGAGGATGACCAAACTTTGTCAAGAATTCAAAATGGCAAAGAAGAAAAAAAGGAAAAATGATTCATGAAAGCAGGTGGCCTTAACTGAGTCACATAGTTTTCTGCCCCATAAGTGACTGTGCCAGGAACTTCTGTAGAAAAGGCATGCTGTTTCAGTCAAGGCATCATTACTTCATAAAGAGAGAATTGCTCCTTCTTTCTCTTTAGCATGGTACTAGTTTGCTAAGGTGTGTCCCCTTCACCAGACAATTGTCTGGCCTAGCTGGACTCTTACCTTTTGGATTGCTTGCCATGTTAGGACTCCACTCAGGACAGACAGACTCTCTTCTCTTGAGCAGAGGAAACACCTTTAATGGACCTCCAATGCTATCACAACATTCTCCCCTCTCAAGAATGAACTCTAAATTCATTTCAGGAATGGGCTGAAACTGAACAATGGATAAAACCCATTTTACCATGAATATCTAGGGGTCTATTTTAAAATTGTTCTCTATAGTCACATAGCCCAGATAGGGCTGCTCACTGAAGAGGACTCCCTGGCATTCCTGGCTGGAAAACTGTCGCTCTTAGGGCCCCTTCCCAGGCCTTTCTAACTGGCTTCAGTCCCCTGCTCTCACTGTTGCTCTCAATCCATAGCACTAAAAATGAGAGAGAGAGAGAGAGAGAGAGAGAGAGAGAGAGAGAGAGAGAGAGAGAGAGAGAGA
>NW_021620873.1:3441311-3448180 GCF_004785775.1 Grammomys surdaster
AGAGAGAGAGAGAGAGAGAGAGAGAGAGAGAGAGAGAGAGAGAGAGATTGAGAACCAACAAACACATCAAGATTTTTCTTGAGCTAAGAAAAAATTTTTCTTGAGCTAAGGAAAAAAATAAGCCTTTTAAACAGAGACACTAGTGTCTGTGCCCTTTGGCTACCAGACCACTGAGACAATAGGCAACAAGGCACCGGACTTTCCCCAGGAAACTGTCAGACTTTACCGGAGAGGCCAGAGCTGAGGCAATGCTATGTGTGAGACCGCACCTTAATAGGACTGCTTATTGACACATACCTCATCTTTACTTTTTAAATTTTTTTTTGTATTTTCTGGTATGGGTGTTTTGCCTGCCTGTGCATTTTTGCACCCTTGTGTGCCTACCACACTGGGGGGCCATAATAAAGTGTCAGATCCTCTGGAACTAGAGTTACACTTGGGACCCACCATATGGGTGCTGGCGATTAAACTGAGGCTCTCTGACAGAACAGAGTTCTTAATCACTGAGCCATCTTTCCAGCCCCTTGCTTTCTATTTCAACCTAAACCTGAGGGCTGAGGCTAGAGAGATGGCAGTGGTTGGAGTTTAGTGTCTGCTCTGCTGGCAGAAGGACTGGTGGGTATGGCCCAGAGGACTAGAACCCCATCACTGGGGAAGAGAAGACAGAAGGATATTGCTCAGTTGGAAAAATTATGAGCTCCAGGCTCAGTGAGGAAACCCTGCCTCAAAAGGACTAAGCCCTTCTCTGGCCTATGCTGTGTCTTGCAATGCTGAAGGGATTGACCTAAGTAGGGCAGTGAAGGAATGAAGAAAGGATAGACACACAGACACATGGATTGAAAAGCTGGGATCCTGTGGGCCATGCTGTTTGATGGAGACACAACAACAGCAACTCAGAAACTCAACGTGCTTGATATCACCTGAATCAGAGAGGCAGATGTGGTGTGCATGGAAGAAGAAGACAGGCTGAAGAAGGAGACAGGTTTATGGTATACAGCTGAACAAACAGTGAGGTTAGCTCATATCAGTAGAAGCTCTCTACAGGAGAACAGTCTCAGGCTGCAGTCATCCCAGAGGAGGAAGCTGTGGTTGACAGTTTCTGCACACACTGTCAACATTCTCACTCAGACCAGCGGAAGGCTTTGCCACCATCCCTCAGCGCCTCACCCTGGGAAATTCTTGGCCACTCCTATGGGGCTGAGGCATTGGGGTTCTTGACATGGCTGTTTCCATGCCAACAGTACACATTCATTTGACTTTCCCAGTCTCTCCAAGCCTGTAACAACCAACCAACCAAACAAACAAACAAATAAACAACTAGCCAACCAAAAACCCTACCTACACCCTAAAGGAGGACTTGGAGTGTATGTGTGTGTGTGTGCAGGATGGGGAAGTCACTGTGCTTCTTCTCTTTGTCTTTGTCCCAGTGTGGCCTCATTTACTAACTCTTCTCTTCTTTTAGCTTGCTGCTTGTTTCTTAATTAGCCTACTGAGCATGGGTGGCTGAGCTTTGCTTGCTAAGACTGACCAGGCCTAGGCTCTGACCCTAACAACTCCGGTAACAGGAATACAGCAGGGCTGCTAGAACCTGTGGCAGGGGACTTGGCTTACCAGAATGTAAGCCAAACCCCAACTTACTTTTCACTTTGTAGTCGTGCTGGGGACTGAGCCCAAGGCCTGATACATGTTAGGCAAGTGCACCACCCTTGAGTTCTTTAAAGTTTTGAGGGCAAGGCTTCTCTGAAAGGAAAGTGTCTATCAAACCATTATAGATGCTGACCAGAAGGGATTGAGTCCTAGATCAAGTTCCTCAGTTATTGGTAACAGAGTTAGTACAAGCTAGGCAAACAGTTCTTCAGTGAGATATATCCCTGGGGCCAAAATGTCTTGTTAAGCAGAGAGGTTATTGGGTAATAAAATTTGCCAAAGAGTCTATCAGTAGAATAGATAACAAAATCTGTCACCTTTGACCTTTCCAGTGAATGGCTTGATCTTTCCAAGCAGATGAGTTTTCCTGGAGACAGGACACATGACCACTGAGTTCCTTGTCTGAAGTTTATCATTAGGCAGACAAACTTCAGAGAAAGGGCTTCTCTGAACTGGGAGGAGAATGAGAAGAGAGGCCTCATCTAGTGCAGTGCTTCTCAACCTTCCTGATTCTCTGCCACTTTAACACAGCTCCTCATGTTGTGGTGACCCCCAAACATTCAATTACTTTCATTGCTACTTCATAACAGTAATTTTGCTGCCATTATAAATCATAATGTAAATATCTGATAGTCAGATGATCTTACACGTGACCTGCCTGTGAAGGATTGTTCGACCTCTGAAGGAGTCACAACTCAGAAGTTGAGAATCACTGATCTGAAGACTCCACCATGCCTGTGACAGGCTATAGCTTAGCACGCAGTTTTCCGAGCACCAACCAAGCCGGTTAATACAGTGTGTAGTTGAAGCACAACTGTAGTTTTGATGTCTACCCCACATTCCAGTGATTGCAGCAGAAACCTAGAGTCCAGGAAGACACACTGCTGGCCAGCAGCATCTTCAGTCTGTTTAGCATTGTAAATCAGACTGATTGGCAGGGAAGCAACATCCCAAGTACAGTTCTATTTTGAAAACATCCAAGGCAAATACAGCTCAAGAATGAGAGATTTGTCCATGACAGCACATTATCTTTTCTTTTTTTAATATAAGATTTATTTTCATCATTTTTAATTAATATATTAGTGTGTGTTAGTATTCTGTCTAAACTCCACCTCCACAGTTACCTGGCAACAGCCAGGTATGCTCCTCCCCACAGTTACCTGGCAACAGCCAGGTAGGCCTGCCCACTTTAAAAGGGGCTGCTTGTCACTCTCTTACCCTCTTACTCTCTTGCCTCTAGCTTCTCTGTCCCCTCGCCCCTCCCCCTTTCTTCCCCCTCTCTCCACATGGTCATGGCCGGCCTCTACTTCTCCTCTTTCTCTGCCATCTTCCTCTATCTCTCTTCCCCCACCTTTGCCCTTTGCCCTGAATAACCTCCGCCCCCCACCCCGGAACCGTTTGGTCTGGTGTTGTCTGTTCTAAGCTGCCCACCAAAGTCTAACAGTGTGTGCCCACACATGATACAGATGCCCACAGAGAACAGAAGCCTTTATTCAAGTGAAGTTATAGTCAAGTGAGCTACCAGACATAGGTACTGGGAACTGAACTCAGGTCCTCTGAAAGTACAGCACGCTGTACTTTACCTGATGAGCCATCCCTCAAGTCTGCATCATCTCTTCTTGTTTGTGCTAGCTCAAGGGTAGGAAGGCATTCAGTGTCCTCTCTAGCCTCATCTCTAAGGGAAGTTCAGGAAGTCAGCGAACAGTCAACATCCACTTCTGACTTAGAAGCTAAGCAAACAGGCAGAAGCCAGAGATGTAGCTCAGTGGTAAAACTCTTACCTGGTGTGGTGAGAGCTTGGGATGAGTCCATGTCTACACTTATTCACACTACCCACAACAACAGTGCAAGATAGTTTGGTTGACATTAAGATGTTATTCTGGAGGCTGGAGAGATGTCTCAATAGTCAGGAGTGTGTACTACTTGGGATCCAAGTTTGGTTCCCAACATGCATGTCCAAAAATTCCTAACTGCCTGTAATTCAAGCTGCAGGGGATCTAGCATCACTGGCCTCCAAGACGCCCTACACTCACGTGCATATATAACATAATTTAGGATAAAGTTTTAATTTAGCTATTTTTGTGTATGGGTGTTTTCCCTGAGTGTATGTCTGTGCGCCAAGTATGTGGCTAGTGCCCAAGGAAGGCATCAGATCCCCTGGAACTTGAATCATACATGTGAGCAGGGCATGTAGATACTTGGAATCAAACTGGGTCTTTTGCAAGAACAAGTGCTATTAACATCTGAGCCATCTCTCCAGCCTCTGAAGCAGTTTTTATTTTAAAGATTTAACATTTATTACTGATAAAAGTGATATTAGAGGGTATGGTTGACATAGAAACACTTTAAGAGTCATGGGCATGGTGGCCAATGTCTGACACAGCACCGAGCTTCCCAGAAAGTCACCATCTCAGAGATCTTCCTCCTGCTCTGGAGAAGGATGATTGACAAGTGGAGGAAGCTGAGAGAGCTACTATGTTCCTCCAAATGCTACCTGTCTGAGGAGCAGCGAGGGAAACTACTTTACTTGCCCTTCTTGACAGAGAAAATGAAGAAGTGATTTCTGCCATAGTATTACATATGGTTATTACAGAGTTTAAAACAAAACACAGTAGTCTGGAATGCAGACTCCCAAAGCTCTCATCCCACCATCGAGGTCCTGGGCTGGCAAGGCCAGTTGGGCAGGCAAGGCCAGTCAACTGAGGAAGTTGTGGTTTAGAAAATTCATGAAGCAATGAAGCAAGGGAGTTGCTTTAACATTCTCTCTCCCCCCCCCACTCCCTCCCTTCTTGCTCTTTACACTCAGAAAAGCAAGAGGGGTTCTCAAAAGGGAATGCTGAACAAATACAAAGCACAAAGAATTCTATTTAGGAGAAAAATACCAAAAAGTTGTAGATATTCAGTGATGTTCAGACTAAGTGACTCTTTGAATACACTTCAGTATTGTGTAACCTTGCCTTGAACTTTGACCCTCAAGCCTCACAAATGCTGGAATTACAGGTGTGTGCTATCAAGTCCAGTGTCTCTACTTCTGCAGTTTTAGAATCCAGAAATGCAGGTGCTGTTTTGTGCTTTTGAAGACTAGTTTCCTCCACCACCACCACCACCCCCCTTAAAACTAAGCAATGAAAGAAACTCTGGCAGGGAAGTTACTGGAAACACACAGGAACAGGATTGGGGGAAGCCCCGCCCAATTGATGAACAATAGCAATTCCATTGAGTACAACAAAGGAAATAACAAGCTAGGTTGATAACACTGGGCTCTGGGTGCCTTCTACCAGCGAGGTCACACTCACCGCCTACTATGCCTCGGCCAATCCTACCATTGACTTGTTGGAGCAAGATTGCAGGTTGTGTGGACACCAGGGGAAAAGCCCAGAGGGAAGAGGAAGCTGCGAGCCTGCAAGCCCAGTGTTTCTCTTCCCTGTACTGAGTCATCTTTTGGTAAGGCACCAGGAGAACACCTGCCTGAGTTTCTGAAACATGGAAAACCCCAGCAGCCTGGACCCCTGATAGATTTTATCCGGGATAATCCCTCTCACCACCCCTCCCCATCGTCATTTCTAACTCTAATGGGTTTAGATCCTTTCCTCTCTCGCTCTAAGAAGAGACCAAGTCCACAGTTCAGTATGGCTGTAATGAACTTACGCAGCATTGCTATGAAATCAGAAAGTTTAAAAGTTTCCTAATTCGGCAGCAATAGCTAGTTTGTATTCCTCCCCCCCCCCCCAGAATGTTTTCATTAGTGAGGAATGGATGCTGAGCCAGGCGTGGTGGTACATGTCTTTAATCCCAGCATTCGGGAGGTACAGCCAGGCAGATCTCTGTAAGTTTTAGGACATCTCTACATAGTGAGTTCCATTAACAGCCAGGGCTATGTGGAGAGACCCTGTATCAAAAATCCAAAAGATAAAAGAGTGGAAGCTAGAACTGTTAATAGTGCTTCATTCCCATGATGCACTGGGCAGCTTCCAGGAAACCAAAGTCCTTGGAAACATGGACAAAAAAGTTGGGCCTTCAGGGAATTGACTGAAGTACCATCAACGTGGATGGAACCTGAAGCTTAAATTCAGCTCAGCTTGGAAACCTCAGGCAGGGTTGGTAGACTGATGGCCTCAGGCAGGGTTGGTAGACTGATGGCCTCAGGCAGGGTTGGTAGACTGATGGCCTCAGGCAGGGTTGGTAGACTGATGGCTCTCCTCCCCCTCCCCACATTATGTGGATTATGATACATTAGTATCCTTAGTTGATGAAGTAATTTTTTTTAACCGGTTAATTTTGATAAAGAACTAGATCCTTACATAAAAGCAAGTATTTAATGAGCATTTACTGTGTTGGAATTATGCTGTCACAATAGAACTACGGTTTACCATTGTTTACTGGATCAGTGAAGAATTACAATACAAAGAAGCTAAGCAAAATCCCCATTTTATGTGTTTATAAAAAGATAAAGAGCAGAGAGATATGTTTTGGTGGGTGTGTAATGAGGTATGGGGAAAGGGGGTGTCTCAGCGGGCCCATGCCAAGGCATCCCTTCCCCCTGAGGGACCAGCCACACACAGTATAGTATAGAATACAGTTTATTCAGAGCATGGGGGGGGGAGTTAAGAGGGCAGTAGACTCAGAGAGAATGGGAATAGAGAAGTAGAGGAGTAGAGGCTGGTCATGAGCACGTGGACAGGGGGGGAGAGAATGGGGAGAGAGTGGGGAAGGGGCAAGGGGACAGAGTGGGAGCAAGAAGGCAAGAGACCAAGAAGGCAAGAGAGCGAGGAGGGGGCAAGCAGCCCCTTTTATAGTGTGTCAGGCCTACCTGGCTATTGCCAGGTAACTGTGGACGGAGCTTAGACAGAATGCTAACACCATTAGTCCTATTTACTCCCTCCAAGATACTTAGGCCAGAGGAAGTAAACCTATAGTGAGAATTCTGGAATTTTGGTTTCTTTAAAAACATAGGAATATTATAAGACTGTGTCTTTCTTTTAGTCCCAGGTGTGGCAATATGGGTCTTCTTCAGACTGTCTGTAGCAACTGACTATGATTTGCCTCATGCTCTAGTAGAGGCATGGTTTTGTCAACTGCATTTGGTTTCTATGATTGTGCTACCTTTGGAATTCTGGAAACTTTTCAGAGGGTATATAAGTGCTGGAACCCGAATAGGTGGGGTTTACTCTTTCTTAGTAGTCATTCTCAGAAGAAACAAAAGGAAAGAAATTAGATTCCGG
>NW_021620873.1:3448280-3500577 GCF_004785775.1 Grammomys surdaster
ATCTCTCTCCTCTCTCCTCTCTCCTCTCTCCTCTCTCCTCTCTCCTCTCTCCTCTCTCCTTCTTTCCTACCTAGTGCTAGGGAGTGAAACGGGAGATAAAGTGTGGGAAAAAGAAGAACTCATAGAGTAGCAAAAACCAACTACAGAAACCAACACTTTATCTTTCACAGTTTGTTTTTAAGGATTCAAGAAAACTTATGTCTGGGAAGCATTGGAGTCAAGTGGTGCCTCTGACTTAACAGATAGAAAAACAGACCTGAAGAAGGATTTGGGTTTCTTTGCCCTAGTCCCACAGTATGAACTCTATTCTTTGTGCCTTTCAGATAACACAAATAACCCTGTTGAAATTACCTTTTACCTTTCCTGTATGCCAGGGGTACAGTAAAGAAACTGCCCACCTGGATACTCCATTAGGAGAAGGTCTTTGGGTTTTTTGTTTGATTGTTTGTTTTGGGTGGTATTTGTTTGTTTGTCCTTTGTGGGTGAGAAGCATTTGGAGAGTCCATAGAAGAAAGAAAAGAAATCAGACTGTCCATGCTGGTCTGGAACTATGTACCTCAGGCTTGCCTTCAGCGGATGACTATCTGCCTACCTCATTCTCCCACCCCACTGGGGTTACAGTAATTGACACTAGACCAGCAATTTAGCCTTTCAATCCTCTGCTGGTAGTCCCATTTTCTTTTCCTGTTACAATTTTTTTCTCTCAAATAAGTAAAAGGGAGAAGGGAAGGAAGTAAAAAGAAGGAAAAGAATCACCATTTGCCTATCAAAGTAAAAGCAGAAACTTCCATCTACAGATGCCAAAAGGCATCAGGCCCTCATCAAATATGGCCACCCAGGTCTCGGCCGCCGACGCTTGCCCACAATCAACATGGTGACAGCGTGTGGCGTCGACTTCCGTCGCCCTCAGCCTACCAACGCACCCTTCGCGACGGGGCGGCGAGCTTCAATGACGGCGGCGGACTGAGCGCATGCGTGGCGGCTGTGGCGGCGGCGGCGGGGCATCGGGACAGCGGGGCGGCGGGGAGTCTCTGCCTGCAGTTGCTAAGCTGCAGCGGCCGTGTCGTGATGGTGTAGCCGGGCCTGCGGGCGGGCGAGGAGGCCGGCACGGCCCACGCCTCCTGAGCGGCTCTGTGCAGCGGCGGCACGCTGAGGGGGCGTCGCCGCCGCTGGCCCCCGGCGCCCCGGGAGGCCGCGCCCGCCATGGCGGCCCGGGTAGTGCTGGACGAGTTCACGGCGCCCGCCGAGAAGGCGGCCCTGCTGGAGCGGAGCCGCGGGCGCATCGAGGCTCTGTTCGGCGTGGGCCTGGCGGTGCTCGGCGCCCTCGGGGCAGAGGAGCCGCTGCCCGCGCGCATCTGGCTGCAGCTCCGCGGCGCCCAGGAGGCGGTGCACAGCGCCAAGGTGAGTCCGGCCTGGCTCGCACGGGCCACGGGGCTTAGCGGGATCGTTGTGGGAGCCTCAGTGTCCCTATTTGTAAAGGGCGCTGCGAGAGCATCCCCGTTACTGTCCCTCGCGAAGTGCGCAGAACGCAGAGCCATCAGGCCCCGGAGCAGGCGGGCTCGCGGTCTGTCCGCCAGTCCCTTCGATGTGCGCAAGGCTCGATGCTCGTGGTTGGTTTTCACTCTCCAGGCCGCCACTACAGGGCTTCTAAATCCTTTGGGAATCGTAGGCCTGAACCTCTAGGAAATTAGGAGGGGAAAGCATAAGGGTGACGCTTCAGAGGTAGGATATTTAGTAGCTGCGTTAAAAATATTATTCCTGTAGTGTTGGTGTTCTACGATTGTATGATGGTTGTTACACATCTGACATTCCGCCGAGTACCACAAAAGGAATACGCAGGCTTTAAAAATCCGGCGAATACGCTTTGGTAGGGCTTGTTCCTTCTATTAAATGAACAACTGGAGAAACTGAAACTAGGCGGTGACTCACCTTGTGTATAATCAGTATTTCAGATTCAACACCGCCATCAGCCCCTCCCCCTCATCAGAAGACAGCAAAATTTGACCGCGAAGTTGCTTTAATGCCTCCAAAATCTCATTGAGTCAGTGAAATAGCCAGGTAGTCGACATGATTGCCTAGAGAAACAGCAATGTAATTGTTTCTATGCAAGAGAGTCCTACAAGACGTGGGCGGGAGAAGGCTGAAGGTGTATTAGCATTAGGCTGAAGGTACAGGAGAGGAGTAGGAAGTTGAAGGATAAGGTCATGTTTCCTCATGTGGTATTTGGAGGGTCATATCTGGAAACTTAGGAGAAAGCTCCTTTGTGCTCCTCTGGGTTTGAAGTCACCGATGTCTCAAAGCCCTCTGTTTTGGGCCTCCTGGACACCTTCTACCCACCTTTCTCCAAAGTTTCCCACCTATAAGGCACCAAAATTTGTGGATAAGGTATCTGTTTCTAGAATCCACATGGACAGTGTTTTTTTTTTTTTAATATTTATTTATATATGTGTGTGAGTACACTGTAGCTGTCTTCAGACACATCAGAAGAAGGTGTCGTCGGATCCCATTATTGATGGTTGTGAGCCACCATGTGGTTGCTGGGAATTGAATTCAGGACCTCTGGAAGGGCAGTCAGTGCTTTAAACCGCTGAGCCATCTCTCCAGCCCTGGCGATGCTTGTTAAACACTTCAGCTCTGGGGAGACTTTTTTTTTTATTATCACAAATTTTACATTACTCTTGAGCTGTAGCTCCAGATGTAGTTAGATTGAATTTTAAAAAACAAACAAACGCTTGTGTTTACCATGTGTAGGCTATAAGGCACCATCTGTGATTTCTTCACCGTGTGGGCTGAACCCATTGGTGTCGGTTCAAGTTGGTTCCCCTGTGCACCCACTCTTTTACTACACAGGGCTAAAACATGCCTGAGGCTTGTCACTTGTAAGTGTTCACCAGGCACCCATCCCTCTCCTCTCCCTGGCCTTTGCTTTGGTTAAGACCTTTGTTTCTGGTGGTGTCCCTTCCAGCTTGGTTGCTTTTAATTCCCTGCTCCTGGGCTCCTGGTTCACTCTCTAGTCAGAGTTATCCTCTTTCAGGAGCTCCTTCCAGCAGCCTGGAACCTGGTAGGGGCATCCTGTCAGTCTGAACTCTCAGAACTGTAAGAGACAAGCTTGCTGTGGTGACTGGCTGGCCTTGGATCAGTGGTCCTTCTGCCCCTAGGTCACAGGCATCTTGTTTTCTAATGGCTGTGGTAGCCGCTGTCTTAGACTTCCACAGTGGGCTACTCTTTCTTGCCCTGGCCGTGTGCTGGACTCTTCCTGCTGCCACTTTTTTTGAGGACACCCAAGAGGTAGAAGATGCTTCCCTCAGTTTACAGAAAAGCCTTACCTCCACCAGTCCTCCCACCCCGGTTCTCTCTGGTTCATCTGTCAGTACCACATAGCTTAGCACAGCTGATGGGAAGGGTGTGGCATATGGTATATTGGTAATAGTAACGTCACCTGTCAGGTTATCTTAACATGTGTTATTATTCATAATGTAACCTTCCCACTTAAAAGAAATCCTTTCTCCTTTCCCTTGAGATTCATGGTAAGAGTTGACTGCAACACTCAAGGGCAATTTGATTTACTTTTAACTTTTTTGGCGGGGGGGGGGGGGCTGGAAGGAAACTATTAACTTGGTATAAGGAGAAATGGCATTGAAGGGCAAATACAACAAAGAAAAGTTTAGCCAGATGGTCATGGTGGAACGTACCGTAGTCCCAGAACTCTGGAGGCTGAGGCATGAAGGTGGTGGTTTGAGGCAAGCCTGGGCTACACAGAGGAACCCAGCCTCACAAACCAAAGGTTTTCTTTTTGGTAGTGCTAGGGGTCAAACCCAGAGCCTTGCACATGCTAGATAATCACTTCTGGTCTGTGGAGCTATACCCCCCAGTCCAAGAAAAGTCTTAAACCTACCTCTCTAACCTCTCAGAAAATATGGGGTCCAGGGTCCAGCTCAGTGGTACAGTGCTTTGAAGCTTCAATCCTGGTGCCAACAAAAGAAACTGGGAGTGTTGTGCTGCTGGTGTGTGTGGGGAGCACTGGGGGGCGTGGGAGTGTGTGTGCTGCTGGTGTGGGGGGAGACTGGGCGGACACTGCTCTGGCTCTCAGAATGGAGTTTTCTGTTACAGCTGTGAGATTGGCCTATGGCTCAGCCAGGCCTCCAGTAATGAGAGGGAGGCAGTGGGAGATACTGTTTGAGAGCGACAGTGTCTTCAGAGGCTGGAGAAAGGTATCAGCTGCCCAGTGGTGTGTGCTGGAGGAGACAGCACTGAGGGTGGACTTTGAAAAGCCCAGAAGATTTCTAGGCATCTCATTATTAGCAAAGACACAGAAGCCAGAAAACCGTGTCTGAGGTGGAATATCATGACCAGAACACGTCAAGGCCCCTTGTGAGAGACAATGGCTGGGAAACTGGCCGACTTGACTCAAGACCTTGGATATTTGGGAGGGAGTATTCAGGGTTTGGCCAGGGGGAAATTGTCTGAAACTCCTGGATGGGTAATTTGAAGGCAAAGAGAGCCAGTAGTGAAAGGACCCTGTCCTGAGGCTGAGCTTGACATCGGTGGGGTAGACGTGGACCTGCGTGGACGTAGAGATTAAGGTAGTTTAAACCCTGGTAGGAGTGGTTCATACTCTTTACCTGGTGGTGGAGGGGCTGCCAGGTAGTCAACTTTTTTTTTTTTTTCATTTTGGTCTTTTCGAGACAGGGTTTCTCTGTGTAGTCCTGGCTGTCCTGGAACTCACTCTGTAGACCAGGCTGGCCTCGAAACGAACTCAGAAATCCTCCTGTCTCTGCCTCCCAAATGGTGGGATTAAAGGCGTGCACCACCACTGCCCGGCTAGGAGTCAACTTTTAAGAATTGTATTTACTTTTTTTTTAAAGGGGAAGTCTTGCTGTGTAGCTCTGGCTGGCTTCCAACTAGAGATCTTCCTTCCTCTGCTTTTCAGTGCTGGGAGTGTGGGTATGTACCACGGCTAGCTAGTGGTCAGCAATTAAGGAAAAGCTTACCCAAGAGGGAGTCAGTGTGTGGTTGTTCCTTTAACCTCAAGGTTCCTATAACCTAGTAGAGAGACTTCCAAGGAAACAGGGCAGTGTGATTCATGCAGCAGTTGCTGTGTGTCCAAAGCATTACAGAAATGAGAAAAGGAAAGGCTTCTGATCAGTGAAGGGTGAAGGAATGGGGCATTTCCAAAGGAGGGGAGAACTTGGGCAAAACCAGAGGTGTTTGGAATGTGCAGTTTCCCGAAGTTCCTTGAGTGAAAGAGAGCATGGAGGAATCTGTGGAGGGAAGGGTGTAGGAAGTTTAGAATGATACAGATACTGTGAGTGATGTCCAGCAGCCTCCATACTAATTTGGTTTTACTCCAGCTTCAGAGGTAAGCTGTGTCCTTGGCTACTTTTATGTCAACTTGACACTAGCTAAAGTCACCTGAGAGGAGGGACCCTCCATTAACAAAATGCTAGATTGGGCTGTAGGTAAGCTTGTTGGTCACATTCTTAATTAGTGATTGATGGAGAGGGTCCAGCCAGCTGTGGGTGGTGTCATCCCTGGCAAATGGACCTGGGCTCTATAAGAAAGCAGGTCGAGCAAGCCATAGAGAGAGCAAGCCAGTAAGCAGCACCCTCTATGGCCTGTGCATCAGCTCCTGCCTCCAGGTTCCTACCTGGTTTGAATTCCTGCATTACGTCACTCGGTGGACTGTGATTCAGTGTATGTAATCCAAGTAAACCCTTTTTTCCCATGATGCTTTTGATCATGATATTTCATCACAGCAATATTAGAACTAAGATAGTGTGAGAAGATAGGAAACCTGGAGAGAACTTAACCCATTGGGTGGGTGAGGGAACACATTCCTATTTCTAATTCCATGTATGGTCTATGTAGTGTAAAAACACTGTTGCCAAAGGGAACAAGAGATTTACTCTGTGACAGATGAGAATAGCTATGGCCTCGAAGCACACATTCTGACTGCTTCAGAATGTTTGTTTGCTTGCTTTCGAAGACAGGATTTCTCTGTGTAGCCCTGGCCATCCTGAACCAGGCTGGCCTTGAACTTAGTGCCTGATTTGCCTGACTCTGCCTTCCAAGTGCTGGAATCAAAGGTGTGCACCACTGAATAACATGTCTTAACATGGAAGCAGTTACATAAACTTCCATAGTCAGAACAAAAGACAGTCATAGATCATCTGGATCTGGTAGCACACTCACAATCCCAGGACTCTTGAGGCAGAGGCAAGGAGGATTATTGTAAATTCATAACAGCTACATGGCAAGTTCTATCCCAGCCAGAACTACCTAGCAAGACTGTATCAGGAAGAAAAGAAAGAAAGAAAAAAGGAAGGAAGAAAGAGAGGGAGGGAAGGAAGGAAGGAAGGAAGGAAGGGAGGGAGGGAGGGAGGGAGGGAGGGAGGGAGGGAGGGAAAGAGGGGGGGTGGCAAGGAAGTTTGTAAATACCTTGCTGGAAACTTGAGGTGGCTAGGCTACAGCAGGTGCCAGACACCATCTTGACAGTGGTCTTAGCTTTTGGTATGATGAGAGCTAGTGTCATGCTTAATACACCCCAAAAGCTTTACCTGTAGTTAAAAGGATGCTATATCTGATACTGGTGGACATAATTTTCCCTGGATCTATACTGTCAACTCTCTAAATCAAGCTCGGAATCATCCAGTGGATGTCAGATGAACATACATCACACCCCCACCAAGTTGGGGGTGGAGGATCTGACAACTTCAGTTTACAAAAAAGTGTTGTGATAAAATCCAGTCATACATGCTGAAGAAAACATGTCAGTGACCAGGTGGAGCTTTTGACCTGCCCTTTTAAAGTCTATGTTAGAAAGAGACAGGACTAGTAAATTCATGCACTTTCTTCTACTCTTGGAGAAGAGAGCAGCCGAAGACCTGGTGGCCCACAGCTCTGTCTCAGTGAATCAACCGGTGGTAAAGAAACAACGATGGGGCTGGGGAGATGCCTCAGCGGTTAAGAGCACTGACTGCTCTTCTAGAGGTCATGATTTCAAATCCCAGCAACCACATGGTGGCTCACAACCATCTGCAATGAGATCTGATGCCCTCATATGGGTGTCTGAAGACAGCGACAGTGTACTTACATATAATAAATAAATAAATAAATCTTTAAAAAAAAAAAGAAAGAAAGAAACAACGAGAAGGGACCCGAGGGAGTCAGGAGCCTGAACTTACTTACAGTGTCGCTGGACCTTGGAGCCTGTAGGTGATGTTTCCCAGGTGCAGATCTAAGTGCAGTTGAGCAAGGCAGAGACGGGCCCTGGAGTTTGAGTGAGGACAAGGAGGTGGAAAGGCTGTGTGGCAGCAGAAGCAGAAGGGGAAATGTCAGGTGAGATTCTAGGATAGACTCATGGCAGCAGGGCTCCCACAGGCGCTCCCTGAGAGTTCTTCGGGTCTGAGTTGCAGGGATTTCAGATCATTTTGCTTGGAAGAGTGGTTCATGAGTAGACAGTAGACAGTTCATAGAGGGAATAACTTAGAAATGTACCGCTGGGTGATATCATGGAGCTTTTGTGTTGATTTTTTGTTTTTGTTGTTTTGTTTTTTCAAGACAGGGTTTCTCTGTGTAGCCCTGGCTGTCCTGGAACTCACTCTGTAGGCTAGGCTGGCCTCGAACTCAGAAATCCGCCTGCCTCTGCCTGCCAAGTGCTGGGACTAAAGGTGTGCGTGCGCCATCACTGCCCATTTTGTGTTGATTTTACCAGAAATGTGTGGCTTTTTTGCATTTCCTAGAATGATGCTTTTTTTTTTTTTTTTTTTTTTACAGTTGTGAAAATCATCTTAAGAAACAACGGTTGGCTCAGTGTCCTTTATGACTGGATTACTTGGGGGTTATTCCAGAGTGTTGAAATAGGAGATGCTCACTGCTAATGCCATAGCTTCCCCTTCCCTGTTCCTTTCCCACCCAATGTTGTAGGATTCGTTTTAAGTAAAGCTGGAGAGATGGCTCAGTGATTAAGAGCACTGACTCTTCCAGAGGTCCTGAGTTCAATTCCCAGCAACCGTATGGTGGCTCACAACCATCTGTAATGAGATCTGAGCCCTCTTCCTGTGTGTCTGAAGACAGCTACAGTGTGTACTCACAAATAAAATAAATCTTAAAGAAAAAAAGATTATATTTGCTTACTTATCTTGTTGGAGCTGTGTAGACCATAACCTGCATGGGGGTCAGGGGTCAACTTGTCACAATTGGTTCTCTCCTTTCACCATGTAGGTCCCAGGGACTGAGCCCTCATCAACCTTGTCGGCAGGTCACTTTACTTGCTGAGCATAGGATTTTTTAAAACATGTCTTTATCTTTCAAAGATTTTATATATATGAGTGTTTTGCCATTGTGTGTGCCTGTGTATCGCACACATGCCTAACACCAGTGGAGGTCAGAAGAGGCATCAGATCCCCTGAAACTGGTGTCACTGGTAGTTGTAAACTGTCTTATGGGTGACAGGAGCCAGACCCAGGTCTTTTGTAGGAGCAGCAAGTGCTCTTAACTGCTGAGCTGTCTCTCTGCCCCTCTTCTGAAGGATTTTGATTAAGTCAAGGTTCAATATCTTGGGGATTTTTGCTAACATTTTACTAAATTAATATAATTGTTAAAGTTAGCATCCTTAAATTTCAAATGAAGTTATAGGGGGATAAATCTCTGTAATAATTAAGGAGTTGCTTTGTTGTTCTAGAAAAATTATTACAATGTGTGAGTGCTTTGTGTGTGTGTATAGATGATCAGGGGACAACTTGTGAAGTTGATTCTCTCCTTTGCCTGAATTCTAGGGATTGAATTCAGGTCATCATACTTGTACTGCAAACACCTTTACCCACTAAGCCATCTCCTTAGCCCTGTTATTTTTGAGACAGAGTGTCAGTATGTAGACTAGGCTGGCCAAGATCTGCCTGTTCTGTTCATGACCCCCTCACACACCCCTCATAGAGGATCAAAGGCTCTTTTTTTGTTTGTTTATTTGTTTGTTTGAGACAGGGTTTCTCTGTGTTAGCCCTGGCTGTCCTGGAACTCACTCTGTAGACCAGGCTGGCCTCAGAAATTCGCCTGCCTCTGCCTTTCAAGTGCTGGGATTAAAGGCGTGCGCCACCACCGCCCGCCAGATTAAAGGTTCTTAACTCTGGTTTTGTTTAATTTTTTAAAGACATTCTCACCATGTAGCCCTGGCTGGCCTGGGACCTCACAGAGTTCTGCCTGCCTCTGCCTCCTTAGTGCTGGGATAGTGCCATAGTTAGATTGATGCATGTTAATATATCTCTATTGTTAATAAAATTCCTGTAATAATGGATGTCTATACAAATAGGAACTTAGTATTTTTTCCACTGAAGAAATCTAAAGATGGCCAAGCATTGGTGATGTACACCATAATACCAGCTAGCTACTCAGAGGCTGAGGTAGAAGAGCTGCAAATTTGAGATCTACTTGGCTTGAGTAGTGACTTGAAGACCATCCTGGGACTCTGTCCTTAACTAAAAAAGAAAGAAAGGAAGGAAGGAAGAAAAGAAGGAAACAAGGGAGGGCAAAGAAATGAAAAGAAGAAAAAGAGAAAGAAATTATAAAGAAGCTGGCCGAGGGCTTGCCTAGCACGTCCAAGAAAATTTTGTGTGGTGAGCAACACAAAGGGGGAAAAAGAAGAGTCTAAAGATAAGCAAGTCTCTGTGGTTAGGAGCTGGTCCCTCGTGATCACAGAGTGACTGAGACTCCAACTATCAGGGCTCTGTGTTAAGAGATGTAGCCTGGCGCTAGTGCCGCCTACCAGTCTGCACCACCATGACTCTCTTTTTCTTTTTTGTGATGTTGGGGATGGAATACAGGGCCTAGTTAATACCAGCAAGCACTGTGACACTGAGCTGCATTCCAGCCATAAACCAGAGGTTCTTAATCTCATCTGAAAGTAGGTCCTAATTATCTGCTAGACAGATAACCACATGATCATACCACAAAGGTCAGGGTGCTGGCAGAGGTGCTTAGAATACATTCATGCATAAAGAGGCACATTTGAGACTGGTAGAATGGTCCCTGGGCCTGGCAAGGGGGCAGGTGGAGCTGGGCATAGTGAGGTACTCCTGTGGTCACCATCACTCAGGAAGCTGCAGCAGGTAGGCCCTTTTGAGACCAGTGAGCCATCTGAAGGGAAGGGCCAGAAGTCATGAAACAACCAACAGAGCAGAAGAAGATACCAGAGAGAGAGAAGTGAAGGCTTCCTGCTATTGAGGACTCATTCTGGGACCTAGAATATAACAATCTTGTATTTAAACAGGTCACCAGATGCCCTTTGGGGGCTACTTAGGCTAGTACCTCTAACAGGTATGTGCTTGGGAATCTTAATTCCCAAAGGGTAAAACACCTTTTAAAGTCACAAGCAAACTTTCAGACAGGCAGATAACCAGCACTAACTAGTAAGGGCATAAGTGGTAGGCATGGTGGCCCATGTCTTTAATCCAATCTCCTGTGGAGACTGGCCGACCTTTTCATAAGAGTCACCTAAGACCATTGGGAAACACAGATGCTTAAACATTAAGGTTCCTAACAGTAGTAAAATCACAGTTATAAAATGTTATGGTTGTGGGTCACCACAACATGAGGAATGGTGTCAAAGGATCAGAGCACTAGGAAGGTTGAGACCCACTGCTCTATCCCAGCACTCAGCCTGAGTTCACGGCCATGCCTCTTCTATATAGTGTTTTTCAGGCCACCTGGAGCTAGATAGTAAGACCCTGTCTCCAACAAAACAAAAGAGAATGTTAGAATGAAGCCAGTGAATTGGAGAATATATTGGCTACCTAATATCTCACAGAGCAAAGAAACCTTACCTTTAGGGCTATCTCTTCTAACAACTCAAAGTTATCATCTTGGTTGTTGAAAATCTGTATTTCAATTAATTGATTGATTAATTTTCAAAACAGGGTTCTTTGTATTCAAAACTGACCTGGAATTCTATGTCGTGAAGAATGACATTGACTTTTTTTTTTTTGATTTTTCAAGACAGAGTTTCTCTGTGTAACCCTGACTGCCCTGGAACTCACTCTGTAGACCAAGCTGCCCTTGAACTCACAGAGATCCACCTGGGTTGGCCACTCTTTTTAATGTTTAACCACATCATTGTTGCAAGATGTTGGTCCATGTTTCCAACCACCTACAGCTATTAGTTAGGCATTGATTTGTTCCGGCTTCTCAGCAGTGATGTGACCTGTGTCATATAATTTGCGTGTATAGGAGGAGTGTACTGTATCTGTAGGATGACTTGGGTCATATAATTTACGTGTATGGGAGGCGTGCACTGTATCTGTAGGATGATTAGCAGCAGCTGTCTTCCACCCTCTAGATGCTGGAGATGCCAAGAACATCTTTCCAAGCTGTAAAAGCCAGGTATGTTTCCTGATGTTGTCAGAAGCTTAGAGAATTACATTTGCTTGGGAGTAACTGGATTTGATGGCTACGAGTAGTTTCCACTGTCTAGAACGTACTGTTTACTGGACTTGTGATAAACATTACAAAAAGACACTGTATTTATGAAGAAGAGATTAGTGTGTGTACCTCCCGTTTTCTCAGATGATGTTTTCAGAAGGGTAGAGGGAGGAAACGTTAAAGTAGCAAAAATAAGTGGACATGTTAATCCAAACAGAAGTTTTTGAGCAGAGACCCTGCAGATCTTGAATACTGGTCTTGCTCAGCAGGAAGCTTTCTAGAGTGTGCTTTCAGAAATACCTCTTATACTGTAACGAGGAAGTAGACAAGTTACTGTAGTAAGGGCATGATGGTGGGTAGAGAGAGGCTTATATTTGTCGTTGATTGTAGTGTTTATGTTGAGTCTAAGCCACTGTTCATTAAGAGACCTTGGGACCAAAGCTGGGTTGGAGGGAGCTGTCAGCTGCAAGTCAGACGGGAACTTGACACACTTTTGGAATAGAGTGGTGGATGGAAAGGTTGGGGAGTAGGCAATCTTGCTCTCTAACAGGGCTGAAGCTAAGAGGCAGACATTTGAAGTTATCACTAGGACAATAAAAATTAGGATTGGCGCTTGGAGAGGGTAGGTGTGTAGTTGAGAGGAAACTACCTGGACATAGTTTTGAGAGCTACACACGTCTTAGGAGCAAAGACGTGTGTTTCATTTTCATTAGAAAATGAGGGCAAAGTCAGGAGAAGACAACTCAAGTAATATCCCCTGGACAAACCCAGTTTTCCTCTACGAAGAGTAGTCCTCACGTCCTGTGAGGCCAGAGAGGCAGACAGGCTTGATTGCTTAGGGTTCAGTTTGCTGGGTGCTTGCTAACAGAGGGGAGGGGCAGCAAGACCAGTTGTATTTCCACAGTCTGGGTAGGAAAGAGGCGTCGTATTTAAGAACAGTGACTTCATCTGTGCTGGAATGTACCTGGTTTATCTGAAAATACCATCTAAGCAGAGAGCACGTCCCCAGAGCCAGGGTCTGACTGTAAGGTCCAACGTGTGACTGACTGATAATTTGCTTATTGTTTGTTGGGAAAGTGAAAGAAAATCCAACTAGGGTTACTGGGGGCCCTTTGTGAGAATTATGATTCAAGATGCCTGCACCCATGTCAGGCTGTATCTATACATAGTATGTATGTACAACTGTGAAGAGGGAAGTACTTACCAAAGATGGAGTATTTGAGAGTGCCCTGCTCTCTAACACAAGTTAGAATGCTTTGTGTAGTTGTCATTGTCAAAATTCAAGTGATTCTGTTTGGATAGGAACAGAACCCAGCTTTCAGGAGGTTGACTGTGAAATGGACGCAAGCTACTATTTTTTTTCATAGACTGTGAAGGTGGAAGAAGGGCCACGATGGGGGTGGCCCTATCAGGAACCCCAGGCATGTTTACAGTCAGTGACAGGAGGAGTGGAGAGGGCCTGAACTGGAGAGATGGTTTAGTGGTTAAGAGCATTTGCTGTTATTGCAGGAGACCTGAGTTCAAGTCCCAGAATCCAGATGAGGTGGCTCACAGCTGCCTGCAACTCCAATCTGGATTCCCTGGAAGGATCTGATGCCCTTTTCTGACCTCCACAGGCACCTGCACACTGATTGTGAGCTTACAGAGATGCGTGCGCACACACACACACACACACACACAGAGTTTTTTTGTTGTTCTGAGATTGGGTCTCTGTAGCTCTGGCTGTCCTGAAACTCACTGTGACGTTAGATGCATGCCAGTGCATAAAAGAAAAAAGCTTATTTTCCTAGAGATAATGTAGAACATTTCTTTCTTTTTGTTTTGTTTTTGAGACAGTATCATAACCCAAAAAGGCTGAAGTACTGGGATGACAGGCATTCAACACAGTGCTCAGGTTGACATCTTAAGAGCCTCCTTGCCTATGTAGTTTCTCAGTGATGGTTGGTGGACTTGACCATGGTGCTTCTGGTAGCTAGCAGAGGTCTACACACTCAGGTGATTGCTTTCAGGTTGCTCTCAGTTGTCACTCAGTTTCTTATGCTTTGCAGGCTGTACCATTTTCTGTTTGTCCTCAAAATTCCTAGCACTGCCTGCTTTCAGGAAGAGATTGTAATGGTGAACAGTACCCTAGGGAAGGCTCTTCCCTGGGGAGTCCTGCTGCTCTCGAATAGCTGTGTTACCCTTTTCCGGTTTGAGATACTTCCTGAGTGGCACAGGTTGGCAGAAGCATTTCTCTGGGCTTATGGGATGCTTTTCTAAGAACTGAGAAGTTGGATGGGGACGTGGTGACACACACTTGTGATTCCAGCATTCCAGAGACTGATGAAGTTCCAGGCTAGCCAGTTCAACCTGAGGAAACCTGTCTCAACAAGGGGAATTATTGGCTCAGCGCTGAGACTTGAGGTTGACCCCCGAGGGTGGGAGGGGATGATGGTTAGTCCCGAGTGTCAGCATCTAGGTCAGGTTTACATTCTCTGTTGGCTGCGTGACACCCAGAATACACAGACACTCAAGTGTAATGAGCTTAACACAGAGAAGGGATTGTTTTTCTTTTTTTAATTGAAAATACTTTTTTCATACAATATATTCTGATTACTATTCCCCCTCACCCAAGTCCTCCCAGACCCTACTAAATCCACACCCTTTCTTGCTCTCTCTCATTAGAAAACAAGCAGGCATCTGAAGAAAAAAAAAATAGATAACACCAAGTAAACCTGAATAGGACAAAACAAACAGAAAAAAGGAGCAAAGGAAAAGTGTAAGAAACACATATGGAGATGCTGAGACATACATGTTTACACACATAGAAATCCCATAAAGACAAAATCAGAAATCATGATATATAAGCAAAAGACCTGTAGGGTTAAAGTAAAAAAATGTCCAGACAAAGCATTATGGAAAAAAAAAAGAAAGAAAAAAAAAAACCCTCCAAAAAGAGTTATGTGTTGGTCATCTACTGCTGGGCATGGGGCCTGCCCTTAAGTGTGGGTTGTATACCCATTGAAACTCCCATTGGAGAAAACTAATTTTTCCTCTGAGCAGTTAGCAATTGGAGATAGCCTTTCGGCTAGGGATGGGGCTTGTGCCCACTTCTCTCAGCACTGGGATCCATCTGGCCTGGACCTGTGCAGCTCTGTTCTTGTTTTCAGTCTCTGAGTTCATAGGCCATCAGTCCTGCCGCACTGGGAAGGCCTTTTTTCCTTGGTGTCCTCCATCCCTGCTGGCTTTTACATTCTTCCATCTCCTCTTCACAGAGTTCCTGAGCCGCTGGGGAAGGGGTTTGATGGAGACAGTACATTTAGGATGAGTGCTCCAACATTTTCACTGTCCACACAACGTACAGTTGTTGCTATCTCCTCAGGAGGAAGCAAAGTCTGGCATGGTTGGGATTACGTAGGCCTTATACCCCCGTTTCTCTTTTCCTCAGAGTAGTGCTGAGGTTAGCCCATTTCTACCATTTTACCATTTACCACTTGTCCCACTTTTGCTAAGGCATGGTCTCTAGAACAACAGGAACCCACTCTGACCTTTTGCTTCGCTAGTTCCTGGCACATGTCAGGTGCTTTAATAGCTACAGTGGATGAACAAGTGAATGAATAAACCAAGTTCTTTCATGCTACAAGCAAAATTGCACTTAATGTAATCTGTACTGTTTCTGTATGTCTCTCCAAATTCTTTTTTTCTGGAATATGTTAAATGTGCTTGCTGATCATGGTGAGGAAAGCTACCTGTAAAAGACCCTGTCTTCATCTTTGTTTTATTTCCTTTTTTCTTTGTTGAGACAGGCTCTCACTGTGTGGCTCTGGCTGGCCTGGCACTTACTGTGTAAACCAGGCTGGGCCAGAGCTCCACCTGCCTCTGCCTCCTGAGTGCTGGGGCTAAAGGTCAGCTTCACTGTGACCAAAAATTTCATGTTTCTTTCTATTCTAGTTTTTTAACTTGTATTAGAAATGAAAGTATAAAGTTTGTTTGTTAATCCTTCTTGAGATGAATTTTTAATTCTTTGATTTATGTGAATAAAGTACATTTGAAACTTAAAATAATTAGGAGAGGCTGGGTATGTCGGCTGCTTGCCTTTAACCCTGGCACGGGCCCCCTGGAACTGGAATTAAGGTGATCGTGAGTCTCCGCATGGATCCTGGGTCCTCTGCAAGAGCAGGACATGTTCTTAACCACTGAGCCATCTCTCCAGTCCTCCTTCACTTCCTCCTCCTCCTCTTTCTTTTTTTTTTTTTTTTAAAAAATGGATTTGGTGTTTTTGAGACCAGATGTCATTTTGTATCTGAGTCTGGCCTTACACTTGGGGCGTTCTTCCTGCTCCAGTCTTCTTAGTGGTGACATTCTAGCCATAGGGCGCCATGGTTCACTTCTTATTCTTATCTTACCAGCACTCTTCACTCTGAGTTCCTTTATTTCCTTTCTTTTGACATCCCGATTCCTGTTGCATGGATTCAGTACCATTTTGTATTTGTTAGAAAGTGTGAGTATTTTTTTCTGTACTGAGGAAGGATTTGTGATGGATCATTTTAATGGTCAGCATGACACAGTCTAGAATCACTTGGGAAGAGAGTCTCAGAGGGGCATCCACCTTGACTTTTCTGCTCTGGTAAACTGTTGCCTGTAACTGTGAGCTAAAATAAGCCCTTCCTCCCAAGGGTTGCCGTCTGTAAGGGTATTTTATCATAGCAACAAAAACTGAAACCAAAACAGTATTGGAACTTGATTTGATGCAAGTGAGTACAACCACATACCTCCTTACTTGGACAGGCAGCTTCCTTACACTAATGGGTGTAAGGAGATCCCAGTCCTAGGATGCACCCTGGTGCAGGTTAAGCTCCCTGGTGGTACTACTAACAGCCGTCATACTTGGACACAGTGCCTGGGGGAAGGGGGGGGGCACTGTAGACTTGGAAAGTAAACAGGAGCAGATAAATTGGAAGAGACCCGTTTAGAGGACTTACAAGCCATTGGTAGTGAGTTTACCGCCCCCGCCAAGTTTGGTTGGCTTATTACTACACTTAATTGATTTATTTATTTTTTTTTAAAGATTTATTTATTTATCTTATTTATTTATTTATCTTATGTATTCACCATTGCTCTCTTCAGACACACCAGAAGAGGGCATCAGACCCCTTGCAGATGGTTGTAAGCCACCATGTGGTTGCTGGGAATTGAACTTAGGACCTCTGGAAGAACAGTCAGCGCTCTCAACCACTGAGCCATCTCTCCAGCCCAATTTGTTTATTCTTTATTGAGATAGCGTATGAGTGTGAGGATATGCATAGAAGTTTGCAGGGGTCCTGGAAATAGAACTTAGGTTGTCAGTTTTGTCAGTAGGAACCTTTATCCACTGAGCCATCTTGCTGCCCATGTCCTTGTTAGCCCAGATTGGCCTTGAGCTGAAGTCAGGTCTGTTTCAGCCTCCCAAAAGCTGGGTTTACAGGGAAGGTGCCACGTAGCTCTAGTGTCTTTAGTTTTCCATTATCATCTAGCCTGAGTACAACAGAGCTCAGCCTGGAAGTGGGATTCTAGGGCACACACCGAGCTCTGAGAGGAGCCTGCAGTTCTGGCTGGAGGCACAGGAAGTAGGCACCCAGTACTTGACATTTGCCAAATCCCAGTCCCCCATCTTTTTCTAGTCCTGTGGTGGTGACAACAGTTTGTAGACTTTCTAGACACAGCTCCAATCTGCCCATGTGCATACTTGCTCCCAAACACCTAAGAAATGCTTTTAAGGGAGTCTGGGCTTGGTTGGCACATGTTTTTAATCCCAGCCTTGGGGAGCAGAGGCAGATGGGTGAATCTCTGAGTTCAAGGCCAGCTTGGTCTACATAGCAAGTTCCAGGACAGCCAGGGCTACATAATAGAGACCCTATCTCAAACAAAACCAAAAGGCTTTTCAGAACTGAACATAACAGCATGGCACCGTCCTGCGCTTGGACATTCCAAACTGTATGGCATTGGAATCACAACTCATAAGACAGATCTGTTATCCCTCAAACATGCCAACATTCTTAGAACTTTAGTTTAGCATCGGGTACCCTAGCATTCAGTGTGGATAACAAGTGACTTGGCCTATGAGTTATTGGGAAAATCTTAATTCTTGCAGGAAAGGGTGCAAATATTACTACTGAGGAACACACAGGTGTTGGAATCACTTGATAAAAGCTAAACCACCTGTTATAAAAATTTCCTACTTATAGAGCATGGGTGGTACACACTCAGAAGGCAGGGAGAGGTGAGTCTTTGTTCCAGGACAACCAAGATTACATTTTGAAGCAGTGAAATCCTGCCTCAAAACAAAACAAAAAATCCCCAGTAGGTAATTATCAAAACCAAAAGTTTCAGCAAAGAACCAGTGTAAAAAGAACCAACCCGCAAGATTAGAGCAAAATTGCAACTAAAACCTCAGAAGCTGGGCATTCTCCTCAATGTTACTGTTGGTAACAAGATCTCTAGCCCATCAGCCTAGGTTGGCTGGAACTCACTGTGTAGCTTTGGCACTAGCTGCCCAGTCTTACATCTCGCAGGAGTTTTGTTCTCTCTCTCCATCATGTAGGTCCCAGGGACCAAACTCAGATCACCAGGCTTTGGCAGCAAGCACATTTACCTGCTGAACCATCTTGCCAGGAGTAAAATCTGTTTTTTATAAAATGAGCAAATGAACTCAATACAAGAATTTCACATTAGTTGCTATAGTTAATGTCTTAGAAGTCAAGGTTCTTTTTCTGCTTAAGTCCTCAAGATAAAAGTTGCTGTATGTGTGGATTAGGTAGTCCACTGTTAAAATGATTGGTGCAGCCATGGCAGGGATACTGATGCTGGATTCATTCAGTCACAAAATATCCAGTTCCCTGGAGGGGTGAGAACTTGTACCACCTAAATTGTTCATGGAGCAGAGAGCGCTTAGATTTTTTTTGACAAAACATCTGACAATTAGCAATTTGAAGAAAGATTTGATAACTCATATATGTAAATGATATTTATTGGTGGCATGTCAAAGGAAATAGACCTTTTAAAATGACTTTTTACCTGCAATTTGACAAAATGAGATTTCACCCTGTTTCTGTTGTATTTAGGGATTTTTTTTTTTTTTACGTATATGAGTATTTTACCTGCATGTATGTCTGTGCAGCACATACATGCAGTGCTCTTGAAGACCAGAAAAGGATATCAGGTCCTCTGGAACTAAAGTTACAGCTGGGTCATCTGGAAAAGCAACTAATGCTTTTAACCACTGAAGCATCTCTCCAGCCCCAAACAACACATTAAAAAAGCAATTTTTCAAACTCACTATGGGGACACAAACTTTAATAGCAGCATTTGGAATGTGGAAGCTAAAAACTCAGGAGTCAGTTCAAGGCCAGCCTGTACCACAAAAGACCTGTCTCACAAAGCAAATATACAGCCATTAGTTCCTTTTCAAACATGGATTGTGGGTCATGGTCACAAAGAATGTAAACTAGTGTGTCTCCTTTAGCTAATCTTCTGAAGGAGAAATAAATGTTTTATGAAGTTTGTTGCTGAAATCAACACTTGTGCACCAGCAACTCCAGTGTGCCATTCATGAGGCAGTGTCCCACTGTGCAACCTTGGCTGATCTGAAGCTCACAGTGATGACATGCCCCTCTCCCCTGGGGTTAGAATCACACACAGAAAGAACTTTTATGGAACATTCTCTCTTACAGGAAATTATCATTTAAGAGTAGAATGGAGCAGTCTCACTTAAAAAAAAAAAAGTAAAGGAAAACTATTGCTAACAGTCACCTTCGTAAGAATCGCTCAAGTTGAGGGCTGGAGAGGTAGGTCGGCAGTTAAGAGCAAGGACCCAGGTTCAATTGCCAGCACCTGTGTCAGGTGGCTCACAACCACCTGACTCCAGTGGCCGCTGTAGGCACCTACACTCTGGTGTGCATCCTCCCCATCCCATAGTTGAAAATGACAAAAATAACTTTTTGAAAGAATTGCTAAAGTTCTAAATTGCTACAGTTTACATGGATGTAGCAAACGCAATTGGATAGTAGGAAATGCAATCGGATACTTTTCTCCTTTTGTGATGTTTTGTTTGTTTAGTTTTTGGTGTAAAGTGTCATTATGTAGCCAAGTAGAGTGGTTTGTTAAACTCGGAATTCTCCTGTTTCAGCCTCTTCAGTGCTGGGATTATAGGCTGGGATTATTCTTCCACACCTGCCCCTGAGTGCTTCAACTTGATTTGATTGCTAAAAACAAAAAGTATGCATTGTATGCTGCATTTTTAACGTCTGTCTATGGCAGCTATTTTAAAAGGGGAGAAGAAAGGATCCAAGAGTAACTAGACTTAGATCTGGGCATGGAGGTCAGCGGTGGAGCATCGGTCTAATGTGTACGGGGCTCACACCTTGGTTCCCAGCACAGGACGAAACAAAACAAGAGCCTTGATCCTGGTATCTTAAATTTTTACATGTGGGGAATGGGAATGGGTTCAGTAGGTAAAACACTAGTTGCATAAGCTTGGGAACTGTAGTTTGAATCCCCAGAACCCATGTAAAAGGTGAGCAGGCACAGAGACCACCTGTAACCCAGCACTCAGGAGGCAGAGGCCAACTTCCCCGCTATAGAACAACTGCCCTTGAGTTCATGTCCACCCCCCCAACACTTCCTCCTGAATGTTTCGATGAAAGCGGATTGCAGGTGTGAGTTGCCATACCCATTGTTTATTGTTTTCTAGTATGTGCACTTCTGTCTTATAAATTTCCTTTTCAAGCTAGTCATGCTTGTTCATGTGTGTAATCCCAGCACGGGGTGGGGGGCAGAGGTGGGAGGATCACCGAGCTAAGGCTCACCTGGTGATCGTCATAGTGGATTCTAGGTCAGTCAGGGCCGTGTGAGACTGTTGGAAAAAGCCAATGAGAATATAAGTAAACATCCCTTCCAGTGCTGCGCCTGTCGTGCCTTGATCGTTCATGTTCTTTTTATTTAGTTCAATCCATTCCTGAGAAATTTCCCTAGAGAGGCTGTGGTGCAGCTCAGCAGCAGAACACCTACCTAGCACGGCAAGGCCCTGGGTTCATCCCTAGCACTGTAAAAAAGAGCTCACGTGTCTGGAAGATCTATGCTCTTCCAAAGAAAGGAACAGAAAAAGGAAAATTCCCTTGACCTATGAGTTACTTAGAAGTATGCCGTTCAGTTTCTACTTTCCAGTTATTGGGAGAGTCTTCTTATCTGTAACTGATTTGTTTGATTATTTTGTGGTCAGATAATTCTACATAATTTCAGTTCTTTTCAATTTGTTGAGATTTGTTTCATGGTCAGCATAATGTTTATCTTGATAGCTCTGTGGGTTCTTGAGAGGAACATATTTTGGCTGTTGGGTGCGGTATTGTCTAAAGACTGGAATATGGCTGCTTGCTGGGGGTTGTGAGCTGCCGTGTGGACACTGGGAAGTTGCACCTAGGTTCTCTGGAAGAGCAGCAGTCTGTTAAAGCGCTGTGCCAGCTCTCCGGCACCACCACGCACCTTTTTTGGGGTCTTGAATGAAAAAAAATCCTTTCCCCCTTAACCAGTGAGAACCAAAGTCAGGACTTTGTGCTTTCCTTAGCAATTATCCTGCTGCTGAACTAAAGCCTCAACTCTTAAATACAAAACCTGGATAAGATGACATAGGTGAGCTCTAAGGAGTCAGAACTTAGTGAAGGAAAACATAAACAGACAGCTTCCTTAAAATGTCAGACTTCTACCACCACAAAACACCCTGTTAATCCATAGATAATGGAAGGAAAGGTCTGTGCGTGTTGCTTAGTATTCTCCTAGCATGTCTGAAATCGTAGGTTTGATTTTTAGCATATAGATTACCACGTGGTAGATACCAACTTAGGCTACATGAGACCCATCTCAATACCAGTATATATAAAATAGATGCAAACCACATTTCATACCAAAAAAACTGGAATATTTAAGGTGGTCTCAAAATTCAGTGATTAAAGACAAGAGCAGGAGATTTTGCTAGAGAGGACAGATAGCATTAGGCAAGATGGTCAGGGCCACTGGTCAGCCAGGAGGGAATAGGAGCTAAGGTGTACCACACTCGTTCTCAAATGTCAAAAATAAAAACTCACACTATGAAAAACTGGCGGTTTTGGGAAAACTGGATTTCATCCATTTTGGGGGTACTGTAAATTGTATAGCCATCTGAAAAATAGTTGAGCTGCTTCTAGGAAAACTAAATATGTGTGTTCCCATGTGAGCCAGCAGCTGTGTCCCTCAGCATTGATCCCAGAGAGCTGAAAACTGACATAAAAACCTGAATAGAACTCTTCATAGCAGTTTTATTTTTCTTTATAGTGTTTTGTTTGCTTGAGACAAGGTCTTGCTGTGTAGCCAAGGCTGGCCTCAAACTCACAAGAGTAAAGGACCTAAGTGGGCAGGGTAGAGAGGAAAATGGGGGCTGGAAAAGACAAATACCATGTATTCTTATGTGGAGCCTGGATTTAATCGTGTGTGTGTGTGTGTGTGTGTGCGCGCGTGCGTGCAAGCAGAGGGAATGAGGGAGAGGGAGAGAGATGAAAGCAGAAGGGACCAGTGGGGTAGAAGAGCAACAGGGGCGGAGTAGGACAGCTATAGGAAGGAAGATGATGGGCAGATACAAGTCAAATGCAGGGAGGCCTGTGCGTGGACAGTTACACACAGCACTTTATGTGTGTGCCTTATGTTTAACGTTAAATTGTAACTCCATTTTCATAATGGTAATAGTAATGTCACAAAACTATGACTTTGAAATCAAGTAACTACCAGGAGATTGAAGGTAAAGCTGGTGTGACCATAAAAAGATAAAGGAAATCTGTAGTAATGGGATGATTCTGAACACTGAAACAAGGATGATGATTTTATAAAACCATGTGATGAACTATTCGCGATCTCTAGGCCCGTACATGCAATGCAGGCGCTCTGATCCCCTGATATCATCATATAGGTAGTGATTCGGGGGAAAGAAATGGATTGTAAAGAGTCTGTATACTGCTTTTTTTAAAAATTAATTCTTTTGAAACTTTTATTAGCTTAAGATAAAATGCATTATAAAATATTCTCTCCTTTTAAAGAGTTTGTTAATTTATGTGCATGTGGTAGGAAGACAGGAATGTGCAGATGCCCACAGAGGCCAGGTGTCACGTCCTCAAGAACTGGGATTACAGGCTGTTGTGAGCTGCCTAACATGAGTGCTGGGAACCAAACCTGTGGACCTCTGGAAGGGCTGCTGAGCCGTCTCTCCAGCTCCTATAAAAGTAATCTAAAGCCTAATGTAATATATCATAAGTTAATCTTATGTAAATATATCATAAGTTCAAACAAGTTGCAGTCAATTGTTGCCCAGAGAGAACCATTTGTTTGTGTCAGAGCCTCAAGTAGCTAAGGTTGGCCTTGCCTCTGTGTAGCTGAGGTTGGTTTTGGACTTCTGTTCCTTTTGCCCCCAACGTCCTAATTACTGGAATTGTAGACATACAGCATCATGCCTGCTTTATATGGTTCCAGATTTGAACTCGGGCCCTGATGTGTGCTAGGCAAGCATTCTACCAGCTGAGCCACGTCCTCAGATCCCACTTGGAGCTCTAAGGCCGCTGGCCTTAGATGTTGGATATTCAGGAAGAGAAGACAATTCATTATTTGGTTTAACTAAATTTTCGTGTTAACAAAAATAGAAGATTATGTTTATTAAAAAGACAAGACGACTCTGTGCTTCATCAAGACTACAAACCTCAGTAAAGACAGGACTCCAGAGCAGTGACAGCCTGGGGACAGACATATCATACTATTTGGATAGGAATTTCTTCCTTTCTACTGTTCTATTTACTCAGATTTAGTGGTTCTAAATATATGCACAAAGGTTAGGGGTAGGTGTGTGTGTGTGTGTGTGTGTGTGTGTGTGTGTGTGTGTATGTGAATATGGATTCTTACTTTAGGGGCGTGGCTGTCAGCAGCAAGTGCATATTAAGTTCAAGCTCAAAAACCTGCTGACTGGTGCTGCACAGGCCAGGCTTTTAAATAGCAATGCTTTGGGGGATGGTGTTCTAATTTTAGTTGAAGGTATAGGTTAGATCTCATTTCTCACAAATGATCTAGAAGATTCACTGATCATCGAAGAAATAGTCCCACCATGTGCCAAGGTGCCATTATAAGGACTTAGGTTCCCCTAGCTATACGTGACTGCGCCATTCTTACCTTTGCTATTGAAGAGTCTGGGCTTTGGTTTGGTAACTTGAGCAAGACTACACCGCAAGTATTTCTGGAATTTGAGACCACATTCCAGAGCCAAAGTTGGTGGGGATATTAACAAATGTTTTTCACTGAGTGTGTGTGTGTGTGTGTGTGTGTGTGTGTGTGTGTGTGTTTGTGTATGTTGGATACACTTAATTGCCTGACTTGATTTTTGTCTCCAGTAGCAGTGGACTTGCTAAGGAAGCTAGTTCCCTTAAAAGTTTTCTTCCATTCGTTTATTGGGTGTATATGTATATGTGTGGGTAGGTGTGTACACACGTGGGTGTGTGGGTGTGTGCTGCCACAGCATGTGTGTGAAGGTCAGAGGATGATTTGCAGGAGTTGATTCTATCTTTCTACCTCGTGGATCCCACAGAGCACCAGCAGGCTTGGCAGCAGCAAGTCCTTTCACTGCTGAGCCATCTCACCAGCCCCAGCTCCCTATCTTAACCTTACTAAAGCTTCCTTCAGTAGCAGCAGCAGCCAGTGGCAGTCCTATTAGTATTCTGTATACTTCAACCTTATTGCTTCTAATGTCTTCAAGAAACCTGGAAGCAGGACAATCATTTTTGTTGATTCTGGAAACCAAAGGCCTTTAGTCTCTCCTAACTCACTGATCAGATTATCGTTTCTAGGGAGATGACCCCACTGTGATAAAGGACTGAGTAGCAAGGAGATGTTCTCTAAATACAAATGAATCCATCCGTGGGATTATCCACTGTGTAGCTAGGCAAGCCCCTAAGATCACAATGCAAGACACAGTGAAAAGGTTATACATTCCCACTCTGTAAATTATACAAAGTTTCAATTCCTCTAAAGATGATTAAACAGTTCAGAGTGAAACAGACAAATAGCCCCCCACACACTCACAAAGTTCAGAACTGTATTTTTTTATTTTCATTGAAATCAAGGCATATTGCTCCAAATTATAGATAGGTTTAATAATTAAGAAAAAAAAGAATCCAGCCTGGCTGTTGACAGTCATGTCCTGGGAACACGGTGAGTTGGTCTAACTCTGTCTTCTCTTCACAGGAGTATATCAAGGGGCTCTGCGAGCCTGAGCTGGAGGAAAGGGAGCGCTACCCCAAGGCCATGCACTGCATTTTTGTTGGGGCACAGAGCCTCTTTTTGAAGAGCTTGATTCAGGATACTTGTGCTGACCTCTGCGTTTTAGATACTGGGCTTCTTGGCATCCGAGGAAGTGCCGAGGCTGTGGTCATGGCCAGGAGTCACATTCAGCAGTTTGTAAAACTCTTTGAGAATAACGAGAACCTCCCCAGTAATCAGAGAGAGTCGGAAATCAAACGGGAATTCAGACAGTTTGTCGAAGCCCATGCAGACAGTTACACAATGGACCTGTTGATTCTGCCTACTTCCTTGAAGAAGGAACTACTGAGTCTCACCCAGGGGGAAGAGAATCTGTTTGAAACAGGAGATGATGATGTCATTACTGTTGGAGACGTGCGGCCACCAGAGTTCACACAGAGTGCTGCCACAGGACCGAGTATTGCTAGAGATGAAATTATTGTACAGGAAGATTCCAGAAATAAAGCGAGGACCCCTGTTTCTGAGCTTACAAAACAAATGAACACAGTCTTTTCTAGTTCACCAGATGTGCTTTTTGTTCCAGTGAATGGTCTAAGTCCAGATGAAGATGCTGTTTCCAAAGACAGAGTTTGTCACAAGAGGAGGTCTTCTGATACGGAAGAAAGGCATACCAAGAAGCAGTTTTCCTTAGAGAATGTTCCAGAAGGGGAGCTTTTGCAAGATGATAAGGCATCAGCTGGAAGTGAAGTCATCGACCTGTCTGATCCTGCTACGAACTCTACAAATCTAAGCCCTGATGGAAAAGACACTACAGAAGAAATGGAATACAATATCCTTGTTAACTTCTTTAAAACCATGGGCTATTCCCAAGAGATTGTTGAAAAGGTCATTAAGGAGTATGGGCCTTCTACAGAACCATTATTGCTCTTAGAAGAAATTGAAAAAGAAAATAAAAGGCTCCAAGAAGACAGAGACTTTCCACCTTGCACTGTGTATCCAGAGGCCAGTCAGAGCAGAAGTGCAGGAGTTGGGAGTACCACAAATGAACTCACAGCAGATTCCACTCCAAAGAAAACACAGAGTTCCACAGAGCAAAATATGGTGGAACGATTCTCTCAGTTACCATTCAAAGACTCTAAACAGTGTACCTCAAACTGCAGAATTAATTCTTTCAGAACAGTGCCAGCGGGACAGAAACATGAGATCTGGGGCTCAAAGCAGAACTCAGGTTGTCCTGTAGACCTGGAGACCGATGGCCCCTCGGTCTCTGCTGCCTCTGCCAGCCCTAAAGATGTCAGTTTTGTTTCAAGGGGAGCTGTAGGGCACCAACAGAGAAACCCAGCTTTTCCTGAAAATGGTTTTCAACATCAAGCAGAACCTTTGCTTCTAAATAATATGAAGCCTGCCTCTGAAAAGCGTTCTGGCTGCTCTAGCTCTCCTCAGCCTAAGCCAAATTATCCTCCACTTTCTCCACCACTGCCGCTGCCCCAGCTGCCACCTTCAGTTCCTGAGGCTCGATTCGGGGGATCCTCCGATCATATCGATTCCTCAGTTACGGGGGTTCAAAGGTTTCGAGACACCTTAAAAATACCTTACAAGCTGGAACTAAAAAATGAACCAGGAAGAGCAGATTTGAAGCATATTGTTATTGATGGGAGTAATGTTGCAATTACGTAAGTCACTCTGCAGAGTATTCTTACATAGTTTTCTAAGTAGTGTGAGGGGCGTGTGTGTGTGTGTGTGTGTGTGTGTGTGTGTGTGTGTGTGCAGACCGTCCTGTATATTCTAGTGGATCTGCATCCTTTCTTGGGGGAAGATCAGCTGCTTGTAAAGTCTTGCATTTGATATTAAAATAATTATTTAAAATATAAATCCCAACAGTAGTCCGGTTGCTACCTGCCCCAGCAAGTTTTTTTTTGTTTGTTTGTTTGTTTGTTTTTTTGTTTTTTGAGACAGGGTTTTTCTGTTTAGCCCTGGCTGTTCTGGAACTCACTCTGTAGACCAGGCTGGCCTCGAACTCAGAAATCCGCCTGCCTCTGCCTCCCAAGTGTTGGGATTAAAGGCGTGAGCCACCACTGCCTCGCCCCAGTAAGGTTTATGTTCCTGAATGAATTAAAACACACACACACACACACACACACACAGCCTTTATATTTTAATATGCCTTAATCAACACAATAGCTGGGCCATTTCCTGACCTCTATGCAGTTATTCCTTATTAAACTATCTTTGCTGCTCTGGACCCAGAGGGCTGCATAACTGGGCTGTGCTCTGTGCCACACTCCCCCGTTCCTTCACATGGCAGCCATACCTCTCTGTCCTGCACTCTTCGTCGTCCTGTCTCTCCCTCCCTCCCCTCCACACTCTTCTGGCTTGGAGCATCTCCTTCCTCCTCCTCTTCCCAGTCCCAAGCCTGAGAAACCTAAAAGTCCTGCCTCTCTCTGCCCTGCCTAGACATTGGTTGCCAGCAACTTTATTTACCAGTCAGAATTAACTGGGGTCAGGGTCCCTCAGTGTCTTACTTCAGACTCTTGTAAACAATTCTGGGGACCCAAATTAACATTAGACTAGAAGCAGCATTAGGCCAAACATTTGATCTTTTGGGGTTCTGAACTTTCCCTTCACCCTATTCCTGTGGGTAAGAGACGGTAGAGACTGTATTTTCACATTACACATTGCTCTGTGGCATATAGGCTACAGCTGTAAATGACTTAGACTTTGAAATTTGTGTTACCATTAAACTCCCAGTACAAGAGTAGAGCAGCCACTGCCTTCATTTGTGAGACAGCCTCCTAGGGCCCAGTCTGCCTGCTAATGGTAGTCCTTGCCTCAGCTCCCTCAAAAACACTTTCAAGAATATTTTATTTTTATTTTTATTCTTAATTAAGTGTATCTGTGTGACTGAAAGTCGATTTATACACTTGAATACAGTGGACACAGGGGCCAGAAAAGTGTCTCCAGCCCCCTGTTGCTGGAGTTGTAGGTGGATTGAGCAACCTGCTGTGAGTGCTGGAAACGGAATTCAAGTCTTTCTTAACGGCTGAGCCATCACTCCCAGTTCCTCCAGGTGTAAGATCCTGAGAGTAGTCTTCTGTGCTGCTGGGTGTTTCTATGGCCTCTTCCGAGGAATCCTAAAAGAGCCACTCATGTCTTACAGTTTTAGGAATACTAAACTATGGCATTTTTTTTCTGGTACTCATGTTTGGGCAATGGCCTTCTCTGGGTGAGACAAGCACTCCACCCTGATCCAGTCTCCCAAATCCTCTTCATCTTTCGTTTTGAGCTGCTCTTCCTAAGTTGCCCAGGCTGGCTGACCAGGCTGTGTTCAGATTCACAGTCCTCCTGCCCTGTCTCCCCTAGTGCTTCTATTACAGGCATGAAAAATTAGTTATTGGCATGTGTTTATTTTGTTTTATGTGTATAAGTTTTGCCTGCATGTTTTTTTTTGTTGTTGTTGTCGGTTTGTTTGTTTTTGGTTTTTTTCGTTGTTGTTGTTTTTTTTTGAGACAGGGTTTCTCTGTGTAGCCCTGGCTGTACTGGAACTCACTCTGTAGACCAGGCTAGCCTCGAACTCTCAAACTCAGAAATCTGCCTGCCTCTGCCTCCCAGGTACTGGGATTAAAGGCCTGCACCACCACTGCCTGGCTGCCTGCATGTTTCTATGTCCATCAAGTGTGTACCTGGTGTCCATGGAGACCAGAAAAAGGTGTTGGATCCCTTAGCTCTACAGTTACCGTTTGAGCCCACTGTGTGGGTGCTGGGAACCGAACCCAAGTCTTCTGTGGGAGTAGTACGTTTTCTTTGATGCCAAGGTATCTCTCCAGCCACCTATGTTAGTTGTTGTTCTCCCCTGCCTTTCTCTTCCTCCTCTTCTTCTTCCTCTTCCTCCTCCTCCTCTTCTCCTCCTCTTCCTTCTCCTCCTCTTTCTCCTCCTCTTCTTCCTCCTCTTCTTCTTCCTCCTCTTCCTCTTCCTCCCCTCCTCTTCCTCCTCCTCCCCTCCTCTTCTTCTTCCTCCCCCTCCTCTTCCTCCTCCTCTTCCTCTTCTTCCTCCTCTTCCTCCTCCTTCTCCTCATGTGTATGCATGTGTATTTGTGTGAATGCATTCCACATGTTTGCAGAGTGCTCAAAGAGGCCAGAAAACGGCACTGGCTCCTCTGGAGTCAGCGCTCCAGGCATCTGCGAGCCTCCCTATATTGGTGTGGGGACTGAGCTCGGCCTCTCTGAGAGCAGCAGCACTTTCAGTAGTCTCTAGTACTGCTTTTTTTCTTTTCTTTGTTTTTTGTTTTGTTTCATTAAAATTTACAAACAGATATAAACAAGAAGACTCTTTGTGGATTTACTCAACAGTTGATAGTTCATGACCAATCTTTTTTCATCTGGAATCTTCTTACCTACCACTTTAAACCATTTAACTTATTTTATTTTTTGTTTTATTCTGTTTATTTTCCCTGTCCTACTGGGGATGGAAGCCAGGCTCTTCTGATTGTTAGGATAGTACTCTGCTGCCGAGCTCCCTCTAGTCCTTTGGGTGGTTGTAAGGAAATCTCAGATACATATTTCATCCATAAGTACTTCAGAGTGTGTCTCAGATACAGTCCGTGTTGCTTTCTGTTCGGAATTATCTCTTACTCAGAGGAAAGAGGGGACTTTGTGTCTTGGCAGCTGCCTTCCTCGTGGTGGTGAGAATTCTTGCTCAGTTCGTCTCCCTTTCTTTCAGTGTGTATGTGTCCTTTTCTTAATGACCTCTGGGACCTGTTTGTCCTTGGCAGCAGGGCAGAGCACACTGCTGATGGGGAGCACAGCCACACACTTCTTAGGTCATGTCCCATATGAGCTTGATGTGCTTGGTGAGGTGCCTCTAAGACAGCCTTGTAGCTTTTGGTATGTAGTTTTTTGTTTTGAAACATGGTCTCACCATGTATCCCTGGTCTAGAACTGGCTTTGAAGACCAGGCTGACCTTAAACTCAAAACAAAAATCTAGCCTGCCTTCTAAGTGCTCGTATTATAGACATGCCCCATTACACCTGGCTTGTTGGTTTTGAGGAAGGGTCTTACTCTGTAGCTCTTGCTGGCCTGCTATGTTAACCAGGCAGGCTGCAAAGTCATGGAGACCCTCCAGTCTGTGCCTACCGTGTGTAAGTAAGACTTCAATGCTGTGCATGCCTGGTGGTATGAATTTTTACAAGCATTGTTTTACTTTTCTTTTTTTTTTTTTTTTTTTTTTTTTGGTTTTTCGAGACAGGGTTTCTCTGTATAGCCCGGGCTGTCCTGGAACTCACTCTGTAGACCAGGCTGGCCTCGAACTCAGAAATCCGCCTGCCTCTGCCTCCCGAGTGCTGGGATTAAAGGCGTGCGCCACCACCGCCCAGCTTGTTTTACTTTTCTTTTTTAAAAATAAACCATTGATTATATGTTTTCACTTGTTGTCAAAATTTAAAAAAAAAGTGCCACCGTGTTAGATACTAGAAGTTAGCCATCTGGGCTGGGGATGCATGTAGCTCTGTTAGTAGAATGCTTGCCTAACGTTCTTGAAGCCCTGGGTTTTATCCACCACACCTTGTAAGCTGGGCGTGGTAGCCCCTTCCTGAATCCCAGCCCTGTGAAGGTGAAGGCAGGAGGACCGAGGTTGAAAATGAAAGGCAGGGTGAAAGTCTGGGCCTGTGTCCTTGTCCCCAAGCAGCTGCCTATCGTCATCTCACATTGGTTTATCTAAGTAAAACTGGAAGAGCCATTCAGGTCCCTGTGGTCCAGGACTGGCTCCACTTCTTCACTGTTCATAGTTCTTAAACGGAGTGACTGCACAGAGTTAATGTCGTGATTTTGAAGATGTTAATTCCTTTGTAAAACCTTTCTACCTGTAGAAGGATTTCCCAAATTGATATTCAGATAATAGAAGCAGCTGAACCAAGGCTGAGCATGGGATGATGCTGCATGTGTGTTCGTGAGTCTGTCTCTGTGTGTATGTGGAGAGCAGAGCTAAAGGTTAGTGTCTAATGGTGCTTGCCCCCTTGCTTGGTTGCTTGGTTTGTTGTTGTTTTTGAGTCAGGGTCTTTTACTGAACCTGGAGCTCCCCAATTTGGCTAAATTAGCTGGATGAGGGAACTCGAGGGTTCCTCCTGTCTTTGTCTCTTTACCAGTGCTAGGATTACAGGTAGGCCCCCCCACATTCCCTTGTTACCTGGGTGCTTGGGGTAGGAACTCAGGTCCTAGTGCTTGTTCCGCAGGCATTTCCCTCTGGGGTAGTCATAGCACCTCTCTCACAGTGGTCACATGAGTGTGCAGTGATGCTGCTCCCCCAGGACAGGATGTGCTCCACCTCTCATCTGTCCGCTCTGCCCACAGTGTGCCTCCCCAGACACCAGGACACCCCAGACACCACATACAACACATGGATATAGTGCCTTCCACTCTGCCCACAGTGTGCCTCCCCAGACACCAGGACACCCCAAATACCACATACAGCACTTGGATATAGTGCCTTCCACTCTGCCCACAGTGTGCCTCCCCAGACACCAGGACACCCCAGATACCACATACAGCACTTGGATATAGTGCTGCTGTTTTTGAAAAACAGTGACTTTCACTTAAATCAAACATGTAGTAACATACATTTTTAATATTTCTTGTTTGCTTGTTTGTGTGTGAGTTGTGTTTGTGTCTGTGTATATGTATGCCATATGTAGTAACAGACAGTCGTGTGTGAACAATCAGATGTGGATGCTAGGAACTCAGGTCCCCTGGAAGAACCGCAAGTGCTCTTAACTGCTGAGATGAATTGTTATTATTATCCCTATTATTTTAATCATTTTTATATTTATGTGTATGGGTATAGGGACACAGGGAGGTCGTGCACATGCAAGCTGGTGCATGCAGACGTCAGAAGAGGGTGTTGGGTCCCCTGGAGCTGAGGTTACCAGTGGTTGTGAACCTGGCACAGTGCCAGGGCTGCATCCCAGCCCTCTGCAAGAGCAGCAAGTGCTTTTAACCACTGGGCCAACTTTCCCAGCCACTTCCTGTTTTTGGATACTGATTCTTTCTAAAGGATTTGACTTTTCTTCAGACTTACTGATGTCTGTGTTTAAGAGCAGCACTTTAAGAGGGCGTACACCTATAACCAGCACTCAGGAGCCAGAGGCAAGCAGATCTCTGAATTTGAGGCCAGCTTACTCAGCAGAGCTACACAGAGAAACTCTTAGAAAACAACAATCAAAACTAAAACAGAGTGGATTCACATGGAATGTTAGTAATCATATTTCCTGTCCTTGCCTGTCTTTCTATAGCAGGTTCCATGACTTTATTAAGTGGAAGCTAGAAGTTACAGATCAAAATTTATAACTTGGTGACATGATTAAATTAACTGTTAAATGACATGATCGTTTTAACTAAGACCAAATGTTTTTTAATTTAAGGTTTTTGGCAGTGCTGTATGAGAATTGAACTTTGGTTCTTAAACACACTGGGCAAATGCTCTGCTTCTAAAAACTTCATTCTCAGCCTGCTCCATTTGTGTGTGTGTGTGTGTGTGTGTGTGTGTGTGTGTGTGTGTGTGTGTGTGTGTGATGGAATCTTCATGTTTTTTGGGACAAGAATTTGGAATAACTTACATGACCTTGCCCAGGGCCACACCTACACTTGGGGCCGTAATGTCTTTGCTTGCACCTGGCCTGCCTGTGTCTTCACAGAAGTGAAATTAGAATGTTCAGACCTTATCATCATTGGACACAAATGCGTCAGAGGACCCTCGCCCATTTGACCCAGCTAGGTGCTGTCATAACTGAGAAGGAATCTGAGGCCATCAAGAGCAGGGTATCTTGGTGGGAACTCCCCTGAAGCAGATGGGTGTCCCGCTCTGCCCTGGATTGCTGTTTATTGTCTGCCATGATGTCTGCAGCTCATATATATGATGAGAGATTCTAGAACACCTGCCTTATGCTGCTGACTCTGTATGTTTTTGGTGCGTTTCCCCCTTGTCACCATGAATGAGTCAGTAATGAGTCAGTGGACATGTTTGCGGTGTCTGGTTCGACATCGGTGGTGGCTGAAACCCCAGCCCGAGAGCACCTGACTTGTCTACATTTTCCGTGTAGATGGGGTTTGCCCATTCACTTGTCAGAACTGTACGTTCTGTCCACTCTTGCTGATCTTTCTGTAGCAGGTTCCACAGCTACTTTTTATTAAGTGGGAGCCAGAAGGAGACTGTGCTGTCCTGGTTAACTTGGAAAGAAAGGGCTTTCCACTATTTCCCCACACTGCCCTGTCTGGGTTGATGACCCATACTGGTATTGTCACCTAGCTCTCCTCTGCTTTAGACTTGTTGACTGGCTGCTATAGTGTGAAAAATAGCCAGGTAATTTGTTTCTAGAGGCATGGAACAGGAATTCAGTCTCCCTGGAGAGCTGACACACCCTCCCAGGCTCAGAGGAGTTTCCTGCATGTGTGGGAGTCTCACACTTTGGCTCCCAGCATAGAAGGTATTATACTCTATACACCTTGAGTATATGCTCTCTAGGTCAGGGTAGACCCCTGGTCTGCACTTCCTTGTCTGCCAGCCTATCTGTTGCAGACTCTGTGTGTCTAAACAGAGTTCTTCCTGGACTGTCCACTGTTAGGACAGCCATTTGGCTCCACGAGATTGAAGTTTGTCCTCCTTGGGCCTGAGGCTTAAACTCAGCCACAACCCCAACACGCTATTCTATGTTTTTTTCTTTTTTACATAGTTTTATTTTCTAGATAAATCTATATACTCACTTACCCAAACTTTGAACCTCTGTTTTTAACGCTGGAGACTTTCGAGGTAAAAATGTGTTACGATCTTACCACAAAGAACACTGAAAACTGGGGCAGCATTAGTGCTTCCAGAGACGACGTCACACGCCCTCAGAAGGCTGGGGTAGCATGTGTGCATGTGTGTGCATGTGTGTGTGTGTCTATGTTTTTAACATGGAGGCCCTTTTTAAGGTTTTGGAGACCTAAACAGGTTTTCCTTAAAAAGCAGGAGGGTCTTAATTTGGGATCTTCCTGTTAGAACTGGTTGACTTAACTCCAGGCCTGTCTTTGGTGTTAAATGATTTATGTGGTTATTCTTTAAAAACAACATCCCCAGTTAACTCCTTTTTTTCCCCAGTAACAAGTGTCACACTGATACATCCTTATGGTAGCAGCAGTGGGTTTATTTGCTTGCATGTGTTTTCTGGGATAAGATCTAATCCCAGTTTTTTGGGGTTTTGTTTTGTTTTTAATGGGTCTCTGGAAAAAAGACTGGGCTTTATCCTCTGGCAGAGGGCTGGAACTGTGAGCAGCTATTCACTGCAACCTCTTGACAAGCCAGCTGTTTGTATCCGGCTCTTCCTGCTCTCAAGGGTCAGGGATGCAAATGAGGTTGGCATCATACTATAGTATAGCATGAGGACCTTGGCCAGGAGTGGGGAAGTTGAGCACCATGCTGCATGTGTTGTACTTTCATATGGGAGCCGTATACCCACATTTTTAATGTGCATGAGTGTTTTGCCAACATGTGTACATGCATACCATATACATGCCTGAGAAACCCAGAGGAGAGTTTCTGATCACCTGGGACTGGAGTTACAGGTGGTTGTGAGCCACCATGTGGGTGCTACGAATGGAATCCGTGCTCTTTGCAAGGTCAACGAGTGCTCTTACCCAAGAAGCCATCTCTCTAGCTTCTGTTTTTGTATTTTGAAATGAACTGCCAGACATAGGGGGGCATGCAATTTTTTTTACTTTAGTAGCAGGAGGTCACACACTGGGCCGAGTGCAGCCCCTTTTCAGTTTTACAAGCAGGAACTCAGCCTTATTTGTCATCTACAGCTGTCTGACTGTTGTCACATTGCTATGGCAGGGTTGAGTGGTGACAGTGAGCTCGGTGACCTTTACAGATTGACAGGTTCCAGCTTGCTTCCTGCATGCTTACCTCCTTCTCGGCTCTTTGCTTCATTCAGTACAGCCCCGCGGCCCTAGTTAGTTTCATTTGAATCTTGTTTTCAAATTGTTCTTTATAAGCTTTGAACTCAGAAACTTTTCAGTTCCATGGAAAGTGGGTGGTGCAACTACCACCCATCAGAGGCAGCAATGTTGGGTACTGTGGTACTGGCAGAGTCACATCTTTATTCCTGTCCTCAACCACAGGAAGGCACAGCACAGGCATTGTCACAGCTACTGAACTGTTTTTGCTTGAGGGACAAATTCTGTAATAAACTTCATAAGAAGTTCTAAGAAGTACACTGGCAGTGGAGCTCAGTGGTGGAGTGCTGACCGAGCATGTGTGAGGACCTAGGCTTGATCTACAACACAGTAAAAGTGGGATAGAGGGGAACAAAACACCACCACCACCAGGATACTCACTCAGTGGAGATATATACATCAGTAATGCCAGACCTCAAGAGACTTAGGCAGGAGGATCACAAATTTGAGTCAGCTTCAATGACATACCCAAGACCGTGTCTCAAAAAAGAAGTTAAAGTTCTTAGAGGCCAGTGATTAGACAGAACTTTCGAATAGTATTTTTTTCCCCAATAGAATACATTTAAAACCCATGATAGTAAACAAGTATTACAGCAAGCCTGCCACCCTCCACCAAGACAGCATACTCAGTCTGTCAAATACAGGGAGAAGACCCACGACTCTAAGCTTTAGGAAGGGCTAACTTTACAAAGCAGCCAACTGTACAACAAATGAGACAGTAAAAGCATGTTTGTGTTGGTTTTGTTATGTATGGTTGCTCTTTTCTGTGGTAAAATCCTAGATTCTCTATACACTTTAACCTGAAAGAAATTGTCCTTCCTTCCAGCCATGGTCTGAAGAAGTTCTTTAGTTGCCGTGGAATAGCGATTGCAGTTGAGTATTTCTGGAAGCTCGGCAACAGAAACATCACCGTGTTTGTCCCGCAGTGGAGAACGAGACGGGATCCCAATATCACAGGCGAGTCCCAGGGGTCTTTCCATACTTCTGATTAGATATTTACTGCCTCAAATTTCAACGTAGGATGCTTAGTATAGAATCGTCCACACGGGCAGCATCTTGAATGACAGAATTCTAAATTGGTTCTGTCTGGTAAAATAGCAAGTGAGAACTCTGTGTGGTGGTGCATACCTGTGATGTCGGTGCTCAGGAGATGGAGCAGGGAGGGCAGAAGTCAGGAAGAGCAGGGTCATCTTTGGCTACAAAGTACAAAGTAGGACTTGTAGGGGGCCTAGAGTAGACACAGCTCAGTTGACCGGTGTCGGTGTGAGGAGTGAGTAGGGAAGGGTGGAGCGAGCACAGCCGCTAGAGAGGAGTCCTCCCCCACTCCAGCTTTTGAGTATTTATATAATAATTTTAAATGGGTGCTTGGTACCTTTAGAACCTTCAAGTGTGTCTTTTCAGTAGTCTGATGGCTTACTGTGAATCATTTCTGTTTCCATATAGTACTTTGTGGCTAACCTACAGCCCCACATAAAAGGTTCGAATTTAATATAAATTGTGAAATATTCCAGAGAAACTTCAGGTTGTTTTTGTCTTAGATGAAAAGGCTGTGCCAAGCACAATAGTCAGAGCACCTAGAGAGGAAAGGTAAACCGGGAGGTGGGGGTGGGGTGGGGTCGTATTTTATAGATTTGTCTCGCACAGAAACAGGAAGTGAAACTTAGACACAAGGGAGATAGCAGTTCCAAGTGCTCCCAGCTTCCTTTATTTGGGAGAAGACGCACAAAAGCTCCCCAAGGAGCCAAGCAGCTCCACTCCTTTCTTTTCTAAGTGTCAGTGCTGACTTACACAGCATGCAGTTCTGAGGCAGGGGGCCCTCCACTTGGGGCAGGTCAGTCAGGTCACTGGCCGCTGCTTTGGTAAGAAATACAAATGTTCTCTGCTTCTCTTGCCGATGTCGCTTTCCAGAGTATGGCATTGACCCTCCATTCTGTCACTCTTCAAGCCTGTGAAAACCAGTAAATGCTTGTACAGACAGCTAAGAGTATGAGGAAGCTGCAGCCAGGCAGGAGAGCCAGCAGCCTCTCGCAGTTCACTCCTGCAACCCCGTTTTCAGAGGGCTCTTCCCCTCCCCCTCCCACTCCCACTCCCACTCCCCCGCCTTGGGTGACTCTTCTCGTTTCTCTTTTTATGGTCTACTTACAGCTTATACTTTTGGGAAAGTTCTTGGGGGCAGGATTAATAAGCATGGGCTTCTGGTTTAGTTGTCCTTTAGAGGCAGTTGAGTTTAACATTTTGTTAGCTTGTTTAAAATCTACTCAGTCAGTTCAGATGCTGGGCTTGCCTTAGTGTGAGTCTTCATTGATTTTTCTTCTTTTGATGAGTTAGTAAAGTTGAGTAAATGGGGAAAAAGAGTCTTTCTGCAAGTTCCCAAGTGAAGTATTTGGGTTTGCATTCATTTATTTACACATCTGGGAAGATAGTCTTTGCTGAATACATATTAACTTCTTCCATGAACAGAACAGCACTTCTTAACCCAGCTCCAGGAGCTTGGAATATTATCTTTAACTCCTGCCCGGATGGTCTTTGGAGAAAGAATTGCTTCTCATGATGACAGGTATGAAGGGCTGCTTTTCTTCCCAAGGTGGGAGTGGGGTGGTAAGGAGCCAGCTACCTGTCCACCAAATAGGTCTGCACTCTGAAGGGGTCTGCTTGATTCAGTTCCATACTCATCATCAAGACCACTAAGATACTCTAGAAGTTTAGGAATGGCACAGAAGAAACTTTGGTGGTTTGTTTTGAGTTTGTTTATTTTAGTAAAGTATGTCTAAGATGAGAAAAGGCAGGTGTGTAGTTGGTTGATTTTTCTTTTTGGAGATTGGGTCTCACCATGCACCCTGGCCCAGAACTCACTCTGTAGATCAAAGATCTAAGCAGATCTCTGTGTTTCAGGCCAGCCAGGGTAACACGGTGAAATCCCCACCCCCAAAAGGAGGAATTTTGATTCCACCCTTACCCCGTGGTATGTAGTTTACAACTCTATTCTCGTGCTATCATGTCTATAATAACATGCATGGTGTCTGGGACCCTCAGGCTGTCTGTCTTTCTTCTCTGCGTTATGCTGCCCATTTCCACATTCCTCCCAGTGAAGACAGTGCTTTATTTGTTAGCCAAGCTGGTATATGGTTGAATGGGAAAGAGGTGAGTTAGGGCCACAGTAGACAGTCACTGACAGGAAACAGACTGTGTTAGGTCGGGTGGATCCAAGCTGCCGTCATAGAACAGTGAAAAGAGCTGAGCAAGGGTTGCACAGGGTTAGGAGCAGCCCTGGGAATCTGTCCTGAAGGGCCCTGTGTGAACACTGTAACAGGCTCGGGACCCCTGGAGCTCAGGGAAGCCTTCAGGTCCTGACTGTCACCGAAGCTTTCTTCTCACAGCCAGACTTACAGATGAGGCTTTTGCTTGGCTTATGCAGCCCTCTGGGTATCAGAGAACATGGGTGTGTATCCCAGTGGATATAAGAGAAGCCTTCCAATCTACTTTTATTGACATTTGGGTAAATAGCAGCATCGAAATTTATGCACTTTAAAAATAAACTGTAATGTTCCTAAATAAGGAAGTCAGTCAAGCGAGGTAGTTCAAACCCATGATCAAAACACTTGAGAGGTAGAAGCAGAAGGCTTAGGAATTCAAAGCTATCCTCAGCTACACAAGGAATTCTAAGCTGGCCTGGAATATACGAGACCCTGGGTGAGGTGGGTAGGATGTGGGTATAACAAAAACAAAACACTTTGTAAGGTTCCTGAGATCTCGGAACCGAGACTGCTAAGAAGGACGGTCATTCATACCTTTGATGCCAGTGATCTCTTTTTTGTTCCATTATCTTTGTTCTCATTCAAGAAATAACACTTCCATCAATTCCACAGGTTTCAGTTCTATTTTGTTTTGCTTTTTTAAATAGGTTCTCACTATGTAGTCTTGGCTGTCCTCAGACTTCACAGATTAACTCTGTGCCTCTGTTCTATAAGTGCTGGACTTAAAGGTGTGCACTACTATGCCTGGATACTCAAAAAGATTTTGAGAGAGTTTGAACAGGAATAATCTTCAGCAGTATGACACAATTCTTTATTATTTAATTTTTACCTTTTTTTCAGCACCATTACATAAGGCCCTAGTTCTATCCTTAGCACCCTATAAATCAGGAATGTTGACACACACCTGCAATCCAGTATCACAGGGTAGAGGCAAGAGGACCAGACGGTCAGAGTTATCCTCAGGGTACTTGGTTCAAGGCCAACCTGGGAGACCTAAGACCCTTTCTCTCAAACACGAGGCTAGGAGTTGAGTGATAAAATACTTACTGTCAGGTCCAAAGGGCTCCCCAGTTCTACAAAATGGCAGTCTTGGCTCAGCTCAAGCCTGACCATAGGTAGATTGCTGTGGGAGATAGAAAAGCTCACACACACAGCATCCCTGCCTTCCAGGAAGGGCCACATCCCTTGACCTTTGTAGTTACAAAAGCCCAAAGCTAAGTAAACGCCAGGTTCCTCCAGTCCCTGGTAACATGGCTGTTCTTTCTCTCCTCCCCAACTATGCTAGCTCACAGGCAGCAAGCACCCCCCTACACACACACACACACACACACACACACACACACACACACACATACACACACACACACAAAGATACCCCTAGCCATGGTCGGTATGCATCTTCTTCTCTCTTCTTCTACTCTTCGTTCTCTAATAAAACCCTTCTCCCAGCCATGGAACAGTCATCCTGGTAGTTTCTCTACTGCGCCTGCGCCTCACTTGCCTAGCCTGCCAGGCCCTTGATCGGTTTGATCGCCAGCACTAAAAGGACTGTTGTTAAAATGCAAACCCGTCTCGCCACCCTAGGCCCTTCCTAATTGAATGAGTCTGTCTATTTTCAGGCCAAACTGAAGGGTGGTTCTGACTGATGTCTTAAAGCAAAGCAGAAAATGGATTGCTTTTTAAAATTGCACAGCTGACCATCAAGTAACTAACACTGAACTAAACTCAGGCAGCCAAGCAGCTGAAAGGTAGAGGTTTCACAGGCCTGTTAACTCGCTCAAGCTTTCATGCATTCTTACCACAGTTTATTGTAGGAGCTTTTCTAGAAGATGTAGGACTCATAGTTAAAATCATTTTTTTGTAGAATGAGATTGCATGAAAAGCTGTTTTATAATCACACTAGTAATTCCAGAGATACTCATAATTTGAACATTTTCAGTTGACAGGGGCCTAACTGTGTCCAGCCTGGGTTCACCTGGCGATTTTCTAAGAACAGCGCTTCATATCCTTAGCTGCTCCAGCTAGGCGTGCTCTTGGCTCATTCTGACCCCTCTTGTTACCATAGGTTCCTTCTTCACTTAGCGGACAAGACTGGGGGTATAATTGTGACAAACGATAACTTCAGAGAGTTCGTGACTGAGTCAGTGTCCTGGAGAGAAATTATTACAAAAAGGTAATCTTTTCTTCTTGGCTTTGATCAGAAGTTTGTTGTTTGCATTTTGTGTAGCTTCTGCTTGCTGGAGTGGTGGACTCAGTCAGGGTAAGGGTGGGCCTCCTAGGAGTACCTGCAAGACTGTACCTTGTGCCTTCTAAAATGTCAGTTCTGTGACTCAGCAAGAGTATAGGACACAAACATTTTGCTGAGGGAAGGGGGCACCTAACTGAGGGTCCAGAGGCGAGTCTTTCAAGTTTTAGTTTCAGTGTCTGATGTATTCCATGAGTTTAGCGTGCAGGCTTTCTTCTTGGTGATTCTGTGGATGTGTTCAGTTGCTAAACTGCAGAGCAGTGAACACTGAGTTCCACGGGCCCCCGGAAGACCTGTGTACTTGAGCAGCCACTCCACACAAGAGGCCCGAGTGCTGTGCTCTGGTTCCAGGACTAAAACAGACATGTGCACGCTGCAAATATGAACATGAAGTGAATGTGCCCACGTTCATTTCTCTTGGGATTTCACAGTTGCCCCTTCTCTGTTCATCCCTATAGCCTGGTATTCATCCTAATAGGAGTTTTGGCTTGGGCTGATGAGCAGTGCCAAGCCTGGGGACCTGAGATCAGTCCCTGGAACCACACGGGGGAAGAGAGGTTCCCTCTGACCTCCCCCGGTTTGCAGGGGCACATGCATGCACACAGACACATAAACAATGTAACTTTTAACTTTTAACAGAAAGGGACAGCTTGGTCACAAACTCCTGGATAAAAATGAATTACTATCTACATTTTGACTTCTGTATTGCTACAGAGGTCTTGGTGCTGAGTGGGGGAGCGTTGGTCTCTGACCTAGTAGGCAGTTGCTGAGTGAGCTGTTAAACTCCACGGACTGGTGTGTGTTACACACGAGTCTGCACACAGCCTCTCATTGTAGTGGGTCTCAAAACAACCTAGACGGCAGAGAAGCAACTCAGAAACCAAAATTCGGACGACAGACGTACACAGTAGTAGCTTTTTACTGTCTTCATTTATTTGAGACGGGATCTCACTATGTAGCTCTGGTGGGCTCCACCTCACCTCCTCTGCTTTGGAGTGCTGGGATTAAGAGCACATACCACCACACCCAGCTAATTTTTTACTTTTTATTTTTTGTAAGGTGCTAGAACCCATGGCCCCGGGTTTGCCAGACAAGGCTTTCCTGCTGAGCAGGCTCTGGCTCCAACCTGTCCTCGATGAGTAATGCCTGCTCACCTCACCCTTGGCTTTCTCTTCCTAGAACCTGGTTTCCAGAGGTTTGCCTAGGAACACGTTTGTTTTCTAGTTTCATTTACACGAAATCTTTGTGGTACATCTGCTGAGTCCCAAGCAGACAGCCTTTAACTGTGTTTCTCATCTGGTAGAAGATGCTGAGAAAAGCTGCTTGTGTAACTGTGTCCATTACCAAAGTTACAATGATTTCACTTGAGTGTGGGGTCAGTTAGCAGTCAAAACTCTTAGACTGACCATTGCTCCAGGATGGAGAGGCTACTTTAAGACATGCCCCATTTCCTACAATAGTAGAGGGTACTGTTTGTCAGCACTGTGACCTTCTGTGTTGTAGACTGCTTCAGTACACGTTCGTGGGGGACATATTTATGGTTCCTGATGACCCTCTGGGAAGAAACGGACCTCGGCTAGAAGAATTTCTTCGAAAGGAGGTCTTTCTTAGGTATTTCTTTGTATTCCCTTGTATGTCAAGGTTTATTATGTCAATCAAATGGTATGCTTCAAAGCAGGTACTGTTCTTGATAATTGGAAATGGCATGGTTTTTGAAGCCTTAATTAGATTAATGATATGTGACTGACGTGGAACCCAATCAAGCAGTCACTCCAAGGCTAATCTTGAGTATAAGCATTTCAATTTTCTTTTTCCTGCCCGCCTGCTTTAGACCATTTCTGTGTCAGCAGGCTGAACTCAACTCTGATCCTTCTTCTTCTTCTGCCTCCTGAATGCTGGGGGTCCAGACCTGCCCTGTGTGAGGCTCCTTCTCATTTTAATCCTAAGAGAACATAAATATTCTCGAAGGTCTCCGAGCAGCAGATTTTCAGGCTGGCAATAACTTCAGTCAGTGCTGTCTGATTGCTTTTGTGGGATGCTTTCCTATGAACTGTCTGGAGTTGTTTGTTTTGCGTGTGCAGTGCTGACGTGAACTCATGTCCTGCTCAGAAATCACTGCTAGAGAGCCGACAGCTACAGTTTACCATCACTGAATGGAAAAGCCTGTCTTACGTACTTGTCTGACACTGACTGACAAGTGAGGGTTATATATTTCTATGTTCAGAATTCTCTGGTGACCTTGTTAACCACAGCTTCCTTCATGCTAACCAGTGGCAGATCTTTTCTCTGTTTTAAAACCAAAATAACCTGTATTTCTATGGACCCTCTAGCAGATTTTTGCATAGGGTTTGTCTGGGTACCTAAAAGGAGAAGGCATACTCTCTACCAACTTCCAAGGCTGCTAATCTGTCATTTGTGCCTTTGGGGACCATCTATTGGAACTTGATGGTGCACGGAGGTGGGTTGATTGTCATAGAGGTGTCTTCTATAATGCATGGAGGTGGGTTGATTGTCATAGAGGTATCTTCTACAATGGAGACCAGTGTGCGTTCAGTTTCCTAATCTACTGATCCTTTCTCTCTGAGCCTTTGGGTTTTATCACAGTTGAGGTGTGAAGTCCCAGACAGGGTCATCTGCCCACACTGAGGAAATGACAGCCTGCCATGTGCTCAGTCACTTCCCCTCTACCCCATGTCTTACATTGGAAATCCGCATTGCTTTTTAGGCCTCATGGCCTGTGTGTGAGGCTATGTGTGGGCCCCGGGCTGAGTGAAGGCCCAGGTCAAACTGGAGGTGGGTTCTTGACTACCTGTTCCAGTCCTGTAGTAGCCAGGTGACAGGATCAGCCCTTCTGGTCATTCTCTGTCCCATCTAATGTCCTTTTCAAAGTGCTTGGTGACCAGTTGTCATTGCTCTTTCATGAGGGGATGTCATCAAGGTTAATTAGCTTTTGTAGGCTATTGAGCTTCTGAAATTGGCGACACTATTTCTCCCAGCTCTCAGCTGCAGCTAGAATTGGTGGAAGTTGTTGAGCAGGACAGATGTCCCCTGTATGCACATAGAACCACCACGTGTATGTACATTGAGAGCTCACGTGCCTCATCTAGACCTCATTGAAGACAGGAAGTCCATGAGCCTGTTGGAGTTGCCTCTATGCCCAGGGAGAGTTACCTCTCCTCAGTTCTGTAAGCTGATCCTGTACAGAAGAATAGGAACCTTACAAACCCAGTAAGTGTGACCAGCCCTAAGTCCAAAGACTGGTTAGGCACCGTCAGACCTAGGGAAGATCGATCCCTTATGAGTCTGGAAATGGTCCCGGGTGCTCTATATAGGCCACTCTTAGGGGGCTGATTTCACCACCCCATGGCTTTCTCCTCAGGCCTTCAGTGTTAGCCATAGGTGCTTTGAAAGGGTTTCTTACTGTCCCTCTCACTTCATCCACAGAGACATGCAGCCGCTCCTCAGTGCCCTGCCAAGTGTGGGCACGTTTGACCCTGGCTTCCGGGGTCCTAGCACCCAGGTAGCCAACACCAGCCACCAGCCTCCACCCCGGATCCAGGCCTCTTCAAGCCCTTGGCTTCCTCAGCAGCCCCACTTCACACCCCTGACCACCCTTCCCAATATGCAGCAGAACCTTCCCATGCCAGCACAGAGATCTTCTGCAGAGACCAGCGAGCTGAGGGAGGCACTGCTGAAGATCTTCCCTGACTCTGAGCAGAAACTGAAGATCGATCAGATCCTGCTAGCTCACCCGTACATGAAAGACCTGAATGCCCTGTCTGCCCTGGTGTTGGACTGACGGCTGGACTAGAGCCCACTGATGACGGGGAAACGAGGGAGCCGCCAACTGTGGGAAGTACTGTAATGTGAAGAAGCCTTCCCAGAAAACATTGCTGTGTTGTATAGAAAAAGGAGGGAGATGTTTTGTGTATACAAAAATCTGGGTTTTCAAAGCCAGCTTTTTTCTATATATAAATTATGCTGCTATTACAGATTTAACATTTTCTGTAAAAGGAAAGTACATTTTCTGCCTGTTCAGAACTGTTTAATAGCAGTTACTCTTGAGTGTATTTTCAATTTTATGTTTTTTAAACTATTTTCCTTAAAGCAGAAGAAAAATTGACAAATAAATATGGTTCGCCTTTCTAAATAAAATTTAAAAAAAAAATAAGAAAAAAAAGGAGTTGCTTCCTTAAGGAAAGCAAGACTTCTTAAAGTCTATTTTCTTGAGGTAATCTGTCCTGTCCACTAAACATGGCGTGTGCCCCCCTCCTTTATCCCTAGAGTTGGCCTGCTCTGCTCTTGTGGGGCTTCCTCAGTGAGCCATTGTGAGAGTGGGGAAGTGGAGCCACTAGATGGCACCTGACGTCTGGGCTGGCACCAATGGCCAGAGTCAGACTCTGAAGAGCAGGTGGGAAGTCTTAGAGGCGGTATGGCCCCACCTTCCTTCCCCTCCGCTGGACAGAGAAGGGAACTGAGTCCCAGCATACTCCCTGGCTGGCGTAGCACCGCAGTACACTCACCAGCCATGGCCACCATGCTCCCAACCTGGCTCCACAGCTACCTTAGCCTCAGAAGGCAAGGTAGGCGCTGAAGCCTCTGGTGAGGAGACCCCCCCATGTGGAGTTTGTACAGCTTTGCCAAAAAGTTTTCTATTCTCAAGGATGACCCAAGCCAATAAATAGCATTAGTAGTTTCAGAGGGGGCATCCAAGCCCTGTAGTTCCCTTCTTTTGTCTCCTTAGTGGCTCCTTAGCAGCTCTCCTGAGTCTTTCAGAACCAGTTATCTCAGTATTGTCCTTTCTCAGTGTAGCTTGAAGTCTGTGTCTGTGAAACTCTTCCTGGTCATTCTTAGCGTCTTGACTCTCACCTGGACCTTCAAAGGGCTTTGCGTTTCCCATCCATGCTGTCTCCAGGCCCTCGTGGTTAAATTCACTGCCCTGTGGTTTGTCTTTCTCCCGGTCCCACAAGTAACCGAGGACTTGGTGCTGGTTTGTTATCCGTGGTGCAGGGACTGTGTAGATCACAGAATGCTGCCACCATGCTGTGTCTTGGTTCATTGATCCCTGCATCCCACAGGAAATGAATACAGAGCCTTCTAGGTGGCCATACTTATATATTCTCTCCTGAATTTGTTGGTGATCCAGCCTGCTGGGGAGCTGTTTGTCATTTGTCACTAGGGGTTTTCAGACCTGCAGGCTGTGCAAGTAGAGAACAGAGACTTCTAGCCAGCCCCAGGAGTTGATCCACCACAGCTCCCCACCCTGTGCCACAGCTTGGGAGCACAGCAAAGGTCCCAAGGCAGAGCTGTCTCCAGGGCTTCCTTGGTCTGGTCAATCCCAGTCCAGCATTGCTGAAAACCAGGAGAGCCAGGATGCTGGCAGGGAGGAGCACAGGCTTTCAAAGGCCCTGCAGTCAGCCTGAGCTTTGAGTTGTGTGTGCTTCTGTGTTTTTAGTATTGTTTCTGAGAGATACCTACCCATCTTCCCTTGTTCCATATAGGAGGGAAGAAAAAGCTGGAGGAAACCAAAAGGCATTAATTACTTTGTAGATTATAATGTGAAATATAATTCTAGATTCTTTGTGAAATCTGTCACATTTAGGTATCACATTTACAGCCCAGTTATCCAGCCACTGAAGAAAGCTCACAACTTGCTTCTTTGCCTCATCCAAAGCTCTGTTGCTGCTAGGTGCTTGTAGATGCTTGACCTCCTTCCAGTGCCTCCTCATTGAGTTCCTTGGGATTCCTCCCTCTGTGGAGTGCCTCTGCCTCCTGTGTATCCTGACATTTGGGTGAGGTGGCCAGCACAGCTAAGGCTGACACCTTTGGTCATTTGACGAGGTGTCTGGTGGAGTGTGTTTGTGTGTGTGTGTGTGTGTTAGGCTCAGCTGTATTGCTAGGACTTGCTTTAAGACATGAAAGAGAACGCCACCTCTCCTTGCCAGTCCCAAGTACCTAGCCCTCCCCCTGGGAGGGACATCTGCTGCAGGCAGACCCTCAGCACCAGGCTCACCCAGGTTCTGCCTGCTTCCCACACCTCCCCAGTGCTGTCCCTCCTCAGCATTCTGAGCCACCTCAGCTGGGTCCATCAGTTGCACTGCTCTCCTGCACTGTTACTTGGTTCCTCCGATCCCTGTAGTTAAAATGCCTCGTTCTGCTTCTAAGGCTTCACTCTGCCTTCCCACTTTTCCCCTCCCCAGTCTGGAAACTGGGCTTCTGCCCACCACATGGGAGTAACCTGGGAAATCACTGCTTGCCATTTTCCTTGTTAATGGAGTAGCTACAGACAGCAAAGCCACTGGCCTTACTCTCTTTGATGTCCTTCTTGAAGCCCTCTATTCCTTTCTTCTCCTTACTGGACTATCCTTAATACAGTTTCTCAGCAGGTGGTTCTCAAGCTGAACCACCCTTAGGGCTCACAGTGAAAAGGGCAGCCCCTGCTAAAAGGCAGGCTGTCAGTCACCACCCTGATGGGTGGACTCAGTGCTCTAGAGGAAAGCCTGGAGGCTTGTCACTGCCACACGCCCTGAGTTGCTGTGGTAGGTGGTCTTGAACTGGATTTACGTAGGAGTCACCACTCTCCTAACTCTCCCCTCCACTCTAGTTCTCTAGCCCTCTGGGATCCTGCCTCCCAGAACCTCGGCCTACAGCCTGCCATTTCTCACCTAACCCTGAGGTCCCATGTATCTATCCTTCTTGGCCCTTGGCTTGCTACTGCCCATCACTTGTTCCCACAATCCTCCATGACACTGGTTCCTCATTGCTTACCTTACAGCTCTTCCCTCTCCCTAATTCCGGGGGACTCCAAGTTCATCTTCTAGAGTTCATCTTTTGCATCATCCTCTTCCTCTGTGATCTCTAGCTGCAACCAGAGCATCAAGTTCCTACCCTCTGAGCCTCGTGTCCACGGCTACTGCCCCATGGCCATACTCGACAGTCTTTCTATCTTTCGCCATGATCCTCACTCCAGCTACCCAGATCTAGGTTCCCCATGAGCCCTGTTCATGTTTATTCCTCTTCCAGAAATGCCCTTCTGCCCTACAGCCTGCCTCCTCAAAGGCCCAGCCCTGAGTTCTCTTTGTGTTCTGAGCAGAAGCAGCCCCATGCTATTCTGTAGCCCCACAGCACTTGGTGTCTCGCTTCTGGTTCTTACCACTCTGGCAGGTGTAGCTGCAGCCAACTGTGTACTGTGTTGCCTCCCTCTAGACTGTGAGCTCCTCGTGGGCAGGGACCATATGGTCACTCTGTATCTCTTGTGGCACCTAACAGTGCCTTGCACTTGGTAGGTGCTCAATAAATGTCTGTTCAAGTAAGCTGGAGGATGGTGCTTTCTTGACTGCGGCTTTGGCAGCAGGTCCCTGAAGGATCTGTGGTGATTGTGTTTAGAGACAGGACTCACCTCTGTTAGGTTTAGGGGTGGGTCTGATTTCCTGGGTCCCCCTTTGGAGGGGGGGTATTTGAGCACATACCATCCTGGGCAAAGTTGCCTAGACCTGGAATCCTGACCAGACAGAACCATCCAGAGCAGACAGTTGGCCCAGGCCACTCCTGACAGTCTTCCTCAGGGATCTTCCCCATTGTAGGAGCCATGGGGTGATCCACAGCAGCTATTAGCACTGTTTTCTGACATGGGGAGGAAACATGATCAAGAGACTCCTGGCCCTGGGTTGTGGGCTCCCTTGTCAAGGAAGTGCTTTGTCAGATGTCACCAGGCCCGGGATTCTCTTAAGTGTCTCCTGTTGCTGAAGCAGTTTCATGTTGGGATTAATCCCTTGAAGTCCCATGTCTACTTCTAGTGAAGCACCTCACTGTCCTACACAAAGCATGGCAGGTTAGATGGGAGATGCCCAGCCTAATGTCTAGGGAGGTCCCAAAGATTTGTGCAAGCAGCACATGAGGAGTATGCCAACATGCAGCTCTGTGTGTCCTGCTTAAGAGAGCCCCGCCCCCACCAAGTTCCCTAGTGCCCCTCTCATGGAAGGAGGCGTCCTCCACTGCCCTATGTGGAGGGATATACCCAGCATTGTTGCTGTGGCGGGAGGCCAGGAACATGTTTCGTTGGGTTGGGTTGGGTTGGGTTGGGTTGGGTTGGGTTGGGTTGGGTTGGGTTGGGTTGGGCTGGGGGTTGGGTTGGGGGTTGAGTCCCCAAACACATGATCCTCTTGCCTCATGGTCTGTGTCAGCGTCCAAAGCACTGGGATTACAGGTGAGTGCCACCATACCTAGTAGGGTTGGTTGGTTGGTTGGTTGGTTGGTTGGTTGGTTGGTTCTTAGACACACTCAGTCTATAGCCCAGGCTAGCCTTGAATTCATGGTAGTCCTCCTGCCTCAGCCCTAGGTACTAGGGTTACAAGTGAGGACTACCATCTTTGCCGGTTTTATAAACTAAAGCAGTTCAGGTTTCTACTCTCTGGACACCTGCTGCTACCAAGACCGGAGATGACTTCTTGGGAAACAGTTGAGCCCAAGTCCTACAGCCAGTGGCAAAGATGGGGCCCAGGAGCTGGAATTGCCACTCCTGCTTCCTGTTTGGGTAGGTTTCGCTGCAAATCACAGAACTCTACACTGTAGCCACCAGCTTCTAGGATTTTCCTTGCCATCTCCCTCCAGTTCTCCCGCTAGCCCTGCTCATCCACACAGTCTGGGTTCAGACTCAGCAAAGACAATTAGGCCTGCACTGGTCTGCCACCTGTCTGGCTCCTGGATCAGGCTCAAGTTGCAGTAACCTAAACAGGCGGCAAGAAGGGTCCTCCTGTGTGGCCTACAGGGCTATAGCAGCAGGTCACTTTACATGTTCTCTGAGTCCCTTCTACCCAAAAGAAACCACAGAGGCAGTGCTGGAGGGAAGGAAGGAGGCAGTAAGAATGGTCTGTTATGAATGGGTGGGCCCTGGTCTGTGTGACCTAGTGCTGTATGACCTTGAGAAAGTTCCTCAGCCTCTCAAGTCTCCGGAAGGCTTGATGACAGGGATACTGCCTCCACAGATCCCAGCATGCCCTCAGAGCTGAACACTGCCCTGCTGGAGTTTCGCTGCAAGCTATAGCAGCTGTGCATACCTCAAATCCTGGCACTTGGGCAGCTGGGACAAGAAAGTTGCCACAAGTCTAAGGCCAGGCTGGAATACAATGTGAGATTCTGTCTGAGAAGAGGTGGGAGAAGGGGACAGCACTGCGATCAGGATTGTGTGTCAAGCCTTGAAGCACCTGCTTTGGCTGGCTGCCCACTGACTGCCCTTCCTGATCCCTGTCTCCACCCCTGTGTCCTCACGTCCTAGAAGAAACGACTAATCACATCTAAGACAGTTTCTGAAGGAAGAGAAACAAGGGAAAGTAACAGTTGGATCTTTTCACCAAACTTGTTCATTACCTCGCCTAGCCATGGTTCACAGTGTATAGAGACCCAACTGGGTCTGGTTGTTCACAACCACCAACAATCCTATAAGACAGGCCTTGAACTCTAGTGATCTGGATAGATTTGACCTTCATAGTCTCATGTATTTGATTTGAATGCTCGGTCCATAGGGAGTGGCACTCTTAGAAGGTGTGGCTTTCTGTAGAAAGTGTGTCACTGTGGGTGTGGGCTTTGAAGTCTGTGCTCAGGCTCCAACCCATGTGTCATTTAGTCTCCTGGCAGCCTTCAGATCAAGATGCAGAATACTCTGCTCCTTCTCCAGCACCATGTCTGCCCACATGCCACCATGCTTCCTGCCATGATGATAAGGGACTAAATCTCTGATCTGTAAGGCAGCCCCAACGAAATGTTTTCCTTTATAAGAGTTGCCTTGGTCATGGTGTCTCTTCACAGCAGTGGAAACCCTAACTAAGACAAAGGTGCCGGAGAAGTTGAGAGTTCTACATCTTGACCGGAAGGCATCCAGAAGGAGACTGCCTTCTGCCGGCAGCTAGGAGTAGACTAGAATCCCACACTGGGCAGAGCTTGAACATAGAGAACTCAAACCCCACCCACACAGTGACGCACTTCCTCCAACAAACTAACACCTCCTAGTAGTGCCACTCCCCATGGGCCAAGCATTTAAACACATGAGTCTATGGGGGCCAAACCTATTCAAACCACCACAGAGTTCAAATCCCGTTTGTTCTGCCTTCCCAGAAGATGGTGGTGGCATTTCCCTCAGAGTGTTCTTCATTGTCTGACACTTTCAGGACCCCCCAAGACCAGAATCAGCCAGAGCCCCTTCTCGGTGGAAAGTGATGTTGAGTTCCTTGTACCTTCCCAGAGCCCTGGCTTAGGACACTATGGAGTGCTGATGGGAGAGACCCTGGACTGCCACAGAAATGGCCTTGGCTCAGATGGTTGTGTAGCTCCGATCCTGACTCAGGTTTGCATCTGTTTGCTACCCTAGTATCCTTATCCTGAAGAACCCCAGTAGGCATGGCAGCCCATGTCCCTGCCACAGACAACCAATGACATCAGCATCTCCGATTCAGGGCCAGAGAGCAAACTCCAACTTGTAGTGATAATTCCACAATTTCAATGTCTTTAAAAAGCACAAAGATATTATTGTAAGAATATGTTTTCATTTTAATCCCAGGTGTGGGGATGTGGGGCTGCTTCAGACTGTCTGCAGCTACGATTTCCTTTGTGCTCTAACAGAGGCATGGCTTTGCTAGCTGCAGATAGGTTCTGTGGTTGTGTGACATTTGGAATTCTGGGAACCCCATCTAGAGATGGGGTGAGTGGTTGTTGGTTGTTCAGGAAGGTTGTTTGTAGTATTAGAAGTCATGCTCAAAGAAGAAACAAAAGGAAAGAAATTAGATTCAGGGATCTCTCTGTTTCTCTCCCCCACTCCTCTATCCTTTTTCTCCTATCTAGTGATAGAGGTTAAAACCAGGGTAGGGGTGCGATAAAGGGTGGGAAAAAGAAGAACCCACAAAGTAGCAAAGAGCTACCCCAGCCCAGCTGTCGGTGAGGCATTCTGCTTCCTGCAAGCTGACCATCCCATGCTTCCTGTCTCTTCTCAGGAGTCCTCCCCATGCCCAGCCAGCACTCACCGCCATTTCTGCCATAGCCAGAACTGTAAGGTTAGCAGAAATAGTTTTCAGTGCAGGTGAGAGGCAGGACAGCAGAACTGAGACCTGTACCCTAGTCTGCACACTCTGATAGTGGCACTGTTTCTGTCCACCGAATGGCCCAGAAGCCACAGCCAGGTGTCCTTCAGTCATTCTATGATGGCAGCAACCTTCCACGAACACCTAAGCCTAAACATCCATGGGGAACATCACCATGGTGTCTAGGCAAGGGAAATGTGTGGAAAGAAACAAGGCTAGGTAAGGCAGGCCCTGCCTACAAGATCTGTCCTGGCAAGAGAATGGACATCGAGGAGAGGTTCCAAGAGTGTAGAGGCTTCACACTGGAAAGATAGGGAAGAAGACCTAGCTAGGGCCTGTGTTCCTTCTTCAGGTGGAGATCTGTGGAAAGTCAGTGAGCTCCAAGCTCTTTAGAAAGCCCTTCCTGGTCCTGTGTTCTCCACCTCAGAGACACCTGATGTAGGACTAGGAGCATGGCCTCAGTTTCCAGCCAAGCTACCTCCACTGCGGTGGCTGTTGAGGGGTAGTGCCGGGGTCACTTCTCTAACATGCACTGCTGAGTCCCAGGGATGCATTTTTAGTGGCTTGGCCTGTCAATAGTGTGTGGTGGCCCAAGGGTGGCTTGGACCAGATAACAGGGATATCAGGGGAGATGGGTCATCATCCCAGTAGGAAGCCATCACCAGTCTCCATGTGTGCACTGCATGGTTAGTCAAGATGAAGCCATTCCTCAATAGTAGGAAGAACGCGTGCTTCCTGTTTGAGAGCAGTATAAAGTGAAGCTAGGGGCAGAGGAACTAACTGTTGGATAGCATGCATGGGTCTTGGGACCCATCCCTAACTAATTAACAATCTATCACTTATCCGGCTACCTACCTACATACCTACATACCTACCTACTTACCTATCTATCTCACACAGAGCAAATGAATTTGGGGGCGGGCAAAGATTGACTACTAATCATGGCATAAGATGTAGCCTCTCTTACAGAGTCCCCTAATCACTCTGTATACTTGGTCAGCCTGCTTAAAGGGAGGAAGGAAGGAAGGAAGGAAGGAAGGAAGGAAGGAAGGAAGGAAGG
>NW_021620873.1:3500977-3518477 GCF_004785775.1 Grammomys surdaster
GGGAGGGGAGGAGAGGAGAGGAGAGGAGGAGAGGAGAGGAGAGGAAAGACAAAACACTGTCATTTTATCCCCCAAAGCCCAAATATCACTGTGGGCAAGTTTCTTTCTCTTTGCTAAACTGTGGACACATAATTAGCATATAGGAAAGAAAACAGGTCATAAGCAAATTGCAAAATTGTCAAAAAGCAACATTGTACATCAGTGACACCCAGGAGAAAAGACTTTGTAATGTTAGAGTCCCCTTCACCTCTTGGTCCTCACTTCTGCAGTGATGCCCACAGCCCAGATTTCTAACAGGCTTCAAAAAGTCTTTTCTGAAGCCAGGCAGTGGTGGTGGAAGCCTTTGATCCCAGCACTTGGGATCGAAGTGAGTCTGAGGCCAGTGTGGTCTACATAGTCAGTTCTAGGACAACCAATGGCTACACAAAGAAACCCAGTCTTGAAAAAAAATCAAGACAAGCTCTTTTCTAGCTCCTTCTGCACAGGGCTGACCAGGACCCTCAAATGGGAATCAGGCAGAGTACAATCAAGGCAGGCCACAAGTCCCCTGTGTAGGACTCCAGGTCTCTGTGGCTAAGTAGGACTTACCTTCCCCAGGGCCTGGACTTCTCACCTGGGCAGCCCCAAGAGGAACCCCATAAGAGCCCATCTACAGAAAACCAACACCACAGCTTCCTAAGAAAAGGTATATTGTATGAGAGGTTAGAACCTTGTGCCATCTGGTAGACCAGAGGAAATGAAGGAAAGGAAGGCTGTATTGCCCCTATGGTGCACACCCCACCCCACCCACACATGCACACATACATACAGGGCTTCATATTTTTAACTTGGAACCTTAAAGATTCGTGTTCAGCAAGCCTACGCTCCAGGTCCCTTTGCAGTGCTTTCTCCAAGCCCCAGCCAGAAAGCTTGCTCTTCCTCTGTCCTCCCAACTCTGTAATTCCCACCATCTGTCCCATCCAGAGCCTGGAGGTGCCTGCTATTCACTGAAGAATGACTAGGTCACCAATAGCAGTAGTACCTGCCTGTCATCCACAATACATCTCCTCTTTGGTCAAGGACACCCAATCCTGGCCCCAGCTCATCTCTGGATTCCTTTGGGCTTATTCTTTCCTTGTGTGTGCTAGTACCTCAGAATGTGACACATGTGCAAGTGACCTCATTGCTGCTGGACTGGGTGGCTGTGGGCCCCCAGGGCAAGGTCACTGCCCTCTGCTTCAGCTGTGGATTTTGGCAGCATTCGGAATAGGCACAGGAGCACAGGGACACATGACTGAGAGCAGTGTACTGTCCTTATGGGCAGTGACTTTGGCCATCTACTTGGCCAGCACCTCTCTGCCTTCTGATGGCAGCAAGCAGCTGATAGATATGAGATGTGTCTGTGAGAAACTTGGTTGCTGGAGTAGATTCCCTCTCAACCTGGCTGAGGACAGAGCAGATTTCTAAGGAGGACCCAGAGCCAGGCCCAGCACCAGGTGGACTGCGGTTTATTTTTCAGATGCCTGACCATTTAAGAGGCTTGTCTAGAGCCCAGTGGTAGCTCCCACCCTGCCAGGGCCTCACAGAACTGAGGACAAGCCCCCACGCTGGGCAAGGGTTCCAACCCAGGAATGAAGGGAAGGAGCTAATCTCTGAAAACTGCTACTCTCTAGCCTGATTGAAGGAATCTCTTCTTTCCCAGAGCAGAGGAGGCCAATAGCAGGAATAAACCCCGGAGTCCATACAGAACGGAATTCACCCACATCTGCCTTCTACCCAGCTGTTCTAATCCTTGGTGAAAAGAAGTGAAGAGAAAGGAAACATGTAGAAGAATGTTCTTCACAGTCAAAGCAACTCATGCTCCCAGCAGGTCGGCAAAGGGTTAAACTAACTCTGAGTCACACACCATGGAGGCAGAAGCAGGAGAATCTTGAGTTGAGGCCCACCCTGGGCTACAGGGTGAGCCCCTGTCTGACACCCAACCATCCTGGGGGGGGGGGGAAGAAACAACCAAGGAAGACTTACTCTCTGGTTTCAAATTGGCCTAAAAGCAATCATCAGGACTCATCTTGGTTAACAGACAGACATACAGGCCAGTGGAGTAGAACTGGGTGCACATTTTACTTGTTATTATTTGTTAGTTTGTTTGTTTTGTTTTGTTTTTTAATGGAGTGCTCAGACTGGTCAGTGAAAACAAGTTATGTTTAGCACATGATGAGCCCTCCTGGCAGGGAGATATAAATGGATGGCGACCTGATGGTTCACACCTTGACTGTGTGTGGGAGGGATATCACTCCCAAGGGCATATTGCATACTGCCCTAGGCAGCTGCCCCAGACTCCCTTTGCTGGCTGATAAGGAAGCTGGTGTGTGTGGGGGGGTTGGGGGGAAGCTCCTGAAACAAGGATCTGTCAGGAGCCAGTAGGAGCGGGAGGGCGGCTTGTGACCAGCCGGGTCCTTGCTCTTACCACTGCAGGGAAGTGGATTCTTTGTTGGTGCCCTAGAGTTTTATTGTTGTGAACAGATACTATGACCACAGCAACTCTTAAAACAAAACAAAACAAAACAAAAAACAACACACTTAATTTGGGCTGTGCTGTCCACGCTCTACTTTCCTGGGATCACCCAAGGTCACAACTGATGGATCCTGACAGGGAAAGCCAGGCAGGAACGGCTGGGAGTGAACGAGACCTCGGGCAGTGGTGAGTGTGGCAAGAACACTCAGGAGACAGCTTCAGTGAGACAGCTCATTTAGTGGGGGGACAAATGCTATTAAAACCTTTGAGGGAATAGGGACTTTTGGGATGAGTGTACATCATTGGCCAGGGCCAGAGTGCTGGGGATGACTCATTTGCATAAGGGAAAGTTTAACTTCGCTACTGGGCTCTGTGACCTCCTTGGGGTGGAGATGGGGGCACAGGGGCTATGTGCACAGGGGACACACAGGTCTGGGGCAGAGGTGGATTGATCTTCTGGGTGAGATTTCTGGGGTTTGGACATGTCTCGACCCCATGCTTGCTCCAAGCCTGTGCCCCATGGCTCCATGGCTCCCCAACCCCACAGGGCTGGCTTACAGTCTCATTCATTGTCATCATGGTGAGCAAAGAGCATGGCAGCATCTAGGCAGACATGCTTCTGGTGAAGGAGCTGAAAGAAAGCTCTACAGCTTGATCCACAGGCAGCAGAAAGGTTCTGTGTGCCACACTGGGTGCAGCTTGAACATCTGAGATCTCAAAACCCACACCCTAGTGACACACTTCCTCCAACAAGGCCACACCTCCTAACAGTGCCACTCCCTGTGGCCAAGCATTTAAACAAATGAGTCTGTGGGGGCCATTCGTATCCAACCACCACAGTTGGCAAGCCTCAGCGGTGAACACCACATGGTCACAGCCTGGTGGTGGCCTGGGAGAGACTCTGCTGCCACTCAAACTCCTGACCCCCAGGAAGTAAGATGACAAGTGTCTGTTTATAAAGTGAATAAGAGTGTGGTTATTCACTATGTAGCACAGAAAACTCGTACAATCCATACGCGAAACAAAATGTGAACGTCTACCTTGTCTTGAGCAGTTAGAGCAGAAAGAGCTCAAGATGGCTCATATACCTAAAGTAAAACTTACTGAAGACAAAACCCTAAGTACTGACCCCGCTGAGAAGGTGGGGACCAAGATGGCACCCTGGTGAGAGGGAACAGAAAGGACCAGTGTTATACAGTGAAGCTCAACCACACTGTGACAGATCCTCAAGTGGTATTGTGTGGCAGCAGCCCTGGCTCTAGGACCTCTGATGGCATCTCCAGTCCCTCCCGGTCCCCTGCTTCCAGCTTCTGTATCCTTACATACTTATTCTGGTGCTAGCTGGCTGACCCATCTTGGCATGTAGTTCATGTGCAGAAATACCAACATAGCTATAAAATAATAAATCGGATTTTTCCTCCCAGCCACTTAGTTCCCAACAGCAAAGACTCTGAGACCAATTATTTATTAATAAATTCCTTGGCCACAGCTTTGGCTTATTCCCTGACCAGCTCGTAACCTATTTAACCCATTTAAACTATTCTATGTCTACCACTTGGTTAGTTACCTCTCCTCCAGTCCTAGCCTACTTCTTCCTTAGTGTCTTTCTCAGTGTCCCTCCCTACCCCTGTCATCCCACAGCTCTCTCGAATCTCTCTTCATTATATCCTGAGTGCTGCTTTAGGTCCGTCTCCCCTGTCTGTCCCCTTAGTCCCTCAGCATCTCACTTGAATCTCTCCCGTGTCTCTCTGTGTCTCCTTTAATTCTCTCCCTGTTTCCCAGAATCCGCTCTCTTCCTACCAGTGTTCCACCTACTCTTCCTTGCCTCAGCTCATTGGCCGTCAGCTTTTATATTGACAGGTGATGCTTGTAAGAGATTATCTCTACAGATAGCCCTCTAGATCACTAAGAGTACTACTGCTCTTCCAGAGGACCTGGGTTCAGTTCCCAGCACCCCCAGTAAGCAGCTCAAAACTGTCACTTTGGAGGATCCAATGACCTCTTCTGGCTTCATGGAAATGTAATGCGTTTTGTTCTGTACCCCCATGTGCATGTCAAAATTTTCATCAAACTAGAAAACAAGAATGAAGATCTCTAGCATATGAAATGGGAGGAGAGCCAAACAAGGCAATATGTCAAAGTATCCAGCTCAGTCATCTTGGGCATGAGGGGTGCATCCCAATCTTAGAGGAAGCCTCAGAGATGATCCAGGTGTTGACGGGGACCTCTGAGAACAACAGATGGGGGCAGAGGCTTGTACTTTGTTGTTGAGAAATGAGCATGGGGACAGAAACAGTAATAGGAGCAAGGACATTGCAAAAAGGTTTCAAAGGACCAAGTGTGATGTTGGGGGAGTACTATTTCCCATGAACTCCCGCCAACTTACATTCATTTGACATGACCTGAGGATGTCACGCTGTCTACTGACCTAATATTGCTGGTGGGTCTGGTAGTAACAGGCACTAATACTGCCTGAGTCCAGTTGTGACAAGTGATAAAGGCAACCAGAGACAATAGGGGTTTCATCCTGAAAGACTTCATAAAGGAGGAACATGGAGGAGGATGTATAACAGAGACTGAGGTTATGTAAAGGCGAACAGCCTGTGTCCTCCAGCCTGCGTCCATCTGTCTTTGTGGAAGAATGATATATTTCTCAAATTAGCATGTGGTGATAGTGGATGAGTACAAAGAAGATTCTGTGGGCACACAATTGAGTCAGAAGAGTGATGGCCAAGGTATCCAATGCTATGTAACAAAAATTCCCCCAAAGGTAACAAACAAAACCACTATTAGCTCTTTTTTAATTTTAAAAAATATTTGCTAATTTTTACTTCATGTGTATGGGTATTTTGCTTTCTGGGCATTGCCCTTGAAGGCCAGGGAGAGTGTGAGATCCCATGCAACTGGAGTTACAAATGGTTGTGAGCTGCTATTTGGATGCTGGGAATTGAACCCAAGTCCTCTGAAGGAGCAGCCAGTACTCTTAACACTGGGCCATCCCTAGCCCTACTGTTAGCTCTTATGGGTTCTGCAGGTCCAAAACACAGGAAGAGCACAATGGCACTAACCTGGTTCTATTATGTCTGGGACTCAACAGGGATTTGAAGGCAAGGTTCTGGGGTTGCCTGAAAGCCCATTTGCTTCCGTGGGACTGGGCTGAGCTGTCAGAAGCTGGAGTGGGCCAGGTACCAAGATCTTCCGGGCAGTGGGAAAAGTTGAGAACAGCTGGAATGGGGGAGAAGTGGGCCCAGTTGCACACCCGTGGGAAGATTGGTGTTTCAGAATGAGGTTGTGCAAGACCCTGCAGGCCATGGGTGGATGACACCTGGAGCCTGTGAAGTGACTTGATCGGGCAGTTGCTTGCTATTTCTTTTTTAATGTAATCAAATTATTAACTCTTTTTTTCTTTCTTCCCTCTCTCCTTCCAGCCCTCCCTCCAGTCTTCCCTCTCACCCTTTTTTCTTTCTTCCTTTTGCAGGGCTTAGGATAGAAACCAGAGATTCACACAGGCCTCATAAATCTCACACACCCAGCCCATTGAGATCATAAACCAGAGTGGACAAAACCAAATGTTGGTAACTATAACCTTGGCATCACAATTAAAATCCAGTTTATTAAAAATAGTCAATATGGTGGTACATACCTAAATCCCTATACCTGGGAGGTTGATGCAGGAGAATCACAAATTGAAGGCCAACTTGGGCCACATAGCAACAAACATCCTGTTCCTAAATGACTACATTCAGTCAAACTCAACAAAACATTCTATTTCACATAGCTTCTGAATCTGGTAAAGGCTAAAATGCAGAGAGGAAGTTGAACTAAGCAAACTTTCAACTTGTTTAGAGATCATTACAGAGATATAGCCCACTGGAATCACCATATTGACCAGATACACACACATACATACATATCAGTAAAAGGAGATCTTTTTTTAAAAGACAGAAGGAGGGCAGGTCAGACACCTGAGCCCCATCACCTACCTACTTCTTCACCACACAGTGGTTCAAACTCCCCAAACAGGTTTTCTAAGATATTCTGTCTGGGCTGTGTGAAGAGTGGGTTGGTCAGGAGAGACAGGTCTCAGAGTTCTCTGAGGACTTCTGCATGGAGAACATAGGACCCACTCATTTCTCCCTTGAGCTTAAGGAAGGTCACAGATGAAGACAGATACACAAGCTCCTCCTGGGGACGAGAACCCTATGTGGTGATCTGAGTGAGTCCTCATAGGTTTCTGAGTTTGTGAACACTTGGTACACTGTTCATGATTCTGCTTGGGGAGGTTATAGGACTTTTAGTGCATGGAGAGTTCCTGGAGGACATACATCACTGGAGGTAGGCTTCGAGTTCATAGCTTAGGGTAGAGAGATGGTAAGAGCACTATTGCTCTTGCTAAGGACACAGGTTCAAGTCCCAGCATCCACACAGTGGTTCACAACCATCTGTAACTCTAGTTGCAGGGAATCTGATGCTCTATTATGACAAGTACACATATATACATTCAGACAAAACACTCATACATGTAACATCAAATAAATCTTTAAAAACTATTTTTAAAAAGCTTGTAACTTGCTGGGCAGTGGTGGCAATGCCTTTAATTCCAGCACTTGGGAGGCAGAGGCAGGTGGATTTCTGAGTTCGAGGCCAGCCTGACCTACAGAGTGAATTCCAGGACATCCAGGGCTACACAGAGAAACCCTGTCTCGAACCCCCCCCCAAAGAAAAAGCTTGTAACTTCACCTCACTTCCAGTTTGTCATCTGTTCCCTATGTGCCGTGGAAATGTGCTCTCTCAGGTCCCTGCTCCTGCCACCATACCTCCCCACCATTGCAGACTTTCCCTCTGCGTCCATAAGCCAAAATAAGCCCTTTGGTAAGTCACTTTTAGTCAGAGTATTTTTAAAAATAATGTATTTTTATTCTATGTGCATTGATGTTTTATCTGCATGTATGTTTGTACGAGAGTGTCAGATCTTGGAGTTGCAAGCAGTTGTGAGCTGCCCATGTGGGTGCTGGGAATTGAACCCTGGGGTCAGTACTCTTAACACTGAGCCACTCCAGCTCCTGGTCATGGCAATTTTAACACAGCCACTAGTACAGAAATTCATATCAGTGTTGGTTCTAGAGAAATGGTCTCATAATGATGAATTTCTTTTAATTTTATTTTTAAGTTTTTTGAGACAGAGTTTCTCTGTGTAGCCACTGCTATCCTGGAACTCACTCTGTAGACCAAGTCTAACCTTGAACTCAGATATCCACCTGCCTCTGCCTCTGCCTCCTGCATGTGATGACACTGCCTAGCAACCACATCTTTTAAGTCTCCTATTTGGTACAGTCTCCTGCTGTACCGGATGTGGTGTCCTGACTTGAGCAGATTAACACATCTCCTGGTACATGGTTCGCAGTTATCAATCTAGCAGATGCCATTTTCTCAGTACCTGTCCATAAGGTACCAGAAAGTAATTTGCTCTTAGATAGCAAAGCCAGCAACAGTTGACCTCAAGGACACATTAATGCTTCAGTCCTAAGTCATAACTTGTGCAAAGGGATCTTGGTCATTTGTCTCTTTTACAGGATGTCATATTGATCCACTATACTGATGACATCATGCTGATTGGACCAGGTGAGCAAGAGGCAGCAACCACTTTAAACTTGTTGGTGATACATACACACCAGAGGATCACTGTGCTAGCTAGTTTTATGTCACATGACACAAGATAATCTTGTGGGAGGGCCCAGTTAGTTCATTGTGGATGAGGCCATCCTTCTGCTGGTGTTCCTGGGTTCAATAAGTAATTGTGCTGAGCAAGCCATAGGGAGCAAGCCAGTAAGCAGCAACCCCTCCATGACTTCCGGATCAGATCCTGCCTACAGGTTCCTTCCCTGTTTAAGTTCCTGTCCTGACTTCCTTTGATGATGAGCTGTAGTGTGGAAGTATAAGTCAAATAAACCTTTTCCTCCCCAAGCTGCTCTGGTCATGGTGTTTCATCATGAGCAATAGTAACCCTAAGATAATGGGAAATAAATCCAACCAAAATTCAAGGTGCTCTATGTCAGTGTAATTTCTAGGACTCTTAGGCTATGGGGCTTGCAGAGATATTCCTTCTAAGACAAAAGATAAGTTACTGGCATCAAAGAAGCACATGTTTAGTGGGCCTTTGGATTCTAGAGATGGCATATTCCTCACTTAGGTGTGTTACTCCAGTTCAAATACCAAGTGAGTTGGAAAACTGCTAGCTTTGAGCGTGAGGCCTGTAACAAAAGAAGGCTCTTCAGCAGATCCAGGCTGCCGTGCAGGCTGCTCTACCATTTGGGTCATGTGATCCATCAGACTAGTACTTGAGGGATAGGAATGCTGTTTGGAGCCTTTGGCAGGTAGATCACTGAGTGGAAATTTCTGGTTTCCTTAACAACTCAGTTGTGTCACGTGATGTTTTTCTGGAAGCTGTCTTGTGGGAGGGTGTGTGCTGTTTTGCTGAAAACAGACACTTGAGAAGATGCCTGGTGTTTAGAAAGAATGTAAATGGAGCCCCAAAACAGCGAGGAGATGCTCTTGCATTGCTACTCAGTGCAATGCTTTGCTGGTCTTTGCTGGTCTTTGCTGGTCTTTGCTGGTCTTCACCAGTCTTCACTTTGTAGAGAGAAATACCAAGGAACTTCTCATGATCTTCTGGCTGATTCTGGCTGCTCTTGCTGACTTGTGGGGATTCAGAGAAACCTTGCTGTTTCTGCTGGATCGTGCCTTTGCTACCGATTCATGTTTGATGTTTGTTATTGAAATGGACTGCTGATGTCCTGATATCAAAGAGTAGAATTGCCCCCAAGGAACTACTTCTAAGCAGGTCCATAACATGTTTTTCCTATTAACGTTTTTTTTCTCCCCTACCTCTGGTCGGTGGGCTAGAAGGGAGGCTGAAGTGTTTAAGAACCCTAAATAAACTAGGTTTTGAAAACAAATCTAAGATTACAGATCACAAAGGATACCTTTGGATTTTGAAGCAAGGTTCTACCGTCATCTGCAGACAACAGTCCTCTCTTTGAGAGACGGCTCTTGGCCTGCTATGGGCTTTAGTGGTAACTGAAAGTTTGATAATGGGCCACCAAGTTACCATGCAACCTGAGCTGCCCATCATGAAGTAGATAATATCAGACTCACCATACAGTAGGACATGACATCAGTTATCCAGTATCAAATACTAGTGATATATATTTGATCAAGCCTAAGGAGGTCCTGAGGGCACAAGTAAGTTACATGAAGAAGTTGCTTAAATGCCTATGGTTTCTACTCCCATTACAATGCTTGTCTGCTGCCAAGCATGCACATATCACCATATTGGGTGTGCCTATTATTGGTTAACTAAGGAAGAGATGACTAGGGCCCAGTTTACAGCTGGTTCTGTACAATATGAGGGCACCCCCAAGAAGTGAAAGTATAATATTACAACCCCTTTCTGGGACATCTCCCTGCCTTTCTGGAGCTAGCTCTTTGAGCTAGGTGTATCTTTTAGCCAGCTGTTCAGTGCAGTCCTCCCAGTGGGTAACATGCTCCCAGAAAGCACATCTTTGAAGACTTCTGACTGGAGAACTCACTCACTTCCCCCCTGACTTAAAGGAGATCGCAGACCTGATTTCTGCATTGTGGAGATGGCGCATTGTAGGAGGAGCTAAGGTGGGAGGAGTTAGGAGAGGAAGAGGAGGAGTAAGGAGGAGAGGAGGAAAAGGAAGAGGAGGAGCTAGGAGGAGAGAGAGAGAGCAGAGATGTATGAGGATGGAGAACCACACAGGTATGGAGAGCACTCGTGGGGAACAACTTATAAACTTATAATTAGGTTAGCTAATTGGGATACAACTCTCTTTGTATGGGCATCTTGTTTTAATCATTATCAAACATATAAAGCCTTTGATTAATCTATAAGAATTAGAGTCTCATTCACTTACTAGGCTCACATGGATGGTGGAATGGTCTGGGTAATGCCTTGCCTTGCAGAGACAGCGTGGAAGATTGGCAGAGCCATCTCTCACGCTGGCATCTAGTGGGTGGCTGGGCTGGTGTTTCTGGTGGGCCAGTTCTAGCTGCAGTGCACACATGGCCTCAGGCTGAGAAACATGGTGGCTAAGCTAGGCAGAGCCGCTACAGCTTAGATAGTCGGATGAACCAGAGGCCAGTTTTAAATAATTAACACAACAGTGCATCTGCAATGGAATCTCCAAGTTATATGGCTCAGGAAATCATCTTTTCAAGTGTCCATAACTGACAATGTGTTTGTGCCTCAACTTCCCCAATAGCAGACTGAAGCGTGGCCTGCCTGGTCCTGGAGGGCTCTTCCATCCCCTCTGCCCTGATTCCTTGTGCATGAGCCTGCAGTCACCACATCAGCATAGCTGCTGGGTTGAGCCTGGCAGACACTGCTTCAGCAGCAGGCATAGGCACTGCCCATGTGCCTTGTTTAGCTTCCGTTGCCAGGCTCAGCTTCCCAGACAAAGGCTGCTTTTTCGTGTCTTTCCACACATCCCTATGCAACAAAATTCAGCATGTTCTTCCTAGCCACTTGCTTGTCCTTGTAAGCTGCTCATGTGAGTGCTAGTTGCAGACATTTTCCCTATAGACCATAGGGATCCTGCTGGCCTAAATCCAACTGAGAACAGAAACAGAACAGAGAAACACAGGGTGATTCATGCCTCTGTTGGACTCTCACCTGAAGGCAAATTTTCCCAGAGCTGGTGACACTGGGTGACTTGGCCACTGGATATATTCCTGCCTATGACACGTCCTGAACGTACTGAGGAGTAGGTGAGCCCCACCCCACTTCCTTATTGAAAGCATAGCCTAGAGGGACACACTGGCAGAATTCCAGTATCAGAAACTCATGCAGGAATCCTGTCACTTGATGCCAGGTCACGTAGTGGCAAATATTATTTGGAGTTTTTCATCCCACGTTAGATCATTTAGTTCCTAAATAAAAGACACAAAACCTTTATATTTATGATAAGCCTTAAAACACTAGAATTGGGAAGATTTCAACCCCTATGCTACTTTGTCTGCTTCCCTGTCAGGAATCCTGAGGTATCACTTGCCATGTTCCGCCTGGGCTGTTCCTACTCCAAATGGCCAGCCCTTACGGCCATGCCCTCACGATCCATCTACCCCATGGTGCCTTCTTCCTTCTCCTCTTCTCCTCCTCCCTTGTGGCCTCTGTCTCAGACCTCAAGCCTGGGAACCGAAGCCCTGCCTACCTCTCTTTTGCCAAGCCCAAGCTATAGGCATCTTTACTAACCAATCCTGGGTAACTTGGAGAGGAAGGTTTATATTAAAAAGCTCATCTTGGAGCGACCAGGTCTTAGGCTACAATATTTAGCGTTTGAACATAGAGCAGCATCAGACCAACCAACCCACGACAAGGTTAGTTCGGTTCCCAGCTTCATTTATTCAGCAGGTGGTTTAAAACAGCCTCGAAATGTTTTTCATTTTCACTTGTGTGAGTGTACACATGTGCGCGTGTGAAGGGGTGCACACGTGTCAGTAAGTACATATGGAGACTGGAAGAGGATATCTGGCATCTTTCTCCTAAATCTCTATCTTATTTCCTCGATACAGGGTCCACCTGACTCTATCCCCCAACACTAAGGTTACAGTCCTGTGTAGCCACACCCAGCTTGTCATGTAGGTGCTGGGGATTCAAACTCAGATCCTCATGCTTGCCTACGTAGCAAGCGGTCTTACCTTCTGAGCCATCTTCCTAGTTTTGGCACCAATTATTTTGAGGATAATTTAATGAGGCTTTCTTTTATTTTTATTATTATTATTATTATTTACTCTTTATCTTTTTTTACAGTCCAGTCGTTATCCCCCTCCCAGTCCACACTCCGACTGTTCCTCACCCCATACCTCCTCCCCCATCTCCAAGAGGATGTCCCCGCTCCACCCCACCCTACCCTACCAGACCTCCCCACTCCCTGGGGCCTCAAGTCTCTTGAGGGTTAGGTGCATCTTCTCTCACTGAGACCAAGACCACACAGTCCTCTGCTGTATATGTGTCAGGGGCTTCATGTCAGCTGGGGTATGCTGCCTGGTTGGTGGCTCAGTGTCTGAGAGATATTTCAAATAGTCGGTGAGATCTGGTTTAAGTTGGCACCCAGTGAAGGCAGCATTTCTCTCTATTCACAGCGCCGTAATCTGGGTGGAGACCTGCATTCCTGCATGATCTTTTCTGGGCCCCTGACCTCTCTGAGTAGTGAAGACTGAGCTGGATGTTCTGACTGCTCTGGGAATCAGATATCAGAGCATGATTAGAAAGAACCCAGTGCAACGAGTGGCAAGGAGTGGCCTGATGTCCCCATGTGCACATGTGACTGCATGGTCCTTTGCACTAGGTGGAGATGCAGCCCTCAATTCCAACCCCATACAGGCAGAGCGCCCCCTAGCTGTCTGCCAGCGTGTCAGCATAGCATAACTCTTCAGAGAACTCAGTATTGGACTGCTAGCAAACACTACGCCCTTCTCCTTCCTCAGAATGCCTGTGGAAACTGGGTGGGCCTCCTGAGGCCCAGGCAACTCTATCACCCTGGAAAGGGAGTGGTGGCCCTGCCCCTCCTACTGGATGCTGGATCACAGCCAGCCCTGTTCTTTAATATTCTGCTGCTTAATGGGACCCAGATGTTACTTAGGAATCTGATGTCAAGAGTGCGCCACAGGCCGTTTGTCATTCCTACTGTGGGTGGACAGACGCCTCAGATCCCCGAGCCCAGCAAAGGCTTGGGGATACTTCTGGTGTAGCAAGTTGTGGGGGGAGGTCTTTGGCTGGCTTAACTTATGGGTGATTATCACACTCGTGGAATGGGTGGGATTGCATGCAAAGTGCTGGTATTGTAGGTATGTACAGCAGGCCCAGACACCCTGACTCCTGCTGCTATTAAATGTGCCTTTCATCTGAAGCCTGGTCTCCATCAAGCTCGGGAGGGTCAGACTGGATAGAGCTGGGAGAGAAGGACATTCAGGAGCTGAGAATGGATGCCCTGTGTTCTCCTGCTTCACGAACTCTGCTGGGTACCATACACACTCTTCCATCCACCCAGGTGAACTTTCAACCAGGCATCCTGACAGCACCCAGGAAGATCCTCCTGGATACCTGCAGAACCCACTGTCGTATGCACTCAGAGCAGCTTACAACACCGAAGTCTGAAAAGCAGAGACTGGGCAGGGATTGGGAGAAACCACAGCTGAGATCTGGGTCTGGGTGACTCCAAGCAAATGTTCCTTCACCCAAACTCTGCCAGACATGGCTCTGGGAGGGGAGAAAAACCAGAGGCTATGTCCTGCAGCGATGCCAACATGGGAAGGAGAAAAAGGAGAGAAGGGGCCAAAACTAGACTAGAGGGAGCTGGGCGGTGGTGGCGCATGCCTTTAATCCCAGCACTTGGGAGGCAGAGGCAGGTGGATTTCTGAGTTCGAGGCCAGCCTGGTCTACAGAGTGAGTTCCAGGACAGCCAGAGATACACAGAGAAACCCTGTCTGGAAAAACAAAAACAAAAACAAACAAACAAAAAAGACTAGAGGGACCAGGAGCCACCTACTGTGGGTTGGGGACTGACACAGAGACAGGGTCTCACTGAGTGACAGCCTAGGAACAGCAGCTCTGAAGGAAGCCAGGCATTCTGATTCATAGCAATATTTATTCTCAGGTTGGCTCTTGGGTCAAAAAAAGAAGAGTTAAAAAAAAAGGACATTTTAAGGAGAACTGTGATCTTTATGGAGCTTATTTTACATAAGAATAGTGTGTTGATATACGGTTTCTTTCATTGACACTTAAATTGTAGCTATGTAAGAGAATGTCCTGTTCTTAGAAAACACAGCTGAAACTACAAGGGATGAGTCACGGGGGCTTTAACTTACTCTCCACAGCTCTGCCAATAAAGCTTGTCAAAGCGCAGACACACTGAGATACAGGAAACAGCAGTGAAATTGCATTATTAGTGCAATGTTGCTCTGTTTGAAAGTTTCCCAAGGAATAGAGAGAAAGAAGACAAAATACGTGAGAACACGTAGAGAAGTCAAGAAAGGAAAGATGGCTGCTCCTGCTTCTAAGTGGAAAGGGCTTTGCAGCCGGAGGGCACAGGACAGAGGCTGTGGAAGGTAGGGGTTGGGAGGGGTGGGCAGGTGGCTGAAGAGCAGGACAGGGAGCTGCCAGCCAGGGGTGCGGGAGAGCTGAGGAGAGAAAACTGTCTTTTCAAGAGCTCCCTGGTGCCTGCTTGCACAGAGCCGGGTGGAGCCCTCCTGAGCACAGCAGATGTGGAGAGTCTTGCTGAGGGTGGGAAAGGCTTTTTCTGGGAAGGCAGAAAGGATCTACAGGGACAGAGCTGACGTGAGCCAGGGGCCTCTTGCTCCTGTCACAGGGCTCCCCTCTGTGTGCTGTTATTTGTTCCTCCACCCAAGATTTAAGCCCCATAGATGCAATGACTGTTTATTCTTCATTTTTGTTATTCCCTGTGGTAATTTGAAAACACTTGCCCCCTCCCGTAGACTCATCTGTTTGAATGCTTGTGGAGTGACACAACTAGGAAGTGTGGTCTTGTTGGAGAAAGTGTGTCACTGTGGGGGTGGGCTTTGAGGGCTCCTATCCAAACTCAAGCTCTGGATCAAGATGTAGAACTCTTGGTTCCTCCAGGACCAAGTCTGCCTGCACACTGCTAGGATGATAATGGACGGAACCTTTGAAACTGTTTCCTTACTTCCTAGTCTGTGCAATGGGCATATTGTTGTCACCATCCAGGGCTGCTGACACCGAACTGCGCTGAGCTGTGAGGCACCATGCTGTTAACAATGATCGAAGTCTCTTAGGGCAGCATACGTAATTATTAATAATCAGCCATGATTAGCCATGAACTTGAATCGTTTGGGAAAGATGCCTGAGAGGAGTGGCTATCCACAGGTACTCCTATTTGACAAGATCCTTTCCTGGTAGCTCTGCTATCCTGGGACACTGCCAGGCCTAGGAGGTGGAGTAGGACAATAAGCGCTCTCTCCAGGGGGAGTCCTGGATTGTCCCCTCCTACTAGGTTCCTCCTCTTCTGAGGAGGTTTTGTCCCACCCCAGCAATATGATGAGAAACCCTAGTCAATGATGAGCAGGATCTTTTCACAGGGTGAGCAAGATCATCAAAACAAGCAAGGGTGTATTAATTACTTTCTAGTGCTGTGATAAACACCATGACCAAAAGCAACTTGGGGCAACTTAGAGATTACAGATTCATCGTGAAGTGAAGTCAGGGCAGGTACTAAAGCAGAAGCCATACTTACTGGCTTATTTTCCCTACCTCTCTCACCCTATACAACCCAGGATCATCTGCCCAGGAGTGGCACTGCCCACAGTGGTATGGACCTTACCACACTAATTATTAATCAAGAAAATGTCCCACACTAATTATTAATCAAGAATTGCTGTGGTGGTTTGAATAAAAATGGCCCATAGGGAGTGGCACTATTAGGAGATGTGACCTTGTTGGCGTGGGTGTGGCCTTGCTGGAGGAGGTGTGTCACTGGGGGTGGGCTTTGAGTTTTCAGATGCCAGGCCCAGTGTCTCTCTCTCTCTCTTCTTGCTGCCTGCTGATCCTAATGTAGAACTCTCAGCTCCTTCTCCAGCACCATGTCTGCCTGCACGCTGCCATGCTCCCTGCCATGATGATAACGGACTGAACCTCTGAACTGTAAGCCAGCCCCCAGTTAAATGTTTTCCTTTATAGGAGTTGCCATGGTCATGATGCCTGTTCACAGCAATAGAAAGCCTAAGATACTTGCCAGAGGCCAATTTGATGGAGACATTTTCTCAAGAGAGGTTTCCTCTTTCCAGATGACTCTAGTTTGTGTCAAAGTTGAGCAAAACTAAACAGTAAAGTGACAGGTCATGATGGCTCAGAGACTAAGGCAAGGTTCAGGCCACCCTGAGCTACAAAGCAAGACCTGTTTCAAACAACTTGAACACACATGGGGTGGGGGTGTCATATGGCCAACAGTCATGGCAAGCTGCAAGACACATGCTATCTAAATGTACTTCAGCAGCCTTGAACAGAAGGACCTATGGGAAACCTGTACAGGTCAGTTCATTGACGATGAGCGTCATTTCAAACAGGAAAGTGAGTGTGAGAGAGCTCATGGCGACACGTGTTAGCTAAGCAATTTCCTGCAGATCTAAATGTATCCTCAAAAGCAAAACATTTACTTTAAAAATGTACATTTTGAAAAAACTAGTGATCACTGAAAGGCTGTTATTTCAGGGATAGTGTCAGCTTAGTTAGAGGTTTGTATTTTAGTTTCCTTAGAGTTTTTTCCTTTTTTTAAAAATATTTTTAAACATTATTTTATGTTTATGAGTATTTTGCCTTCATGTATGTATGTGCACCATGCATATGCCTTGTACCCAAGGAGGTCAGAAGAGGGCTTTGGATTACCTGGAACTGGAGTTACAGATGGCTGTGAGCTGCCTTCAGAGGGCTAGAAATTGAATCTGGTTTCTCTGTAATAGTAGCAAGCGCTTTCAACCACCAAGCCATTTCTCCAGCCTCCACAGGTTTTTACTTTTATACCGAAACCAAAAACAAACAAACAAAAACCCCTTGTTCTTTTGGCTATTGAATACAAGTGTAAAAATTTAAATTTAAAAAAGAAGGGAGAAAGAAGGAGAGATGGCTCTTGTGGGAAGAGTGACTGTTCTCAGAGTTCAGTCTCCAGTGCTCATGTGAGGCCCTACCACCTAAATGTTCCCTAAGCTCTCCTAACAGTACCACTCATAAGTCCAGCAGGATACACCTGCATATACCCACACACAAACACATAATTAAAAATAAAATAAAAGGGGGCTGGAGAGATGGCCTCAGTGGTTAAGAGCACTGGCTGTTTTTCCAGAGGGCCCTGGTTCAATTCTCAGCACCAACATGACAGCTTACAACTGTCTATAACTCCAGTTTCAAGGAATCTGACACCTTCACACAGACACATCTAGGTAATAGATTACAAG
>NW_021620873.1:3519797-3526313 GCF_004785775.1 Grammomys surdaster
TCTTCTTCTTCTTCTTCTTCTTCTTCTTCTTCTTCTTCTTCTTCTTCCTCTTCTAGTCTCACTTTGCATCCTAAAATTAAATGTGCAGCCCAGGCTGGCCTGGAACTCACTACACTTCTACCTCATCCTCCCAAGTGTTGGGATTATGGTCATGAGCCATCATGCCCAGTGCCATTCTTCTTAGGTCCCTTCAAATCCTCCACTTACAAACTGGGATTAATTAGGGTAGTATACATAAGCATAAGATGCTTGATAGTCTCCTGCCTGTCTGGCAGGCTGGAAAGCCAGAGAATCTAGTAGCTGCTCTCTCTGCTCAAGAAGCATCAGAACAAGAGCAATCAGTGATGCAGCTCCACCCAGAAGATGAAGACTGGAATCTTTTGGAGAGCCACTGCCATGGGCCTGTGCTCAGAGGCTGGGGAGTTAGAAGTGACATCTGTGGGCAACAGCAGCAGCTGTAGATGCACTCTCTGTGGAAGAGCGGAGCTTGCGTGTTCTGGCTTTTTCCTCTTTCACATCCATTCTGTCCCAGTTCCCAAGCTGTCAGATGGCGCCGCCCACATTCAGCCTGGGTCTTCCATGGCTGGTACTGTCTGACATGTCAATCATCTCTAGAAACACCTTCAGAGACACACAGAGGGGTGCTTTAGCGATCTCATAGACCTCTCTCCAATCACATTGGCAATCAAGATGAATCATTATAACAGCCAGACTTGGAGATCAGAGGAGATTTCAAAGTTGCCTTGAGCCTAAGGATACGGTTTGTGAAGCAGAGAGAGAGCTGGAAGGAAGAGAAACGGCCAGTGGCCTGTGTGTGTATACTCAAACCTCATAACTCTCATGCATTACAGGGTCAGAAAATGGTGGTGTTACATGTATGAGGTGAGGTAGATGCCACCCAAGGGACACTTTGTGCAGACTTAAGAGAAGTGTTGAAGGTTTCAATAGAAACACCTTCCACTCAAACGCCCTAAGCATTAGCCACCACAGATGCCCTAGAAATGGATAAAGCATACCTACTCTGGGGTAGCTATATCCCCAACTAAAATTTGGGAATTTATTTCCAAGAATGAGAGAGTAGCTAGCCTCGCCTACCAAAGCTTTCAATTAGTCATTGCTAAAAAGAAGAATGAGTTCATTTGCCGGGTGGTGGTGGTGAACACCTTTAATCCCAGCACTTGGGAGGCAGAGGCAGGCAGATTTCTGAGTTTGAGGCCAGCCTGGTCTACAGAGTGAGTTCCAGGATAGCCAGGGCTATACAGAGAAACCCTGTCTCAAAAAACAAAAATAAAAACAAAAACAAAAAAAGAAAGAAAGAATGAGTTCATTTGATTGGTACAATCACCCTCTGGGCTGCTTGTTCTTATTCCTGTTTTTCAGATGAGTACACTATGGCTCAGAGAGGCTGATAGTTCACCAACAACACAGCAGTCCTGGGAGCATCTGGCTCAGGGTCAGATCAGCTACACTTCCTGTGGTATCCTAGACAATATCTACCCTGAGTCTGTGGGTCCTTTCAGCTAAACCTTTGGTGCTCACACAAGAAGTCTGAGGTGCCACAGCTTTGGAGATCCAAAGCCTTCTATTTCCCAGGCAAGGACTACATCTAGGGTCTTGTAGGAGTCTAAGTCTGTGTCAGTGGAGGCCTGGTCCCCATCACTCCCACTGAGGACTCTGACCTTAGCTATTCCTGGAAGCATTCATACTCACTTCCCTGCAAGTCTCCATAGGCTCTGTCCTTCTACTTGGCATCCTATGGCCTCTGAACAGGCTTCTGGAGGAGAAGGTGGGCCACTGCCTGAGTCTGCCACTGCATGAGGCATTGAGGTGCGTGTGGATACTACCAGACTGTTCATGGATCGAGAGGTGCTAGTATTGCTTGCTAGTTATGGGTGTCTGATCCTAATAAACCTTTGTTGCCACCCGTGCCACCTGCTTTCTCCTCCCTCCCTCTGACATAAGCTGCAGGTTGGAACAGAACACCTCCTTCACCAGCCACCCCAGTTCACCCACCAACACCCCCTTATGCCTTTGATCCCTTGCATAATCTAAAAGGAATCTGGCTGGCTGACTCCAGGAGCCTATGAGATCTCATAGTAGAGCTTCCCTGTTGCCGTTGCCACATATAGGGAAAGATGAGAAGTCAGAGCATCTCAGGCCACACTTGGGGAGGAGACTCTGCAGAAGGAACTACACTCTCAAGGGTCAGCATAATCAGGCAGAGCTGTTAGCTCATGCAAACCGTTTGGACTGTGGCCTAATTAAGTGGGGATCCATTGAAGGCCATTGAGTGAAGTATGGCTGTGGCCCATTGGAAAGCTCTTTGGTAGTATGAGGCTGGGCTGGGAGGCCCAGGAAGGACCATGAGAACCAGCCCATCCTCCATTTATTTCTTGTCCCTAAATGGAGTTGAGAGCAGGATTCTTTGGCACATAGTAGGTGCTCATTTCTTAGCCAGTCCTATTTGTTTAAGTCAATGTGATGGTCTCAAATATCCCAGAGGAAAGCAGAAGGACACCTGAGCTGAGGATCCCTTATTCAAATGCTTAGGACCAGAAATGCTTCCAGTTTTATACGTGAAATATTCAAAATACACATGATGAGGTATCTTGAGGGAGAGTTTGAGTGTAAACATGGAATTGCCTTCTGTTTCATGCACGCCTGATAGGCTTAGCTCGAGGTGGCTCCTATACAAGGTGTTTGATATCTCCATGAAGCAAAGTGCTATGCAGTCTTATACCTGTGTCATGTGATGTTCTCAGACTTGCAGAACACAGAGCATTTGGAATGCCTGTGCTGGAGAAGGTGGACTGAGGCGTCCAATTCTTCACCCCTCAGCGTTCCCAGGCCAGGCCTTGCTGGAACAGCCACCTCTGCCGATTGTGGGACCACCCTTTACGCAAAATGTCAAGAGAGGGCAGTGAGAAGACCTCAGTTAGGTTGGAGAGTCACGGGAGGAGGCCTGAATTCGGGGAAGCCAACCCACCTCCCACCTGGTCAACTGTGATGGAGGATACAGTTTCCCAAGGTCCTGAGGGGTAAGAGGCCTAACTGGAAAGGGGCCTAGTCTCCACTGACAGAACAGAACCAAATTAGAGGTTTGGCATTTCTGTCCCAAAAATGAGTAAGGTGGGGCGATTTCCCACCACCTGCCCTGAGGAGGTGGCCACAGTACCAAGTTCAGAGAGTGAGTCAGTGAGACCAGACCAGACCAGACAGTGAGGAAGTTACCTGGAAAACCCCCGACCAAATGGCTGGGGGATGTCTGGCCAGAAAAGACACGCCCCATCCTGAGACAACACCCCCGATCCATGGGGTGCTGCTTTTTCCAAAGGAGCTACCTAGCCCAGAAAATACTCTTGGTCATGCAGGATAGATGAATTGAACTCAGCTTGTTGGGGAAGGGGGGAGATGTGCTGGCTAACTTGTCAACTTGATAAAAACTAGAGTCATCTAGGAAGAGGGAGCCTCAAATGAGGAACTGTCTCCACCAGACTGCCCTGTAGACATGTCTGTGGGGTGTATTCGTCATTACCGATTGATGTGGGAGGGCCCAGCCCACTGTGGGCTGCAAGCTAAGACATGTATGTTGTTCAGAAGGTTCATAGGACAGATCTGAGCAGAACCGACACAGTTCCTTTTGTTTTTAAGTTTTGTATGGGTGTTATGTCTGTGTACCTCAGGTATGCTTGGTACCCATGGAGGCAAGAAGGTGTCAGGAGTTTTGATCTGCCATGTGGGTGCTGAAGATCAAACTTGAGACCTCTGGAAGAGGATCCAGCTAATGAATGTCCTTAACTGCTGAGACATCCGCCCCCTGGATGTGTTCTTGATAACACTTTTTATATCCCCTGAGCCTGGTGAAGTGACAGGAGCATGCCCTCTTCCTCACCAGCTGTCTTAGTTTTCTGTAACTTGTGTTAAAACATCATGATCAAAAGATACTCAGGAGGAAAGGATTTATTTGGACTTAGTAGTCCGTCATCAGGAGAAACCAAGGTAGGAATCCAGAGGGAGGAACTGAAGCAGAGAAGGTGGAGGAACTCTGCTCACTGGCTTTGATCCTTATGGCTTGTTCAGTTGACTTTCTTATACAGCCCAGGCCACCTGGCTAGGAGTGGCACCGCCCACAGTGGGCTGGCTCCTCCCACACCAGTCATTAATCAAGAAAACACCATCTGATGGAGGCATTTTCTCTGTTGAGGCGCCTCTTCTCAAATGACCCCAGCTTGTATCAAATTGATAAAAACCTAAAGAACACCGCAGATACATGAGAGGCTGGGACCTCTCACCTACTGGCCAGCACTCTCTGTCCCAGCCCATTTTGCTTTTTACTTTGAGACAGGGTGTCACAAAATTACTCGTGTGGCCCTTGAACTTGTGAGGTTTCTCTCTCAGTCTCCCAAGTAGGAGGGAGGCCCAGCTCATGGCTTCTCTGGACCAGGACAACCCTGAGCCTCCCGTCCCACAGTCAGTCCTGTACTTCAGGCAGGCACATGAAAAGCCTGGTGTAAAAGCCTCTTTTGGCCACCATCACCAAGGCAAGGATGAGCACTTGACTTAGGCCAGGCCATGGTTTCAGGTCTAAGGCTATTGCTTTGAATTGTGGGAAAGGGAAACTGATTGTCGCAGATGCTGGCAAATGGACAGACGAGTCTGCCTACTGGCGGCTGCTCACAGACAGTATTCGGTGTTCGCATCTCCGCCCCTCATTCTGAAGGCTGGTATGAAAAGTGAGACCGCAGGCCTCCCAGGGCTCAGCCCCAGAACCTGCACTGTGAGTGTGTGTGCCTTCTAGATGGAAAATCTGATGCTCTGGGGAGTGGTCAGTGGGTTCTGAACCAGATCCCTGAGCTAGCCACACCTGCCGAGGGGCTGGGGAAAGAATCTTGAAGCAGGAAGCAGAGGCCCGGAGAGCCCCACGGGCTACCAGAAGGGGCTCTGGATCCCCGAACCGCAGCCCCAGGAGAGGCTGCGGAAGGGGTTGTGACTCTGAGGGAGCTGGGCGAAGAGGAACTTGGAGCCCTCCTGACCGACCCCCTACGCCCGCCCCCCTCCCGCTCCCGGACCCGGGTGTGTGTGTGTGTGTGTGTGTGTGTGTGCAGAAGGGCGACCTCCCCCTCCCCCAGGGTCTTTAAACCGACGCACATTGGAATGTAACGCAGTTCCTCAACTGAGGTTCCCTCTTCTGGGGTCTGTGTGGGATTGTATCAGGTTGATGACACTAACCGGCACACAATTCAGGATATAGTACCTATTTTAACTTCCTCTTCCATTATGCTTGTAACATTAGTAGTTGTGATTGCCTTTACTCTCAAATTACAGAAGCCTGACCACAGAGCTTTACACAGGACCTGTTTTTGTCATTTAGTAAATCCCTTTATTGTTAGGCCAGCTGTCAAAAACTGCCAAGAAGGACCCAGGCGCTCTCTCTTCCCTCTACTGGTCTTAATGGATCAGCTTTTACGTTCATGGGTATCTTCTTTCTATTACAAAAAAAGCTGCTGCAGCTCCAGACATCACTTCAGCACACCAGAGAGGAAGAAGGAAATGGGAAAGAAACCGGATGCGTGTCACTTTGTGAGCTGGGGCCTGCAGAGATGGCTCAGTGGTTAAGGGCACTGGCTGCTCTCGCAGAGGATCTGGATTCCATTCCCAGCACCCACATGGTGGTTTATAAAACGCCTGTAACTCCAGTTCCGTGGGATATGATGCTCTCTTCTGACCTCTCACCAGGCATGCTTGTGGTGAACAGACACACAGGAAAAAAACTCATCACATAATATAAAATAAATAAATATTGACAACTTTTTTTTTTCTAGACAGGGTTTCTCTGTGTAGTCCTGGCTGTCCTGGAACTCACTCTGTAGACCAGGCTGGCCTCGAACTCAGAGATCCACCTGCCTCTGCCTCCCAAGTGCTAGGATTAAAGGCGTGGGCCACCACTGCCCGGCCAACAACTTTTTTTTTTTAAGTATAAGCTTTTCAGATTCCTGCCCACCAACCCCAAGCAAAACTGCACTTTAATCTTGTTTAAGTTGAATGACCACACTTGACTCCAAGGGAAGCCAAGTAACATGTACGAAATAGTGGATTGTCACCGTTGACTCGGAACACAGACCCGTACCCCTCGCCGTGTCTTCTAGAGCTATTTTAAATGCACTGACTTGTACATGGTACTATCCTAGCCTGGCAGCTCTCATTCAAGGGTGACTTGACAAATCAGGTAGATTTTTAAAATATATGCATATGTGTTTTTGTGTATGTATGTGTGTATGTTGAGTTTATATGTGTGTCTGTATATGTATATATGCATGTGTATGTATGAGTATATGTAAATGTATGTGTTTCTGTGTATATATGTGAGCAGGTACATGTATGTGTTTATGTATATATGTGTGTACATGTGTGCATGCATGTGTATATGTATGTGTGTATATATGTCTATGCATGTGTGTATGTATATGTGTGTGTGTGTGTGTGTGTGTGTGTGTGTGTGTGTGTGTGTGTGTGTGT
>NW_021620873.1:3526323-3554081 GCF_004785775.1 Grammomys surdaster
TGTGTGTGTGTGTGTGTGTGTGTGTGTGTGTGTGTGTGTGTGTGTGTAGGGGAGTGGACATGCATTCCAGAGAACTCAAGTGGAGGTCAGAAGACAATCTTGGGTATTGATCCACATCTTCCGCCTCTTTGAGACAGGGTCTGTTTTTCCCTGAGTAAGCCAGGTTAGCTGGACAGTGAGCTTCGTGGTTCTATTGTCTTCACCTCCTGTTTTTTCTGTAGTAATGATGGGGTTACACGTGTGTGCTACCACAGCTGGCTTCATGTGGGGTCTGAGGTTCCAAATTCAGGTTCTCACACTTAACACATTGAATCATCTCCTGGGCTCATTTTTTTTAAAGCATTATTTAGTGTGTTAGGGGTATAGGTTTGATTCTTTTTCTTCTTGGGGGGGCAGAGAGGGGCTGTCTTCAAAGCAGGGTCTTGTGAATCCAAAGTAGCCTCAAGTCACTGTGTAACTGAGGATGGCCTTGAACTTCTAATCTGTCTGCCTCTGTCTCTCAAGTGCTTGGATTGCAGGTCTGAACCATCATGCCCAGTTTTATGCAGTGCCGTGGATCAAATTCAGGGCCTTAGACACGGTAGGCAAGTTCTCTACAACTGAATTCTAGCCATACTACAGATTCCAAAGGTGGAAATTCAACAACTAGCATTTATATTATGATAACATAGGCATTCGCTGTAGAGGCATAGAATAATTTTAAATTACTTTTTTTAAAAAACAATTTTCTTTTCCTGGAGCTTCAAATCACACCCCCACTTCATGGCTTGCCTTAGACATTTTGTTCCTACAGCTCCATTCTATATGATGTGAAAGAGTCAGAAAGGAAGTTATAGGAACTTAGGAACTGGGAGGCTTGTCACTCCAATTCAATGGGGGACGGGAAATACCTGAAGAAAGTAGCTGATTCAAATTATGAATATAAAGTAGATTTTCTAAGACCGTCTATCATTCTATGCCTCTTACTAAATCAACCAGTCAGTCAATACAGTCAAGGTTGTTAAATGTTTGCATCAGTTAGGGAATATTCTTTTTTTTTTTTTTTAAAGGGTTTATTCAGCTTACACTTCCACATTGCTGTTTATCACCAAAGGAAGTCAGGACAGGAACTCAAACAGGGCAGGAACTTGGAGGCAGGAGCTGATGCAGAGGCCATGGAGGGATGCTGTTTACTGGATTGCTTACTTTCTTTTTTCTTTGAATAACAAGTTTTTTTTTAAGATTTATTATGTATTTATTTATTTAATGGATGTGAGTACATTGCAGCTACCTTCAGACACACCAGAAGAGGGCATCATTACAGATCTCATTACAGATGGTTGTGAGCCACCATGTGGTTGCTGGGAATTGAACTCAGGACCTCTGGAAGAGCAGTCGATGCTCTTAACCACTGAGCCATCTCTCCAGCCCCCGTTAGGGAATATTCTTAATGGAAGCTTCTATTTCCTAACCCTGGAGCAACCAACTTCTAGTTTAAGTAGAAAAATCTTTGCTTGTCAAACATACAGTGCTTTACATGCAGTTACATAGAGTTTAAATGCAGCTATATTCAGTTTCTATGGAGGTTTTGTGCAGCTATATGCAGCGATAGTGATAGCACGTATCTGATGGTGTGTGTCCAGTCAATGCCATCATCTGTCTCTTCCATCTGTGCCTCTAAACACATTGAGTGGCAATGGGTATTTGTTATTATTGGCTGCTCAACTGCCGATTATGGAGAGTTTGGGTGGAAGGGAGGGGTGAAATGGTGTCTCATTCCAGAGCCCGGGTTGATCTCAAACTGGCAATCCTCCTGCCTCTGCCACTCAACATGACTTAAAAATTGTTAAGTGAAATTATGTTCCAGCTTCCTTTGGCTGGGAGTAAGTCCTAGACAATGTGAACACACGGGCACAGCGTGATGGGAGTACACCCTGACCTCCGTCACAGAACATCCGTCCCAATTTTAATTCCATATCCGAATCCCTCTGGAATTCCGTCAGGGTTTAAGTGACTGTGATGTCTTCTCAGAGCTGACCAAGCACAGGCGACAGAGGACCTGTCTGTGAGTCAATCAAGCATTCCTGTGGGCAAATAAGATCACATTTCCACAGATTCAGAGTTTTTCTTTTGTTCTTTGTGTCTCTTGGTCAGCTGCCGTTTTTCTTTCTGTTTTAGAATGTGGAACTTTTCATGTCACCTCTGCCCAAGGGTCACACTAATCGTTCAGGTTTGAGGGTCTGTGAGGCCAACTCAAGCACTGATCAGCCAGTTCTTAACTGAGGTTAAATTTAGTGGAATGTTATGGATCTTAAGTACAATTCAAAGAGTTCCAACAAATATAGATACTTGTACAGTTAACATTTGACTTGGTTAATTTTCTCTTTGGGAAGGTGAGGTGAATATTAACTGGAGGTAATGCCTAGATATTCCTGAAAATTATTTTTCTTTTGATTTCTAGGAAGACTTTTTGTGGTAAAATGTATCTCACAGAAGTCGTCCCATTGATGACACCTGACACTTTCTCGTGCAACCACTGCCTAGCTCTAGAACATTCTTTTTTTTTTTTTTTTAATTTATTTATTTATTATATATGAATACACTGTAGCTGTCTTCAGACACACCAGAAGAGGGCATCAGATCTCATTACAGATGGTTGTGAGCCACCATGTGGTTGCTGGGATTTGAACTCAGGACCTCTGGAAGAGCAGTCAGTGCTCTTAACCACTGAGCCATCTCTCCAGCCCGCTCTAGAACATTCTTATCAGACCAAGAGCAAGCCATACACAGGAAGTAGCCAGTTCCCAATCCCTTGGCCTTTTGTCTGTTTAGATTTTCCTGTTGATGACATTTCACGTCAGTAGGATACAATAGTGTCACACTGTGCCTTTGTTTCCACTCAGCATACTGACACTGAGGCAGCATGTGTCAGTACCTGACCTCTTTTTGTGGCTAATTCTCCATTGTATGGATGGCCATATACCTCAGTTCAGTTTTAGTTCACTCATTCATGGATAGGCATTTGAGTTGCTCTTACCTGTTAGCTATTGGGAAAGTTCATGTGTGAGTTCCATTTGCCCATTTACTTTCAATCCTGAAATAAATAAAATTCCATTTTATTACAAGCAGCTCCTGGGTCTGATGTGTGATAACCTGTTCCCTCACTGCCTGTTACCTGTTCAAAAACTAAACTAAGCTAAGCTAAGCTAAGCTAAGCTAAGCTAAGCTAAGCTAAGCTAAGCTAAGCTAAGCTAAGCTAAGCTAAACTAAACTAAACTAAACCAAACCAAGTCACTGGTGAGACTGTCCAGGAAAAAATGGCAACAGCCCAGATGCTGTGCTAGGGCATCACTTGCCACTGAGCTGGCAGCTTCAGTAGGTGCTCAGGAAAGGGAACCACATGCAGAGGAAACACGGGAAGGAGGGGCTGGTGCCTTTCTAGTTGTCTAAGTCACAGGCTTTCCCAGCATTGTGTATACAGGCTTTAATTCTATGTATATGTCCAAAGCTCTGGCTATTTGAAGTACAGTGGCTTCTTAGTGACTGGTTACTATCCAAACTGGAATGTGTAACACTTTATAAAGTGACAGCTTCTCACTGGGGAGTCTGGTGACATCTGACACCACACTGACTGCAGTGGTCAGATTGCCAGTAGGAAGAGATAGGAGGAGCTCGAGGGGAAGTCTGGTCTCACCAGGGGAAGCGCAGTACATGTATCTGGTGGCCAGGAGTCCCACCATCTCTGTCCGCAGATATTTCAAAGCAATCCCCACCCCAGGAGTCAAGCAATCCAAGAGCTCCAAGAAGGGGCAAGCCTGGCTGCCCATTCACCCTTAGAACCCTATTTGATCAGAACATAACCACAGATGGGACCTGGGATACACACATGGAGGCTAGCAACATCCTAGCTCAGCGGGTGTGTTGGCATAGGGACTGTGCAGGCGCTTCCTCCGTTCCTGTGGCCTTGGGTCTCCACAAACAGGTTCTTTTCACACATCAGTAGGATAGAGTCAATCCTATACAGAAGGCCACTGGAAAGTCACTTAGTTTCCTCAACTGAGAAATAACAGTACTGAAAGGCTCTACTGTTTATGCTAAAGAAACAATTGGTTAGTCTGTCTCGAGTACATAGGAAGAGATGACCCACCATCAGTAAAAAGAAAGAATAGTATTCAGCTAGCAAAGTGGGGCAGACACACCCCTCCTAGAGATGAAGTAACTTCCTAGGCAGGACTGGGTGGAGCTCGGTGGTAAAGCCCTTGCTCAGTATGTCCGAGCTCTGGGTTTCATCTCAGCACAGCAAAGAAAAAATAATTAACATGCTGGGCACCCAGAGGCTCTTCTAGAGGCCTATAGATGGAAAAAATGTGAGAAGAAACAGTGTCCCAAGACACTCACGTGTCATGGGCCATCTTGAATAGAAGCTTGCCTATGCATCCTAGCTACCTTGAGTACACATGGCCTATGGCTCACCTGGGGAACATCTCACTACAGAATCCCTATGCTGTAGCCATTGCATAGGTGAGATCATGCACTCATTCACTCATTCACTCATTCACTCATTCACTCATTCACTCATGCACCAATCAGGAAGCATTTACAGCTCATCCACTGTATTGAGACCTTTAACCTCAGTTTACTAGCCTGTGAAATGGTGGCAGTGGTGGTAATGGTGATGATGATAGAGTGTCATGAGTTTTTAATGAATTTAGAAGAGCACAAAGTAGGCCTGAGAGAAGATGGTTTGGAGGGTGAAGGTGGTAGTCATCCAAGTCCGGAGACCTGAGTTCGAGCCCTGGAACCCACATATAGATGGAAGCAGTGAGAAAGTTGTCCCTTTGACTTCCATATGCACATCTTGGCATGTGGGCATAGTGCACACACATATAACACACACATACACACACAACACACACACACATACCACACACACATACACAACACACACACACCCTCCACACACACACACAAAACACACACTATACTAATAACAAGTGAATGTTGGTTCTTGTTTGTTGGTTTGTTTTGCTTTGCTTTTTTTTTTTCAAAACAGGGTTTCTTTATGTATTCCTGGCTGTCCGTGAACTCTCTCTGTAGAGCAGGGTGGTCTCAAACTCAGAGATCTGCCTGCTTCTGCCTCCCAAGTGCTAGAATTAAAGGGATGCACCACCACTGCCCAGCTGACTCTTTTTTTTTTTTAAGATGGAGGATGAGGAGAAGGAGGAAGAGGAGTCACAGTGCAGCCTAGCTCTGCATCAGCACAAACTCTTTCAGTTTAGGAAAAGGTTGACTGAAAAGGGAAACTGCATTGAGGAGGAAATCAAGAGCATTCCTCTGAGTGGAAGATTTCAACTCTGAAGTGTTTGTTAAGTGTCCGAGTCAAGGTTATGGATCAGGAACTCTGATAACACATCTAGTCTGTACTGGAGACAGAATCTGTGGGCAAGTGGCATTTAAAGACAGTTTATATTCAAAATCATGAAACGAATTGTGATTCCCAGTGGAGTAGACCCACCCTGAAGACCAAGTCCTGGGATGTTCTGAGGCTCAGGAATTGGAGAACCTAACGATAAACGAAAGAGTCTGAACAGGGACAAAAGGAGAAAGGGACAGATCCTGAGATTCCGTGTTCCGGAAGTCCAGGGAAGAGAGCTTTGCAACAAAGATGGAGAGAAGCCTGTCCTGAGATGTGGAGACAAAAGACTCAAGAGTTCAAGGTCAGCCTGGGTTACATGCAACATTGTCTCAAACAAGACCAAAAAAAATAAGAAAGAAAGAAAGAAAGAAAGAAAGAAAGAAAGAAAGAAAGAAGGAAGGAAGGAAGGAAGGAAGGAAGGAAGGAAGGAAGGAAGGAAGGAAGGAAAGAAAGGAAGAAAGAAAGAAAGGAAGAAAGAAAGAAAGAGGGAAGGAAGGAAGGAAGGAAGGAAGGAAGGAAGGAAGGAAGGAGGAAAGGAAGGAAGGAAGGAGAAGGGAAGGGAAGAAAAGAAAAGGAAAAAGAGAAAGGGATGAGGGAGGAGCTGCTGGTACATGCTTGCCACAGATAAGTGAGTGCCAGAAGGCTGGGTGGTGGCCACAGTAGGGCCACTAGTTCTGTGGGAATGGCTGAGACTGGCGATGTCCCAGACTATGTTTAATAGAGAAATGGAGTTTGTGAACTGGAGACAGCGATGTAGACATCTCTTTTGAAGACATAACTATAAATGAGCTCAAAGAACTAATGATCCTCCTGCTTCTGTGTCCTGAGTCCTGGGCTCACAGGTGCATGTCACCCCTCTCTCTGAAAACCATTTTTAAAGCATTGAGAAAAACAGGGACGCTAACTCAAGCACTTGGGCGTACAGTCCACTAATGTTCAATAGTTGATGTTACGGACCATCGATGAGCCCTGCCCATGAATGTAAATGCATGTGATTCATATGGCAAATGTCATTCTATCTCAAACTTGAAAGAAACCATATATGATGAGTTATAGGCTAGACAGATTGCTCAGCAGTTAAGAGCATTCAGAGGACCTGGGTTCAATTTCCAGGCCCTACATAGAGCCTGGAATTGTGTAATTTCAGTTCCTGGAGACCTGACACCCTCTTCTGACTTCGCTGGGCACCTAGCACACACATGATACACAGACAAACATGCAGGCAAAACATGTATACACAAAAAATTAAATTAAAAAAGTTAAAGGCATCTTGTGTTGTCATTGTTATTGTCTAACCAGGTCATGCACAGTCAAAGCTGTATAGATACGTACACACACACATATCAGAGAGCTAGTCACTCCATTTAAACCTCTTGCATGAAAAATGACGGGAACAATGTTGATAGCCCCTGGCTATCAACAACATGCTAAAGGCTTGGTCTCTAGCTGTGGCACCACTGAGAGGTGACTGACTTGTGTGGGTGTTGACCCCTCCATGGATAACCCATTGGTGAATCACACTGTTTGGGCTATTAGGGCAATTAGTTAGAGGAAGTGGGTCAGTGGGTTGTTTCTCTGATGGGTACATCTTCAGCTTCCCTCCTCCATATCTTCTGCCAGGTGGTCCTCGACTTTCTATAAGCCTAAAAATAGTAGCGCCATCATGCTGTGCACTGAAGCCCTGAGATGGAGTGAAGATTCCTCCTTTAAGTTGATTTGTGGATGAAAATTTAACACCAGAGCTCTGTTCACTCATCATCAAAAGGAACAAGAGAACTTGATGAGTGGGGTGGGTCTCAGGGTAAGGGAAGCAGTGGAACCTGACTTACCTTACAGCCAGGGAGCCAGGGCATTCTTAAAGGGGTTCCTCCGAGAATAGGAAGCAGCCTTATCTGTGGGAAACTCCCACCAGGAGTTAAGAAAAGTCCTCAGTAGGATTTTAAATTTATTTGATGTATTAATTTTACTTTATGTGTGTTTTATCTGCATGCATGTATGCATGTGTACCATATGCACAATTAATGCCCATGGAGATCAGAAAAGGGCATCAGATCCCTCGGAGCTGGGGTTACAGAGGGTTGTGAGCCACCATATCATGCTGGGAACTGAACCCGGGGGCTCTGCAAGAGCAGCAAGCACTCTTAACCTCTGAGCCATCTCTCCAGCTCCCGTCTCAGTAGTTTTGAAGGAGCTGAATCAGAAAAATTCTTAAGTTCTGCAACAGGAATGTTATTCAGTGTGGTTTATTAGAGAAAATGCCATATACAGATTAAAGTTTTCTATAATGCCTTTGTTCAAACAAAGTATAAGGCTAATTATTATCCTACAGGCCATTAAATATATTCAAGCTACTTGAGTAGGATATGTCTGGATTTCTGCAGTGTTGCAATTCAAACAGGTTTCTGGGTTTTGGTTTACTTGAAACTGGCTCTTATGTAGCCTCAGCACCAAGAACTCCCCATATAGATCAGCCTTCTCTGGAACTTGCTAAGATCTCTGGCCTCTGTCTCCCAGGTGCTGGGGTTACAGGCATAACTAGACAGCCAGTAACAGACAATTCATGATCAGGATATATCGGCTGGTCAAGGGTTAAGTCACAGATATCCCTAGGAGATCTAGTATAGATTTTGGTGTTGCTTTGGGATTTCTGTTGCTGTGATAAAACACCATAACCAAAAGAAACTTAAAATGTTTCTTTTATCTGAAAGAAATAGTCCATCACTAGAAAGAAGTCAAAGCTGGAACCATAAGAGTGGAAGAACCTAGAGGCAGGGACTGAAGCAAAAGCCATGAAGGAGTGCTGCTTCCTGGTTTGCTTCCCATGACTTGCTCAGCACACACTTATCATCTGTCAGCTTATCTCCCCAGGACAACAAGGAAGGCAGACTTTTAGGTTAAAGACGTGTTGGAGCAACACTTAGAAGGCTGAGGCAGGAGGACTGGGGCCAGTCGGGGCGCCATAGTGAGGCTCTGCCTTGGGAAGAAAAAAATGTTTTCCCAGAAGATTACAGGAAGGAACAGTGTTTCCACTGGCCCACTGGTATCTTTTGTTTGAAACCATGATAGGCATTTCCTGTCTCTGGCGTTTGCCTCCCATCTCGGCTAGGTTGCAGAGGCAGTCTTGTCCTGGATTCTTCCTGCTGCATGATTACCACCAAAATTGATTTTGCCACGACTTTTTTGCTTGTTACAAAGAAATGGCTTCTCATGTTGAGACTGGTGCTGGAAAAACTAGAAATGGCATGACTAAAGAAGCTGGAGGACTCAGGGCACCCCAGCCACACCAACCACAGGCCTGTCACACTACCTCTGGTGGAAGGATGGAGCCCAGCTCTTTGGTATAGTGCTTGCCTATCTCATGTGAAGCCCTGACTTCAGTCCCTGCCCTACAATCAATCAATGAATGCATGAGTGGTCTTTATCACATGTCCTTGGCACATGACTCCTAAAACCCTTTGGCTCTCTGGCCTGCTAACAGTGCTTTTTGAATCATAATGGGATTACCAGCAGCTGGGATCCAAAACTGAAACAAAATAAAAAGTGAAAGGAGAACTGGAGAAATTGCATGGAAGAGAACATATGTTACAGGATTTGGCAGTACAAGCCTGTGAGCCCAGCACTCAGAAGGCAAAGACAGGAAGATCATAAGTTCAAGGCTAGCCTGGGCCATATTGCTAAATATTGACTTGAAAATAAATGAATAAAATAACAAAGAACAGACACTGGTGGTTGCTGTTTTTATTTCCTACAAGCTTGTACAAGGACAAGCAAACCAATATATCCTAGAAGGAAGGGTGAGAGCAAATGCCAGGGCCAGATTCAGTCATTAGCAGCCAGAGCATAGCCTGGTCCAAGGCAGCAGTGATGTCACATACTTCTGGGAGAGAAAATGAGGTCATGTATCTACAGCTTCCAGCATGTGTCTGTGACACAACCTTTGTGTACAAGCATCACATGCTCAAGCTTCCTAACAATGGTCAGTTAACATTCAGTTTTCCTTTCATCTTGCAGCCTGAAGAATCATCGGAAGAAGTCCGATGCTCAAGATCCTACACACAGTGGGAGATGCGGCAGGACCATGAGCCGCTGCTCAGAGCTGAAAATCTGCAGGATTCAACTCACATTTCATTCTGCATGGTTGCTGCTGTCTCTGTGGAGTTGGAGGATCTAATATATCTCAGCAATACATGGTTAATCTCTTTGACAGAAACAAAGCAAGGGGCCAGTGAGTTAACAGCTAATCATGCTGCAGAGATTGTTCTGTGCTTCTTCATAACAAGATGTCTTGTGTTAATGTGTGTTTGGGGCTTCCGTTATCCTTGAACTTGCTGATTTCAAATGTATCAGCATTCTCAGACATGGCTGCCTGCTGCCCTCTAGGTACTGGGCAGCTCTAGACCCTCCAAGGGCCAGACCAAACATGAACAAGAAGGAGGAGGAAGAGGAGGAAAAGGAGGAAGAGGAAGAGGAGGAAAGGAAGGAAGTAGAGGGAAAAGAAGAGGAGGAAGAGGAGGAGGAAGAAGAAGAGGAAGAGGAGGAGGAAGAAGAAGAGAAGGAGGAGGAGGAAGAGGAGGAGGAAGAGGAGGAAGAAGAGGAGGAGGAAGAAGAAGAGGAAAAGGAGGAGGAAGGGGAGGAGGAAGAGGAGGAGGAGGAAGAGAAGGAGGAGGAAGAAGAGGAGGAGGAGGAAGAGGAGGAGGAAGAAGAAGAGGAGGAGGAGGAAGAGGAGGAGGAAGAAGAGGAGGAGGAAGAGGAGGAGGAAGAGGAGGAGGAGGAAGAAGAGGAAAAGGAGGAAGAAGAGGAGGAGGAAGAGGAGGAGGAAGAAGAAGAGGAGGAAGAAGAAGAGGAGGAAGAGGAGGAAGAAGAAGAGGAGGAGGAAGAAGAAGAGGAGGAAGAGGAGGAGGAAGAAGAAGAGGAGGAAGAGGAGGAAGAGAAGGAGGAGGAAGAGGAGGAGGAAGAAATAGATAGTGCTGCAGAACAAGGGGTTAAAAGAACAGCCTTTCAGGCCTGGAGTTGTTCTTCATCCATTATTGTACTGACATATTTAGAAATACTGAAATACTTAGTCAGGGACTGGAGAGACGGCTCAGTGATTAAGAGCACTAGTTGCTCTTTCAGAAGACCTGGGTTTGATTCCCAATACCACAGGGCAGCTCACAACAAACTGTAGCTCCAATTCAAAGGGATCTGACAATCTCTTTTGGCTTCCATGGGTACTAGGTACACACGCAGTACACAAACATATGTGCAGACAGAAACACCCACACACATAACAACAAAAAGTAATTTAAAGATGCTTAGTCAGTATAGAAAATTGGACTATTGCTTAGCAACCAATTTATTGAGAAACTTAGATCTGAAAGATCTGTGACAACAAGCAGGATCTAAAGGGAGATATGCTGAGGAGAGTGGTGGAGTTTATGCTGACTGAGCCAGTGAGGCCTCTAATAGCAATCGAGTCGATATGAACCGGTCTGTGCGGGAGAACAGCACTTAGCTCATTTACGCTCGCTACCATCCCTCAAAGCGAACATGACAACCACTTCCATTTTCTCAGAAGAAAACAGAGACACAGAAGGAAGAGGTGGCAGCGGGCCACTCCTCTGGCATGATTGATGTGTACCCTTGAATTATAATAAACTCTTTCTTCCTTAAGGTTCTTTTTTTTGGGGGGGGGGAGCGGGTGTGGGAGGTTGTCAGTTTGTCGCTAATACAGGGAGAATTTATTCCGGCTCAGGGTTTCAGGAGGTTGAGTCATTGCTTGGCCCTGTGTGCTTAGGCAGAGAATCATGGTGGCAGAAGAACAGGATGGAGGAAGCTGTCCATCCATAAATCCAAGAAGCAGAGCACAGGGAAAGAGACTCAGGATGAGATATATTTTGATACACAGGCCAAGGCTAAGGATGTGGCTCGGTGGGTAAGAGCACTCATTGTACATGCAGAAGGACTTGACTGTGAATTCCCAGCATACACGTAAGAAGCTAAATGTGACATCAAAGCTTCGTATTGGCTCTATTTCACTTTCCCTGTGAACCAGTAGCCTCTGGAGGCGAGATAGCATCTCTTCCAGACCCTGATTCAGGTTGTACCAGCTGGCCTTTCCTCACTCTACTCAAGCTGTGTTTTCAGATTCCAGTGAGTAAAACGCTCAAGAAGGGGACTTTGGAATTCTGGGGTCTTGCCCTATCTTAGTTAGGTTTCTGCTGTGGGGATAAACACCATGACTAAAAGAAACTTGGAGGGTATGTGGGGCTGAAGAAGCCCTCAGTAGATATGTATTGTTTCCATAAGCAGAGCCACGTAAAGGATCCCAGTGCATCAGACTTACAGAAATAGCAAAGCCTTTCCCAGGTAAGGAGCAGAGAAATGGCACAAGTAAGAGTTTACACTCCTGGTCTAAGTAGGAGTGTTTATAAATGATTGACTGGTTGTGTGCAGACACTAGCAACACATCTTCCTTCTCCTGATGCCAGCAGCTTGGACTCTTCCTTTACCAAGACCTCCTATATAGACTAGCTAGCCTCTCCTCCTTGTACTGTACACAATAAACACACTGAGTTCTGGGGTGTGTGATAGCTGTTCTTCTTCATTCATCATGAGCGTAGCTCACCAGATCCCAGCCTTTCTGTGTGTGTATCTGTAGAGCGAATCTCTTATGGAGATTCTTGTGGTGATGGAGGCATCACCTGTCAATAAAAAGCCAATTGGCCAATGGGCTGAGGCAGAAAATAGGAGGTGGGAATTCCGGTAGGGAGAGAGGAACTCTGGGATAGAGTCAGGTGAGGGAAGAGATTCATGCCCAACTCAGAGGAGGCAGTCACATGAAGCTGAGAAGAGGTAACCAGTCAGGTGGCACTCATGGAGTAGAATAAACGGGTTAATTAAGTTATGAGCTAGTTGGAGAACAAGCCCAAGTAGGCATCTAGTCATTAATAAATCTCAGAGTCATTATTTCAGGAACTGGGGTGTGAGGTTAAAAAGTCCATGGTTACACGTATCTCTTGCTTGTCTTGTGTCTTTCATTTCCTCGTTCCCACATCACCTAAGTCAGGTTTTCAGAACCAAGCTATGTAGTACCTGGCTGGGGAGAAGAGGGTTTAATTTCATTTTACAGCCCACTGTCAACCAAGAAAGGAAGTCATAGCAACTACTGAAGCAGAGGCCATGGAGAAACACTGCTTACTGGCTTGCTACCCATAGTTTGCTCAGTTTGCATTCTTAAGCATCCCAGGACCACCTTCTCAGGGGTTGCCCTGGCCCACAATGAGCTAGACTTGCCCAAATCAATCATTAATAGAGGAGATGCCCAATAGGCTTGCCTATAGGCCAATCTCTGTAAAGCATTTTCTCAATTAAGGTTTCTTCAGTGAATCTAGCTTGTGTCAAGCTGACAAAAATATAGCCAATGTATATCCCATCCTCAGACTTGTGTCTGCTTTTCCATAAGCCTCAGCCCCTTTCTGGAAGGACTGACCCAAGGAAGGATGGAGACTTTCCAGCGTGGGTGACAGGTGCCTGTAATGGGACCTTTAAATCTGGATGATGGCTTCGCAGACACATCCAAGCTCTGAGGTCACTTCCCCTGATAGTAGAGACTTGGCACCTGCCGGCATACTTGGTGGATCCAAATGCCAAGAATGTCCGAGATCCAACACCTCCAGCCCTGCTGCTTGGGAAAAGGGGGTTGTGACAGCTCACTGTCTCTGTGTGCTCAGAGCTCAGGCTTAGAAATAGGACAGGGTCCACTAAGACCAAGGAAGCAAGAGAATGCAACAGAGGCCAGCACCTGCCTATGCTCCACGAGTCCCACCTTGGGTTCAAGGGCATCTGCTGGCAAGAGAAAAAGCTAATCTCTTCTGAAGACCACAGAAGCTCTGAAATGCTATACAGCCTGGCTCTCAAAACCCCTTTATTGTTTATGCCACCAACAGTTGCTAAGAGACCAGGCAGGCTTACAGGCGCCACAGAAGGGGATCCCCAGGGTGCTGTACAGAACCGAGCCCCGGCAGCTGTCTGGGGCTCTGCCCACACCCTTGTCTCACTTCTGGAGCCAGAGGTCTCAGCCTGTGGCTGCTCTGAGAAACCACTTGCTTGGAGTGTGTGGACTGTGTCCAGCCATTCTCAGAGAGAAGAAGGCTTGAGGGACTTTCTTCTCAATAAAATGAGGGTATCCAAATACCAGCTGGCCTCCCAGTGTGATGGCTAGGAATTAAACCAGTAATGGGCCAGTGGGTGGCTCAGCATGTGAAGGTGCTTGCCACACAAACCTGAAGATCTGAGTCTGATCCTTGGAACCAACAAAAGGATAGAAGAGAGGTTCAATTCCACAAAGTTGTCCTCTGACTCCCACAGACGTGCTATGACACAGTCACCACCATCACCCCACACACAAAACTATGAAAATATTTTTTTAAGAAAGTGATAATACCTGAAGAGCTCTTAGTGTATTGCCAGTAGAGTCCCACGCCAGTCACTGTCACAGTCATTAAGAGAACTGGAGAGCCAGACATGACAGTGCACATTTGTAATTTCAGTGTTTGGATCAATAGTTCCAGGCTGATCTGGGATACACAGGGAGACCCTGTTTCAAAAGGGCAAATGGATAAGCAGACAAATGGACTAAAAAAGGGAAGACACACTGCTAGGCCAAACAAGACTTGCAGATGACGTCTAGTGTGACTTCTCATGACATTCTTGCACATATATGTGTATACTAGCAAATTATAACAAAATATAGGATAAGATATCTTCCATAATATGCTTTTTATTAAATACAATCAGCACAAACATATATACTGTATAAGTAAATTTGTTTCAAATACAATTTGCAGCTATTCGTAATTTGTTGATAACTTCATCAATAGAAGATTATGGGTAGGTACTTTTTAACAGAATTTCTTTTATTAGCATATATCAATTATATTGTATTTCATGCTTGATTGCAATGATATATATAATATACTATTCTATTAAAAATAGATTTTTTTATACAGTATAATCTGATCATGGTTTTCCCTCCTCAAGAACATCCCCACCACCCCTCCAACCCAAATCCACACCCTTTTTTGTTCTTTCTTTCATTAAAAGTAGGTATCTATAAAATTAATTAATTAGCTGAGTATAGTGGTGCACGCCTTTAATGCCAGCACTTGGGAGGAAGAGGCAGGCGGATCTCTATAAGTTCAAGACCAGTCTGGTCTACACGATGAGTTCCAGGACAGCCAGGGCTACATAGTACCTTGTCTTGGAATAAAATTAATTGATTAATTAATTAAGTTAAAAGCAAACAAATCAGAGTAGGACAAAAAAAAGCAAACAAATAGACAAAGCCAAATATAAACCACAAGAAACACATACAAATGCAGAGACACACGTATTCGCACAAACAGAAAATCAGAAGCCATAATATATAAGCAAAGGACCTATAAGGTGTAAAGGGAGGGGATTAGAAACCTCTAAAAATATCATTGGGTTTGTTTTTATCTTGGCCATCTACTGCAATGTATGAGGCCTATCCTTGAGAGGGCTCTATACTCAGTGACTCCACTGGAGAAAACTAGTATTTCTTTTATGGGCAGTTATCAATTGGCAGTAGCTTCTGGGTTAGAGATGGGAGCTTGTGTCCACTTTCTCTCTGGGTGCTGGGACCCCATCTGGCTTAGACCTGTGCAGGCCCTGAGCATGCCAACACAGCCTGCGTTTCCTCTTCCTCTTGCATGGTGTTCCCTGAGGCCTGCGGGGAGGCCTTTGATGGAGATGTACCATTCAGGACTGGATGATATACTTAGTGGTTCTTGGCCTTCCAAGTGCTACGACCCTTTAATAAAGTTTCTCATGTTGCGATGACCCCCAATCATAAAATTATTTTGTTGCTTCATCATAACTGTAATTTTACTACTGTTATATGCAGATATCTGATATGGAGGATATTGGATAGATGACCTCTGTGAAAGAGTTGTTCAACCGCCAGGTTGAGAATGGCCAGCTTAGACTCTTTCACGTGGATGTATACCCAGGAAGGGGCTCATATGGGAGTTCTAATTTTAGTGGTTTGAGAAGCCTCCATATGGATTCCTATAGTGGCTGCAGTAGTTTTTCTTATTTGTTTGTTTATGCTTATCTGTATTTTTCCTTTTCCTGCAATGGTTGATCGTTTGGGTGTTTTTTGTAGAGCATCCTGGCAGGCCACTCCGTGGCAGTTACTCAACTCTGGTCTTAGCTATATTCCTCTGGACCAAATGACTGAGTCCCTGCTGAGGTGGCCTCCCTCAGGCTGGGTTGTGGTTTCCCAACAGACTCTTTTTTCAAAGAAATTGCCTGAGGGAAGTGCGCCTGAGGTGTGAACAGGCAGAGCAAGTAGAACTCAGGTGCAGAAAGAGAAAGCTGAGCCCTGGGGCTTCAGAAGGTTCTTCAGCCTTCATTTCATCGGTGGGAGGGATACTGGTTGCTGGTTATGGGCCTTTGGTGTGCTCTCTGTAAGCCTTGCTTGGTTCACAGTTAAGTGCCTCCCAAATGCTTATTACTCTGGTTTCTTAACAAAATAAGACAGAGCCACTTTGGCTGGAATGGTATACAGCTCCTTGGATGTTTGACAGAGGCCTTGGGGGAAGCAGGGACCACTAAGCTCCATAGAACAGAGGCAGTTCAGGAAGGCACTGGGCTGGGTACAGGCCATGACACAAGTTGGGCATAGATGTTGAAGAGTCAGCCTTGGGTGGTTGCTTTCACTCTCTGCCTGTTTCTCTCTCTGCCTGTTTCTCTGCAAGCTATCCACCAGTAGGAAGGTTGAAAACACTGTTGGGTAGGTAGCAGGGACAAATCTGGCTTGTCACCATGATGACACTTTTGTCTTTGTTTTGCCATCTCATAGCTGCTAGGCAAGCAGCTCACGTGTGAACTACACCCCGCCTGTGAGCTGCACACCTGCCCAGAAAGTTTACTGAAAGATTTCTCCCTGTCAGACTTTTGACTGCTTCTCCCAACCTCCTCAGATTATGTACATCTTAATAGATGTGTTTGACTGGGAGAGACGGCTCAATAGTTAAGAGTTCTGACAGGTTCAAGTCCCAGTACCCAGATGGCGACTCATAACTGTTACTCCCGTTCCAGGGCACACGACACCCTCATACAGACACACATGTAAGCAAAACACCAACACACATAGAATAAAAATAAGGAAATTATTTTTAAAAATGATTGTTTGATGATCCATTTTATGTAATTCTATGCTACATATAAGCACCAAATATTTTACAGTACTGACCCGTACTACTTTTTAAGGATTATAATTATCTATAAATCAGGACAAATGTGCACCTGTCTCTCTGCATCCTGGGGCTTGGGAGTGAAAGTTAGCACTGAGACCCTCCGCAGCTCTCAAAATCCAAAGGTGCTTGAGTCCCCTGTATTGCAGTATTTGCAAACATTTCCACACAATCTCCCTTCTGTACATTTTTCTTGTGGCATCGGAGACACTCAAGTCTCATGCTTTGAATCCTCTGCCAATGAGCTACACTTCCAACTCCAGCTCTTGTGATGTGTGTTTTTTGATTTTTTTAAATAGGGTCTTCCTAATGTATTCCAGGCTCACCCCAAGCTCAAAATCCTCCTGCCTCAGTCTCCCAGTGCTGGGTGCTTGTACAAGCCCATGCCAGCACACTCTGCTCCTCTTGGATGTAGAGTCTGTGGGTGCAGAGGGTTGTAGCGGTGACCCTTCAACAGAGGGTCACTGTCATATGTTTGGCTCAGTACTTTGTAAGATCTTAGAAAATTAAAGCAATGACAACAGTTTATGGTAATTTTGTTGGTTGTTTTGTTTTTCCTTGGGGTTTTGGTTGGTTGGTTGGTTGGTTTAGTTTGTGTTTTTTGACACAAAGATTCATTATATAGCCCAGGCTGGTTTGGAACTTGCTATTAGCCAAGGCTGCCCTCAAATTCTTAATCTTCCTGCTTCTGCCTTTTGACTATTGGAATTATGGGCTCAGCTCATGATATTTGATGTATTATCAGATAATAGGCTAAGATAGAAGGGTTACCAAGAATTCAAAACCAACTTGAGCTATGTATCAAGACTCTGTTTCAAATAAGAAAAAGTTATGTCACAACAAAGAAATGACGTGAGGTAAAATACACACATTAGTTATCCAGATTTATAAGTGCCACAGTATACATATATTTTGAAATACACTGTACATGACAAACATAAGTAGTTTTTATTTTCTAGTTAAAAAAATTATTTTTCTGAAGGAAGCTAGGCCAGGGTCAGGGCACACAACTAGAAGCCCAGCACTCTGTAGCCTGAAGAAGGAGGACTTGGAACTCAAAGGCAGCCTAAACTCTAAGCGAGTCCTGTGCCAGCCAGAGATACACAGGAATCCTACCACAGAAAAACAAAAGAAACAATGGAAGCAGAAGAAAGAAAGAAGAAGGAAAAGAGAAATCATATGACAGAGGAACACGAGGAACACGCGCATTTAGAATCACGGCACAGAGATGCACGCGCTGACTCTACAGGACATTTACATATATAGTGTTGGATCAGGGCATTTACATATTAAACACGTGCTACTTTGTGTAATGTTATACTGTGTTGTTTTTATGTCTGTGTAATACTATGAGATGTAGATTGGTGCTTTGTTTTTTATTTTTTATTTATTCATTTATTTTTTGGATTAGCCCTGCGCATACAGCTTCTGGGTAGGAGGAGTCACCCGAAAGAGCTAAGCAGGATTGGCAGTCTAGGACTTTAAACCCTGAGAGGTGGGAGGAGCTGAAGGTAGAACCGGTCACCAGTAGCTAATAAGCAGTCAACCTACACAAAGAAGCCTCCTTAATCCTTACAGGGCTGGTGAGATGGCTCAAGGGGTAAAGCACTTGCTACCAAGCCTTGACAACCTGAGTAAAATCCCGGAGACCACATAGTGAGAGGAGAGATCCAACTCCTTTGAGTTGTCCTCTGACCTCCGCGGAGATGTATGCAACCTATCCGTACACACATAGTTAGGTGTAATTAACTTTTCAAAAACCTACAACAGGGCAAGTTGGGATTGCTAGGCACATGGAAGCTTTGGCGTTACCAAAGGGCCTGGATGCTGTGTCCCTCACATCTGCTGTGCCCTGGTACTTCTTCATCTATCTTCTTTACCATAAAGTAGTAGATGTATCTCCCTGGGCTCCGTGAGCCATGCAAGCACATTGATTGACTCTGAGGAAGGATATAGAAATGGCGTTTAGAGACTTATCATCAAAGGGGGCTTGTGGTCTTGGTAGCAGGAGATAGGGAACCACGTGTTGAGTTCTGAATCTGTGAGATGTCCCCATCTCCAGGTGGGTGGAGCCAGACCTGACTGGGATCAAGGAAGTTGAGAATAGGGAGGAGTCCCACCTTTTCTGTAGTGTTGAGATTGAACTCAGGCCTTCTTCTACCACTGGATTTCATCCCAGGCCCTACATCTTGGGATTTACAAAAGTGTTCTGTGTTGTGATTTCAGAGGAGAAACAGGTTTATTTCTCCAGTAGGTCAGTTATGTATGTTTGATTTCAGAACAATACAGGAATTTCAAAGCATTTTTTATCAAGTGGGGCATTAGCAATTATGTCAAGCTGTAAAATTCCACTCCTCCATGGGAGGAATTAGTGTAGGGGGACCTGGGTTGAGAACTTCTGCTGATGGGCAGTCAAGATTCCAGCTGTGAACCCCAATCCTGCTTTCCTTGGCCCTTGAGAGAGATTCAGAAGCCTTTCTTCCCACAAACCTTGAGCCAACCCTGAGGAGGTCATGTTAGAGCCAAAGTCTGTTCCCAGGAGCTTTTCAAAGATTAGGTCTTAAAACCCAGTGGAATTTACCAGCTGAGAAAATCCTGTGTTAAACTGAAGCCAACACTGCACACAGGGAGTCTCCTGATGATGCTATTAGCTTCAAATGGCTTCCGTGAGGGATGCTACTTAAACCAAAGCTAGAAGGGAGGGAAAGCATATGCATGTGTCCCTGGAGTTCTGATTGCCAGGGTAACCGCGGCTACAGGAGTATGATCTCAAGGGCCACCAGGCATTCTTGCTGGAGCTCACATTCTAAGTCAGAGCATCTTAAGTCTGTCTCCTGGCTGAAGGTAGCGCTACACACTTGTGATCCTGGCAAACCAGAGGTAGAGACAAGAGAATTGTTGAGTCAGAGGCCATCGAGGTTATAAAGCAAGATCTCACGTCCTGGGGGCACATGAGGAGTACAAAGATGATGGTTCTGTATTTAAAAGTAAAACATGGCAGAATTCCCTTCTTTGAAAGACCATCTTCAATGCAAAAATCATGACCTGTCCACAAACATTCATGTCATGGCAGAATAGTTAGAGGTCTTCTCTGGTCCCCAAGTCTGAAAGCCTTGTGATGGAAGGAACAAACATGAAAACAGGCAAGTTTCATAGTGATGCAGAACCATGGTAACTCTCTGAACTTGGCACAGTGAGGACACAGGTCAAAGGTCTACCAGAGAACTTCACAAAAGAGCTGACATTTCAGCTAAACTTTGAACCCATCAGAGAATGGCATCTGGAAGATATGTGGAAGGGTGTGGAAGATGAAGACAGGGCAGGTGAGGCCAGGGTGTGTCAGCACACTGTTGGAGAGTTTGTAAAGGTGGTATCAGAGTGCCAAGTGGGACAGAAGTTCTGGCAGGCAATGGTATGGGAACAACTGGAGAAGGCCGGATAACACAAGGATGTACCCTGAGTTCCCCACACCAGAACGGATGCCCTTAGCTGCTGGTGTCTGCTCTTTGGGGTGTGGCTCTCCAACCTGAACACAGGGAGTGGGCAAACAGGATGCTGTAAGATGAGAATGCATTTCAGAAGAGGCTGTAGTCTGGAGGCTCCCTCAGGAAGCTCCCTTGTGCGGGGTGGATACAGGCTGTTCCTCCCTAGACTCTGTGGTTATTCTGAGCCACCTCAGCTCCTTAAACACTCCAGTGGAATGTTCTCTAGAGAAATGCCACCAAGCCCAGTGACAGCAAACTAGGCTGCCTGTTTGCAAATCTAAGTAGTGTCTTAGGGGAAAGAAACTTGTTCCCCCAACACTCAAGTTAGTTTTTCCTCTGCCTCGCCTTTTGTTTATGTTCACACAGACACTGCTCTCGCCCTAAATAAAGTAAAAGGTCATTTATTCTGAGCTGACTATGGCCAGGGATCATAGATTCAGGTTGCCTCAAAAAGCAAGTGTGATGTGGACATAGTTATGTGAGCTTTTATCAGTCACTAAAAGGAAAGTCGTAAGTCAGTGCATTAACGACAACCAAATCCGCTGATGAATGCCACAGGCGAGCACGATAAAGCAAAGTCGGAAAGCTCAGCTGTGGTCTCAGATGCTATCTGATGACGTTCTTAGCTCTGGAGTTGGTGGAAGCTAGTGACCTATAGGTTAACACAGTTCAAAGATCTTCCACTGATAGTAGAAAGGATATCACAGTAAACCTAGAGGTCAGCAGTGAACCGCTAGGAGCAAGACAAGAGATAGCTGGGTTCTGGATCTACAACATTCCAACCTTCCAGCCAGGAAAGTTCTAATCAGTCAATCAACCTGTGGAATCTTCAACACAGACGTGGGGTTTTGTATTGTTTTGTTTTTCTGGACATGTTATTTGGCAAGCACACCATGTAGGGCAACTTTGGGTACCCACCTCTTTCTCAGGGTTGCCTATGATTTCTTGGGGGGGGGTGTTATCAGATGATTTTTATCAAGGACACAATGACCCAGCTGTCCTCAGAGCTTGCTGCTGAAGACTGTCCTCCATGTTCTATTGATTGAGCTCTCATAGTAAGGAATATGGGAGTGCCCAGGAGTACCCCTCTGCTCCCCATTCTAGGAAGCTTTGGGATTGCCTCTAATCTGAGGCTTAAATGGGGTACAGGGGTCAAAGGTCTCCTCTCTCACTGTCCTTTACTTCAGGGCCTCTGTGTCCCCATGTTAAGCAATAGAACAGCCCTTAATGCTTGCACAAGAGCATAGGCCTTGAAGTGCAAAAGCCAAGAAAAGAACTCTCCCTCTGTCTCTCTGTCTCTCTGTCTCTGTTTTCTCTCTCTCTCACACATGCACATACACATGCACTTTCATTGCTTCCCCTCAGGCATCAGGAATTCTGGGCTCAGTTGCCTGAATGAGGTCAAAAGCACCTCGGTTCGGTCTGGATATTTTCCTGATGATGAAATGAAACCAGAAAAGCAAACTCAACTCCCTCTAACAAAAACAAGCAAGCAACTCAAACCACAGACTGTGGCAGCCCTGGCCCCACAGCCCATGCGACTGCACGTTGGCTTCTCCCCACATGGCCTGGCTGCCCCATGACTGGGAAGGGGTCCAGTGGGACAGGAGTGAGCTTTCGGGTCAGCCTCCATTGCTCGCATTCTCTTCCTTCAAACACTAGATGTTCCAGGTGTTGTGTTTCCTTGGCCGTGACCCGGCTTCCGTGCCCAGAAATGATGGAAGAGGACCAGCAGGAAAAGCTAAATTGCTTGCAATTAGAGGCAGAAATGAGCTAGTTCCTCAGGTTCACTTTTAACAGTAAAACAAAGCAAAACCAACAAGCCTACTTTCTGCAGCCATTGATAGCCATTGTATCTAGTAGTCAGCCACCACTCACAAACCATTCCACACCCGGAAACAGGAGCTTCGTTCTGAGCTGTCTGCCCATGGAGGCGGGACCAGGTTCTGCTTTTAATGCCCCTTACATGGCCCTGGGAAGGAGATTTCTGCTTGCCAGGCCTCAGCTTTCTCATCAGCAAAGTGGGGAGAAGGATGCCAGCTTGGATGGACCACAGCAGTAACAGAGAGAAAGAACTAGGTGCACACTTGGTTCTGTGCACAGTCAGCCCCATAAATGTTGCCTTGGATTATTAAGGTGGCCCAATGAATTTCAGGTATGAAGCCAGCCTGGGTGCTGAGTGTGTTCGAGGCTAGCCTGGGCTACAGAATGCAAAAATAAAAAAATGACTTGTTAGGTGGCTGAATTATTACTTCTCAGTGGCTCTTTTGAATTTCTGAGGAATCTGGTACTAAGGAAATCAATATTTTATTGTTAAAACGACAGCTGAGAATGGTGACATACAGTTAATCGTAGCCTTTGGGAGACAGCGGGAAGCAGAGTTCTTACAGTTTAGAGCCAGCATGCGCTACACTGCGAGACCCTGTCTCAAAAACAACCCCAAAACAAACAAAAGAACAAAACAAAAACAAACAAATAAATAACAAGGCTGGAGAGATGGCTCAGTAATTAAGAGCGCTTGCTGCTCTTGCAAAGACCCATGTTTGGTTCCTGACACTTAATGACAACATTCACAACTTTCTGTAACTGCAATTCCAGGGGATCTGACACCGCCTCTCCTGGCTTCCAAAGGCACCAAGCATGGACATTGCATGGGTTCATATATGTAAGGTAATACTCATACATATAGAATAAAAATAAAATTTTAAAACAACAACAACAACAACAAAAAAGAAAACCTCACAAAAACCAGATGAGGATGCTTGGGGAGGGGAGGAAGGCTGGAGACTAGAAAGGAGCTCTGGGGATTTCAGGCTGTAGGAAGGAAGCAGGGTGACATCACTTAACCTATAAATAACAGTACTGCCGTCAAGTTCTCCCATCCTGCAAAACAATGAGCCTCTTCCCCTCTGCTGCCAGCAAAAGATGCTGGAGTCTCATTCCATGTCTCCACCCACCCAGCACAGCCACAGGGAAGGAGTCAGAGTCACGGCTACCAACAGAGGGACCAGGAGAGGGTGCGGAGGCCCAGCTGAGGAAGAGGGAATCTTTAATAGTCCTATAGCCTTCCGTGGCCACCCAGAGAAAGACCTCATAAGGCTGGCTTCCAGAGGCTTCACCAAGTCCCTTGGACGTCAGCTGGGCTTTTGGACTGGGCCTTTGGACTCCCTGCCAGCTCCTGGGCTTCAGGCTACTCTGACAGGAAAGAAAAGGAAATGTCCCTCAAAAGTCTAGAGCTGGGTCTGTTCTCAGCAGCAGCAGTGATATATAACACTGCCACTGTGTCTGCCACCACTGCCACCCTCATGCTTCATGAGGCAGGATGGTAAATGCTAGTAACTGGTCACACCAGCACCATGGTCCCTGAGAATTACTTCCCAGCCCACCACAAGGCCCTGTCTCCAGGAACCATTGGGTGTCAGACCACGGTTGTGCACCTATGCTGCGTTGGATGCTATTCTGGATCACACGTGTAGTGACTGCCACTAAACACTGTGAACTGGATGGACGTGAGGAAGCGGCACAAGCTGCCACTGAGACGATGGGCCATTGTGATAGTTGCTCCAGTTTCTTTTTCTTTTTCCCTAACATAATATTCTTATTGATTATTTGGGAATTTTACATCACACACCTTGACCACACTCACTTTCCAGTGCTTCCATGTTCACACTCTCAGCCTTATGGTCTCCCCTACCTCCAAAAAAAAAAAATGACAAAAAATAAGTCCAATTTGTGATGCCCATAGACTCACTAGAGTACTCCATGTACATGGTCAAACTCCCACTGGCCAGCCCCTTAAAAAAAAAAAAAAAACTGAGTCCTTCTCCAACTGGACCCCTGCCAGAAGACATCAGTTGTGGGGAGCTATATTTCCGCATCCTTATCGCAATTTTTTAAAGGTTTATTTACGTATTTATTTAATGTATATGAGAACATGGTTGCTGTCTTCAGACACAGCAGAAGAGGGCATTGGGTCCCATTACAGATGATTGTGAGCCACTATGTCATTGCTGGGAATTGAACTCAGGACCTCTGGAAGAGCAGAGCTCTTAACTGCTGAGCCAACTCTCCAGCCCCCTTCATCACAATTTTTTTTAAGAGTTCTCTTTGATGGCTTTCTTTCTAGGCTGTTGCTTTTATCCAGAGGGGCATGGGGTAGAGGTAGGGGTTGACACAGAAGCCTTCTGTGTCCCTCTTTCTCAACTGTGAGTCTGCAGTCATCAGTACTACTGCAAAAGTAGCTTTCTTGTCCTTCACAGTCAGTGGGAACATGGATCATGGGCCTCTACATGGTTTCTGGCAACAACATGGACCATGAATCTCCAAATGGCCTCTAGTAACAGCATTCACCAAGGATGACCAACTGTGAACAACATGGTCTGGTGGCAGCACTGATCGTGATCATGGACATAGCCCTCAGCAGCAGCACAGGGATGACATAGGCCATGGACATCCACATGGCTTCAGATGGTGGCACAGACCACAGACATTGTACGGTCTTAGGTAGTAACATAGGCCATGGACATGATCACAGCCCCCAGCTACATCGGGACCATTGGCCTAAGCATGGCCCTCAGCAGCAGCATGGACTATGGGCACCTACATGGTCTTTAGGCTTCATCATAGCCTGGGGCAGCAATATAGACCATCGATACCACCACGGCCTTTGGGGGAAGTACAGACCGTGGAAGTCTTTCAAGGAGGTCTAATCCAGGAAATGAACCATTCTTCGTCTTTCTCCTCATACATTCTGTCACGGATCAGAGCCAGAGCTGTGTGGCTGGGCAGCTTGTTGGGGGTCAGGGGCTGAGTTCTTGAAAGCTCCAGGCTGCTACACACCAACCTACTGACCCTCCTGGACAAGGCCATCGGTCATCTCTCTAATTCCACCTCTTTCCACTGAATATGCATCGCTCCAGTCCTCCACCCTTCCCACCTCTTCATCTCATATTTGTCATAGTGGCATTGTAGCATTGGAAGCCTCTATCTATCTATCTATCTATCTATCTATCTATCTATCCATCCATCTATCCATCTATCTATCTATGCTCGTTGGTCTGGTTCAAGGTTCCTGGTTTCAGACACACAGTTAATACTGGACCATCCTGCTGTTGCCTGGAGTCATGGTGATTCTGTGACTCTTGTTCTGCAGGACTGGCTCCTTCATGCACTCCAGTAAGTCAAAGATGGAGTGGATGTTGGCTGGATCTGGGCCTGGATGGTAGCTGAGTTGGTCAGCCTGGGCCTTTTGTGAGCCTGTGGGGCCTGCCTACCCTCCGGCTACCAGACAGGGAGGTCAGTTGCTCCATTTTCTTTGTTTGTTTGTTTGTTTGTTTGTATTTGTTTTGTGACAAGGTCTCATTATATAATCCAGACAGGCTTTCAACTTGACCTCCCCCTGCTTCACCTCCCAAGTGCTGGCATTTACAAGCATGAGCCACCACAGCTGCCAGCTGCTCTATTTTCTTAGCCATTTTCGCCCATCAACATATAGTCCTTCTTACTGGTGGACAGTTGAGTGACTTACTGATGACAGAGCTAGAGATGGAATCTGGGTGTGCACAGGTTGTGAGTGCCTTGAAGACAAGGATGGGCCACATACCTGCATCCAGAAATAGACATCCAGACTTGACAAGAACTGATACAGGACAGTACCCTTGTCCTTTCTTAAAGGCAACATTTCAGAGAGATCAAGGCCACTTTTCATTCTTCCAGCGATCTGTGCTGCACTCATGGGTTTAGCGGGAGATGTACTAAGTAAATGAGTGAAGGAATCAGCATGATATGCAGACAGGGAGAGGACACTGTGCTCTGTAAATGTTTGACAGTACACTGAGCAATAAACTTACAGTCAATTGTGCATTTAATTTAGAAAGTGATCAGAGCGCTGTTTGTCCATTACCCTCCATTAGTATTTACTGATGAAAGCAGGCCGTAGGTCAGCACTACAGAAAGTGCTAACCGCACACAAGTTTGTAGGTTCAAACCCTAGTAGCAGAAAGAAAGAAAGAAAGAAAGAAAGAAAGAAAGAAAGAAAGAAGCTTCTTAGGAATATTCAACGGTGATAAATTTTCTACAGCCACACAATTGTTTACTCTCTATTCTTGAAATGAGACAGCCCAAAGCGGAGAAAGGTGAAAAGAATCCAGTCCAGATACTTCTCCCGAGAGCAGCCAAATAGACTGTAGAGCATGCTGGTGTCTTCAGCTGAGGCAGAGACTGCTGGAGCAAAGGGGGAGGGAACCAGGGAGGAATAGGCTGCTTGGGTACTGTGGCCCCAGCAGACAGCGCCCTGGGATTTTCTCTTCTATGTTTGACATCATTGTCGCATTTCCGTTTGCATTCATAAGATATGAAACAAACAGCAGGACGGGTGCTTCTCTGCAGGAAGACGTTTACCCTGATGCAGTAGGGCCGATGGAGTTTGGACAGGTTGAGTGCATGCACAGGTCATGATTACAGGACAAGCTCACACACAATGAAATGGGCTTCACTTCAGTATCCCACCTGGTCAGCTTCCCCCTCCATCAAAGAGTCAGAGACAGAGGTGAGAGGCAGACAAACTTGGATGTTGAAAGTCCCAAGCAGAGACAGACTCTGGGCTGAGCGGTCCTTGAGGGTTTTGCCATGGTTACCTGTCCCTCTGTTGTATTCAAGCACACATCCAGCTTAGAGTGAGCAGAAGAAATTTTCTTTGCCATCCTCTTGGTAACTTTGGCCTTTTTACATTCCCCTTTTGTCGGGATGTGGTGGTGGTGGTGGTGGTGGTGGTGGTGGTGGTGGTGTGTGTGTGTTAAGGCCAGAGCTGGGCAGGTGGCTCAATGGTTAAGAGCATTTGCTGTGAGTTATGATGACCAGAGTTCATACCCCAATACCCACTTAACAAGCCAGTAGTTGTCTAGATACCTGTGAATCCAGTTCTGAGGGATCTGATACCATTTCTGGTCTCTGAGCATGCATGCACACACTAATACTAATAATTATTATTATTTAAAATTAAATATATTTCGAAGGGCTGAAATCTCAGTAATTACGAACACTGGCTATTTGTGCAGAGGACCCAGGTTCGAGTCTCAGCACTTCCATAGTGGCTTACAACTCTGTAACTCCAAGTCTGGAGGATGAGGCATTTCTTCTGACCTCTAGGGGAATGGATCTTGTACTTGTGTGGTGGACATAAATACACTCAAACACATATACACATAAACTAGAACAAATACACATTAAAGTGAATAGCTAAACAAATAGAAAAGAGGACAGGGTTTTCCATCAGCCTATACACTGGGAGGCTGAAAGTCCCAGCCTGGATGTTACATGTGCAGTTCTGTGAATTCCTGAGAACCAGAGTGGGCTAATGTATAGTGGGATGTTCTCAGACCCACCAAGGATATAAAAAATGACACAGAGGCTTTTTAATATTTTAAAGCTTAGGCCTTTTAGCTAGGGCAGCCTCCCAACCAGCTATCTAGCTTAACCCGACTAATCCTGGCACTGTGTCCCACCACATGGCCAGCTCTATCTCTCTGCCCAGTTCTGGTCCATTTAATCTCTAGGTCCACTGGTAAATATCCTCTCTCTCTCTCTCTCTCTCTCTCTCTCTCTCTCTCTCTCTCTCTC
>NW_021620873.1:3554091-3556401 GCF_004785775.1 Grammomys surdaster
CTCTCTCTCTCTCTCTCTCTCTCTCTCTCTCTCTCTCTCTCTCTCTCTCTTTCTCGCTCAGTCTGTGTGTATGTATGTGTGTCTCCCTCTCTCTGTGTATCTCTGTCTCTCTGTCTCTCTCAGTCTGTGTGTGTATGTGTATCTCCCTCTCTCTCTGTCTCTGTGTCTCTGTCTCTCTCTGTCTCTCTCTGTCTCTCTCTCAGTCTGTCTCTCTCTCTCTCTCTCTCTCTCTCTCTCTCTCTCTCAAGCTCTGTCCTCCACTACCTGCCCAGCTACTGGCCATCAGATCTTCATTACAGCCAATCAGACACAATTCTAGACTGTAGTGAGGAAGGATGAATATTTACAAAATATGAAGCCAGTGATGGGCCATAGAAATAACAATGGCAAGATCCTGCCAGCATTTATCTCTCTGCAGGTACAGAATTAACAATTGTACACACAGAGACACACCTTCACACAGTATACCCCAACGCTAATGGGCAAGGAAAGGGTGTCTACTCAAAAGCACAGGCCTTCAAGGCTCATGGTGTTTTATAGGTCATTTTCATGGCACCCTTGTCGTGGGTGTTTGTAGTTTGCAGGACTTTCTAGTGCATGCTTTGTTTGTTACATGCAGCTGTGGTGGAGGAGTGTTTTGTTCTTTTGCCAACTAGCTTCGTTCATGTGTTAATTGTGAGGTACTCTTTTTTTCTGTCCCTACTCTCTGGGCACACATGGGCAAACAGAGCAGCTCTGCTGTCCAACAAGTTGGTGTCACCAGATCAAACTCACTGTCAGAGGCTAGACCTATGTCCTTGGAAACTCCTTACCAGTGCTAGCTCTACACCTTGAATGGTCTACCACCTAAGAGTGATCACATCAGGAACTGAGCTTCCAGCAATGAGCCTTTCGGGACAAACACAACAAGCAGTTATCATTTTCTCCTTGAGACATCAGATGAGTACAAAGATTTGAGAAGGACCGGTTGGTCACTCACAGGTGAACTGTTACTCAATGTTCTGCCTGGTCTGCTTGCTACTGTCTTCAACGCCTCTTAGGCAGCTCAACCATGTGTTTGGTGCTTTGGGACTTGATGCTGTGAATCTCTAAATAAGGTCCAACCCCCAGGGCTGTCTGTCTCTATGAAGGTCTCCAATTTCCCAGTGACTTCATCTAGCAGCCTTAGTATGTAGGAGAGGCATGGAAGTCAGTCCCTTCTTCCTGTTCTGCTCTGTATCACAAAAGGCTGCATTTCTAAGTTCCCCCAAAGGAGTTCTATGTAGATTTGCCTGAACCAGGTTGAAGGAAAAGCAGAGAATGAGGATGTTTTCTCTCATGGTCTCTCACAGTGGATGCCAGTTTCTTTTCCATTGCTTTAATAAAGCACCATGACTACCTGGAACAGGAAGCTGAGAGATCACGTCTTCAGTCACAGACATGAAGCATAGAGAAAGAACTGGAAGCAAAATGAGGCTACAGACTCTTAAAGCCTGCCCCAGTGACACACTTTCTCTAGCAAGCTTTTACCTCCTAAAGATTCTATAGCCTACCCCCAAACAGCGCCCACTGGGGATCAAGTACTTAAGCCTCTGGGAAGATACTCTCATTCAAACCACCACATGGTAGCACATTCTAGAATGGCCCAGCTCTTGAAGACCACTCTTACCTCCAAATGGAAATGGAGAAAATGACCCAGAGCCAACCTTAACAGTATACATAGAAAGCAACGAAGAAACCATTGGGTTTACCCTTTTCTACTTTGTGACACCCCAACCATTGTGTGTGTGTGTGTCTGTCTGCATCCCCGTCTATCTCAGTGTGTGAGTGTGTGTGTGTGTGAGAGAGTGCGTGAGTGTGTGTGTGTGTGTATGTAACCTCGGGCTTTTCCACCCATGCTTAAGTTCCCCAAAATAATGACTCTGAGACTTCTTATATGTGAATAAATACCTAGACCAATAGCTTTGGGTCATTTCCACTAGCTCATAATTCAATTATCCTGTTTAAACTAGTCCTAGTTATGCCACGTGGCTAGTTACCTCTCCCTCAGTTTCATGTGACTATCTTCCTCAGAGTTTGGACAAATCCCACACACACACACACACACACACACACACACACACCTCTCTCTTATCTCAGAAAACCTCTCTGTGTACTGGAAGTTCCACCTCCCTATTTCCTGTCTAAGCTAATAGGCCAACAGCAGTTTATTGACAGGTAATGCTTTCCATATATTGCACAAGAGATTCAGTGTGTGTGTGTGTGTGTGTGTGTGTGTGTGTGTGTGCAAGAGAGAGGGAAAGGGAGGGAGAGAGGGAGGGAAGGAGGGAG
>NW_021620873.1:3556501-3557527 GCF_004785775.1 Grammomys surdaster
GAGGGAGAGGGAGAGGGAGAGGGAGAGGGAGAGGGAGAGGGAGAGACTTTGTTCACTTTATTCAGTCCTGAACCCAAGGCTGTAGGATGGTGCTGCCCACATTCAGGGCGAGTCTTTCTTCTTCAAAGTATAAACATCCTCAGAGACATGCTCAGAGGTGTGTCTCCTAAGTGATTACAAGTGTAGTAACAATGAACCATCACAGTAAGTTCATAGAGCAGGTATACAAGGAAAATAAGTATGTTTTTAATTCTCAGTACACTATGAATATATGCTCTGCAAGAGAAATCAAGAAAGGAGTACCCCTGTACCCTTCAAGTAGGAAACCGTGCAAAGATTCACAGCCCCTTTCTAGGGCGCCCTTTCTCTTCCAAGGTGGTTCTTTGGTTCAACAAGTTCTTGAGTTTTGTGAGAGACAGCAGGTTCACTCCAATATGGTGAACCCTACAGGTGCTCACTAATTTGAAGCTAAATATGTCCTCCAGCAGCCCTTCAGATTGTGCCACTGAAGTATGACTGTCATCCTTCAGATTGTGCCCACTGAAGTATGACTGTCATTCTTCAGATTGTGCCACTGAAGTATGACTGTCATTCTGGTCTTTAATGCCTATGCCATGATCCCTAACACAGTGGGTCTTTACTCAGCCCAGGCCTTTGATGGTTCACAGGTTCTCTGAGGCTTCTCACTGGGACACAGGGAAACAACAGAGTCCCCAAATGTTCAGAGAGCCAAGGTGTTCTGTTAGATTGTCTTTTGTAGCTACCTTTGATGCCAAATTCCTGCCACCTCTCCTATGTCACGTTGAAATGAATCTAAGTCATTGAACCTTTTTCAGAACAGACAAGTTATAGAACCAGCCTGGATGTGTATCAATGGATAGAGAAAATGTGATGCACGCACGTGCGTGTGTGCACGGGCGGGCACACACACACACACACACACACACACACAGAGAGAGAGAGAGAGAGAGAGAGAGAAAGACAGACAGAGACAGACACACAGTAACACACACTCAGAGAAAGAAA
>NW_021620873.1:3557537-3558764 GCF_004785775.1 Grammomys surdaster
TAACACACACTCAGAGAAAGAAAGAGACAGAGATAGACAGAGAGAGACAGATAGACAAAACACACAGACACACACACATATGCACTCATACACACAGACAGAAACAGACACACGGAGACACACAGAGAGAAAGAGACAGACAGACAAATGCAGAGAGAGAGAGAGAGAGAGAGAGAGAGAGAGAGAGAGAGAGAGAGAAAGAGACATACAGACAGACAGACAGGAACGTGTGGCCACACACACACACACACACCAGGGAAGGGAGTTAGTCAGGAATGTAGGAATGAATGAAATCCTGTTACCCTCAGGGGAGGGACAGAACTGGAGCTCATTATATTAAGAGAAATCAGCCAGCTTTAGAAAGACAAAGGTCAGATGTGCAGAATTATGGGCTGTGAAGGTGAAAGCTATGGAGTGAACATGTGCGAAGCAGCACGAGCCTGTGTGAGGACATCACAACAAGACTCATGTTTTTACACACTGACTAAGAAAAGAAAGTACATCTTAAAACTAGGCCACATCGGAGAGTAGAACCAGTCACCCACTGGGCCAGCAGCCTCCCCTAGATCATGCCTAAGATCACAAGCCTTTCAGCTCCACCGCACGCTGCTCATTCTCACTGGAATACAGCGTCAGGGAGACGGGAAGCACCTACCTTCTTGCACTACCTCCAGACTCCCTCCTGTTTGTCTTTTGTGGAGGAAAGCGGGCGTTTCATGTTCACTCCTGCATGGCTATGATTCCCACTAAGTCACCTCCCCTGCAGTTGGTTTCCCAACGTTCCTGGTTGCAGAAGAGAAAACAGTATTCCAATAAAGGAACAGAATAAGCGTCACTTCAAAGGGTTACACTGGTGTGCAGTGAGCTGAGGTAGACCTAGAAAGAAGAAATTAATTACTGGAGAGAACTGTGGTCCTGTGGGCAGATGGTGAAGCAGAAGCTGCAGGACAAGGCCCTGCAGGAAGCAACAGAAAAATTTTCCTCTCAAATATTGATTTTCACGGAAGAAACAAACAAAGGAGTTCAAGGCCAGTCTGGTCTATAGAGAGAGTTCCAGGACAGCCAGAAATACACAGAGAAATCCTGTCTCGAAAAGACAAAAAAAAAAAAAGAAAAACCAAAAAGAAAAAAGAGAAAGAAAGAAAGAAAGAAAGAAAGAAAGAAAGAAAGAAGAGAGGAGAAGAGAGGAAGGAAAGAAGGGAAGGGAAGGGAAGGGAAGGGAAGGGA
>NW_021620873.1:3558864-3569300 GCF_004785775.1 Grammomys surdaster
GGAAGGAAAGAAGGGAAGGGAAGGGAAGGGAAGGGAAGGGAAGGGAAGGGAAGGGAAGGGAAGGGAAGGGAAGGGAAGGGAAGGGAAGGGAAGAGAAGAGAAGAGAAGAGAAGAGAAGAGAAGAGAAGAGAAGAGAAGAGAAAAGAGAAAAACAAAAGAGAAAAAAGAAACAAGTTGTCCAGCTTGGAGACTGGCTAGGCACAGGATCATGAGGTACAGATATGGCTTCCAGAGATAACCTCCCCCTTGTGGGAGAGTACAGTGTGTGGGTAGGTCTTTTAGAAAGAACAATGTTTTCTGAATTAGGCAAACACTCTTCAAACTGCCCACTGTGATGGGAACCAAATAGTTAATGAAATAAGAAATGACCTTGTCAAATGGGAAAAGGATCTACTAAAATGTTTTAGCCAATAGTGTAAACACATAGCTTTCCAAGTGTTCCTACATATAAAGATGTTAAGTAAACCGTTTACTGTTTTGCGGTCTAAGTAGGTGGCCTGGCTCTCCTGCAGGAGAGTCTGAAGGTGACAAAAAGCCCTCATAGCAACAAAGTTGCAAGCAAATAGATAAAATGGACTTAATAAAAGTGAAAAGCTTTTGTGCATCAAAGGACAGTATCAAAAAAGTGAGAAGATAACCTAGAGAATGAGAAATAATACATAGTAAATTATGGAAAAATTATAGATTTCAAACCCTGAGGTTTGGGATTCAGAAAATATAAAGAACTCAGTAAAAGAAAAACAAAAACGATAAAAAACAATAACAAAAATAATAAAAATAGGCCAATTAAAAGTGGGCAAAGGGAATGGCTCATTGGTTAGGGTCCTTGCTATACAAACGTGAAGACGTGAGTCCAGATGCCCCAGAATCAATATAGAACGCCAAAAATGCAGTGTATATATCTAACTCCAGCTCTGAGAGACAGGGGTGGGGAAGCAGAGACAGATGGGTTTGGGGCTCTTGCTGCCCTGCCAGCCTTAGTCAAAATGGCAAGCTACTGTTTCAATAGAGATCCCGTTGCAAAAAATAAGGCAAAGAGAAATAGAAGAAGATGCCAAAAGTTGACCTCTGCCCCCAACACGTGTATACACAGGTATGCAGACCCACTCTCACTGTAGACATACCCGTGTAACATACATGCATACATGCACATGAGCACCTGCACGAGCACACACACACACTCGTGCACACACACACAAATAGACACACACATGAAGAGAGGATGTGAAGAGAGAGAACAAAGGAATTGATAAACATTTATTCGAAGATACAGGGTTGGCCACAGGCACATGAAAGAGGCTCCACACATGAAATTAGTCACCTGAAAAGGCAAATCAGCCCACAGTGCACAGCATCTCATACTTTTAGAATAAGAATGTATTTAGCTAGGCAAGCTGTTGCATGCATTTAATCCCATCACTTAAAGACAGACAGGCAAATTTCTGAGTTTCAAGCTAGCCTGGTCTACAGAGCGAGTTCTAGGATAGCTAGGGCTACACAGAGAAACTCCATGTGGTGGTTTAAATAGGTTTGGTCTCCATAGACTCATGTGTTTAAATGCTTGGTTCACAGAGAATAGCGCTATTAGGAGGTGTGTACGTCTTGGAGGAAGTGTGTCACTGTGGAGGTGGGCTTTGAGGTGTCCTAGCGCTCAAGCTCCGCCCAGTATAGAGGAGAATCTCCTCCTGGCTGCCTTTGGATCCAGATGTAGAACTCCTGGCTCCCCCAAGACCATGTCTGCCTGCATGCTGCCATGCTTCCTGCCATGATGATAACGGACTGAACCTCAGAAACTGTAAGCCGTCCCCAATTAATTGTTTGTCTTATAAAAGTTGCCTTGGTCATGGTATCTCTTCACAGCAATAAAAGTCTAACTAAGATGCTCTGTTTCAAAAAAAAATAATAAGGATTTTGAGACAGGGTCTCACGTTGTAGTTCTGGCTGTCCTGGAACTCACTCTGAAGACTAAGCTACACTCAAATTCATAGAGATCTATCTGCCTCGGTCTCCCAACACTGAGATTAAAGGCATGCACTGGCACATCCAATTAGAATAAGGATTTTATAATGTAAGAAATAAGTATTGCTGTAGGTGTGACCGACTGGACAGACTCCGTACGGGTTGTGGTAGGAATGTAAAATGGTGTGGTTGCCTTGAAAAGCGTGGGGTTTCTTCAAAAAAGTTAAACACGCCATGGCCCTCTGACCTAGCACTCCACCCCTAGGACACAGAACTGACGAGGGACTCAAACATATGACTAGGATTTTCCATGTCACTGGTCAGTGCTCACAACAGCGATAAGATACAAGCAACCCTTGTCACTGGATGAGTGAATGGATGGGTGATAGACCTTAAGGATCTATGCTATGTAAAACAAGCCAGATATAAAAGGATAAATGTCATACAATCCACTTTTGTGGCAAGTCTAGCACAGGTGAACTCATCAAAAGTAGATGAGAGGTCACCAGGGACAGGACTGAAGAAATAAGGTGGGTTTTTTTTGTTGTTGTTGTTGTTGTTGTTGTTGTTGTTTTTTAGAAAATTCAGGCCGGGCGGTGCCCAACACTTGGGAGGCAGAGGCAGGCGGATTTCTGAGTTTGAGAGTTCAAGGCTAGCCTGGTCTACAGAGTGAGTTCCAGGACAGCCAGGGCTACACAGAGAAACCCTGTCTCGAAACCGCCCCCCCAAAAAAAAAAAGAAAAAAGAAAAGAAAAGAAAATTCACTTTCTGTTCATGATAATGGAAAAGTTTTAGAAATACACAATGCTGACAGCTGTACAGTAGTAAGACCATAACTAATGCCACTAACTTGTTCTCTTGAAAGTTATATATCTTATTGTTTGTATATATTTGACCAAAATGTTTGAAGAAAGAGCCCTGGGAAGTTTGGGTGCACTGGAGTGCAGGGCAGCACTGGACAGCCACTTGCAGGTGCCAGGTCTGCTACAGTGATTCTGTATTTGGTTCTGTTTGTGCCAGATTAGAAGCAAGCAAGTATGCAAAGAAGGAAGGACATGCTTGCCTGCACACCTCAACCTGTAATTATTATGAAATGGAATGAGAAGCTAAGAGGAGATCATCGTGTGGTGTGGCGAGTTTCCCTTTAAGTCATGTTAATGAGCTGGGTGTGGTGCCATAGGAATGTGATCCCAGCTCCTAAAAAGGCTGAAGTCAAATGGTCATGAGTTCAAGACTAGCCTGGGCAACTTAGGAAAACCATGTTTCAAGCTAAAAATTAAAATAAAAAGAGGTGAGATCCAGGCGTGGAAGCACATAAGCTATAATCCTCAAGGAACCAGAGCAGGAGAATCTGGAATTCAAGGTCATTCTCAGCCTCAGTTTGAGACCAGCCTGGATCATTCGAGACTCTATCTCAAAAAAACCACAAAAAAAAAAACAAAACAGAAAAACCCCCCAAACATATAAAAATAACAATAAAAAAGGAAGAAAGAAGGCTGGAGAGATGGCTCAGTGGTTAAGAGCACTGACTGCTCTTCTAGAGGTCCTGAGTTCAATTCTCAGCAACCACATGGTGGCTCACAGCCATCTGTAATGGAATCTGATGCCCTCTTCTGGTGTGTCTGTAGACAGTGACAGTGTACTCACATATAAATATATATAATAATAAAAATCTTAAAAAAAAAAAAAGAATCACTATAGTCATGGTGTCTAAAAAGAGGAAGAAAAGGTCAGGCAGTGGTGGCGCATGCTTTTAATCCCAGCACTTGGGAGGCAGAGGAAGGCAGATTTCTGAATTTGAGGCCAGCCTGGTCTACAGAGTGCCAGGGCTACACAGAGAAACCCTGTCTTGAAAAACTAAAAAAAAAAAAAGCCGGTTGTGGTGGCACACGCCGGTAGGATTTGCTGAAGGAGGCAGAGGCAGGAGGATCACAAGTTCGAGGCCAGCCTGGGCTACACATTTGGGTGGTGGTGGCACACGCCTTTAATCACAGCACTTGGGAGGCAGAGGCAGGTGGATTTCTGAGTTCAAGGCCAGCCTGGTCTACAGAGTGAGTTCCAGAACAGCCAGGGCTACACAGAGAAACCCTGTCTTGGAAAACCAAAAAAAAAAAAAAGGAAACGGAGACGGAGTTAAAGGAGTGAAGCCCTACATGATGACATACATGGCTGGCTCTCTCTCTCTCTCTCTCTCTCTCTCTCTCTCTCTCTCTCTCTCTCTCCACACACACACACACACACACACACACACACACACACATGTTTTCATGCTGACCATGTATTTCTGGTTTCAAATGATAGCAATATGAGTGTTAGCTCATCAGCCTTTCTGTGTGTGTCCTTAGTTAAGGGTGAAGGGTTTCTGATGGTTGAGTCCCTGCAGGAAAGAGAGTTCACGTTCTCTCAGGAGTTAATGGACTCAGAGGTCCATTTCTGTTGAATGTCTAACTTAACATCATTATTATGAGCCAGCAACATGATTACACTTGACTCATCAATTCCAATTCTACTCTAGGTCAGCTCTACAAATAGTAACCACAAAGTGGGAAAGACCATCCGTTAATGGACGGGAGGATAGAGTGTGGTGTGGGTATACAACAAAACACGATTTATCTTAACAGGGAATGAGGTCCTGATGCATGGTACAACAGTTAAGAACTGAAAATATTGTGTGATGGGAAAAAAATCTAAAGACATGGGCAGATAGCAGATTAGTGGTTGCCTGCGACGTGGGGAGGGAGGAGAGAAGGAAAGGGACTTCTGATATGCATTAGTTTTTTCTAGTTGTTATGAACAAGATTGTGAGGACCAGACAGAACTCAGTGAGCATATCAAAAGCCAATTGGTTGAACACTGTACAGGGCTATGCAAATTGTATCAGTGAAGCTATTACCACTAAAGAAACAAGATCAAGCCGGGCAGTGGTGGCGCACGCCTTTAATCCCAGCACTTGGGAGGCAGAAGCAGGCGGATTTCTGAGTTCGAGAGTTCGAGGCTAGCCTGGTCTACAGAGTGAGTTCCAGGACAACCAGGGCTACACAGAGGAATCCTGTCTCGAAAAACCAAAAAAAAAAAGAAAAGAAAGAAAGAAAGAAAGAAAGAAAGAAAGAAAGAAAGAAAGAAAGAAACAAGATCAAAAAAAGTTAGCAGATATGGTGGTTTGAATGTGCTTGGCCCAGGGAGTAGCACCATTAGGAATTGTGGCCTTGTTGGAGTGGGTGTGGCCTTGTTGGAGGAAATGTGTCACTGTGGGGGTGGGCAATGTGACCCTCCTCCTAGACACGTGAAAACCAGTCTTCTCCTAGTGGCCTTCAGATGAAGATACAGAACTCTTAGCTTTTCTGGCAGCGCCATGCCTGCCTGGGTGCTTCCATACTCCTCTGCCTTGATGATAATGGACTGAACCTCTGAGTATGTAAGCCTGTCCCAATGTTATCCTTATGAGAGTTGCCTTGGTCATGGTGTCTGTTCACATCAGTAAAACCCTCACTGGTCTTTGGAGCCCAGTGAGGTGACTCAGTGTGTGAAGTACTTACTGTACAAATCTGACAGCCTGAGCCCCAACTCCAGAACCCATATGAAGGCAGAAAGAGAACAATGACCTTCACACACACATTCACTGTAGCCTGTGTGCCCACACACAGCACACACATTAAAAATAAACAAACAAATAAATAAGTGTTTTTATAAAGTCTCTCATGCTAGCTGGGTATGAAGGTTATGGGAAACTGAAGCCTGAGAGTATTTTTGGCTGTGTTCTGGTGCGTGTATATCTTATAGTCTAGAGTTGTCTAGACTTAAACATTTTCTATTACATTTTGGTTTGGTTTGGAGTTTTGTATGTATGCATGTGTCAGTTCTCTTCTTCAACTGTGTGAGTCCCAGGAATGGGCCTCAGGTCTTTGGGCACAGTGGCAGCTCTTCTGTTCTGCCTCACCCGCTGAGTCATCTCCCTGTCCTAAAGTAGTTTTTAAAATTTTTAAAAAGTGATTTTCGGACTAGCATTCCTAAGATTAAAAAAACAAACAAACAAACAAACAAAAAAAACATGTGCATCAAATTAAATGAGCAAGACATAAAAATCTAAATTACAAAAACCTGAGTGTATTTTACAACCGAAAGACAACTGGCTTCCATGATTTATTTAGGAAGATGCCAAGAGAAAATTGCAGTGCCTGAGCTATGTTAACGTAATCTTGTTAAACAGCTGTCCTGGGGCCTGAGTCACACATTACACATGTCACCCCTTCAGGGAATATAGTTCCAGAGTTTTTAGTATATTCCGAAAGTTCTGATACCATCATCTCAGCCTACTCTAAACCTTTTTATTTATCCCTATAAGAAACTCTAGATGCTTTAGTAGTGACCCCTCAGTCCCCAGTACAACTCTCCTCCCCCAGCCTAGGCCACCGCTAATCTTCCTGTTGCAAATCTGCTGACTAGGGGCTTTTCACATAACAGAGTCATGAATGTGGTATTTTGTGACCAGCTTCTTCCCTCAGCAGAGTGTCTCCAGAGTTTATCTTCGCCTCAGAGTGTGACAGCACTGTGTTCTTTTCGGTTGATGAATAATATCCCATTGCATGTGTGGACCACATTTTATCTCTACATCAGCTGATGGGTTTACCACTTTCTGGCTATTATGAGCAATGTTTCCACAAGCATCCACAAACACGTGCACATGTGTCCTCAGTCCTCTTGGTACATACTTAGCGGGTGAATCGCCAGGTCATGTAGCAGCTGACTACCGGGAACTACCAGAATGGTTTCCAGAGTGGCTATACCATCTCCACAGCAGTGAGGGAGGCTTCCAATTGCTCTGATCCTCCACTAGCAATGATTACTTGTCTTCTTAAATGTAGCCATCCCTGTGTGTTTTGTGTGGCATAGCATGGTAGTCGTGATTGACAGTTTTCTAATAACTGATGATGCCGAACCCCTTACGTTCTCTCTCTTGCCCGTGTAGCCTGAGCCTTCACCATTTCTCCTCTGCCTGGTGTGTAGCCTCTAAAGATATCTCTCCATCTTATATTCTGTTCCCTGGAATACTGTCTCAGGCGGTCATTCTTGGCCTCAAATGGCTCTCTCTTGCCCACAGGACAGAGTTTCTACTTCTGACACGGGATATGAGATCCTCAACGCCATGCCTTTGCCTATCCATCTCCTTCTGCCCAAGGTCCCTGCAGTGGCTCCTCCTGGTTGTCAACTTGACTATCTCTGGAATGAACTACAAACCAGAATTGGAAGGCTCATCTGTGATCCTGATCTTGAGGCTGGGAGATACAAGTTTCTGACCTGGATCTTGGCATGGAGATCCTTGAGGCATAGTGCCTATGAATCCCAGGAGATCAAGGCAAGGAGATCTCTGAATTCAAGGTCAACTTTCAGGAGTCAATTCTCTCTTTCTGCTATGTGGGTTCCAGGGATCTAAGACAGGTCACCAAGCTTGGGAGCAAGTTTTTTAACTGCTGAACTGTCTTGCTGGTCTGGGATACTTTTTATTTGCTGTTTTAATATGGATCTTATTATGGAGCCTGACCTGGCTTGTAACTCACTATGGAGCCTAGACTGGTTGGATTTCCTATTCTCTTGCCTTATTGAACTAAGTGCTAGGATTACAGGCATGCACCACCACATTTGACAGTGTTACTGGGCAGCCTGGGTTAGCCTGGAACTCACTGTAGCTCTCCTGCCTAACCCCCCATGTGCTAGGATTATGAGTGAGCTGCCATAGCCTGCTAGTTTTGAGAAATCAAAGAGACAGAGTAGCTGCAGTCTCCTTTCCCAGCTCTGGCTGTGCCTTTAGCCTTGGAGGTGGCCCTGGCTGGTGGCCCAGCACACTGTAGGCTTGGCTGATTGCCTGGGGCAAGCTCCTTTCTCCAGAAGCTGTGGCTTCCATACCTTCTTAGAACTTCAGGCCATCTTAACTTTCTCCTAAGTGATTCATAAGGGAGGAGTACTTGCCAGCTAAGTAGCTCGCTGGCAATCTAGAGCTTATTAGGGAAGGACACACAACTCCAGGATCCTAGATGCGCTCAGCAGTACCACCTGGTTAAGAAGCCTGTCAGAGGGAGAGGCGCTGGCTTTCTGTTTTGATGATTTTCTATGGGAAGTTACTGTTACGTTCCTGTATTTGAATTTTTACTATGTATAAATATCAGCTTTCCAAAGAAAAGAATGTAAAGCTATAAACAGTCTGAAAATCTATGCAGAATGAGTTTGCTAGGGTTGACTCTGTATAAGTCTTGCAGAAGCCCTGGGCCTTAAGTCACAGGATGAAGTAGAGGAGGGATGGGACTCCCAGTGATTCAAAAGCATAGCCAGGTTAAACAAGTGCTGTGGGCAAGTGGCAACCACAGAAGGTACTAAGTCGGAGAACACGGGTCTACCTTCTTTTGAAGTTATTCTCAGAAGTTCCCCTCAGCATGTGTAGGAGTGCTACAGACTTCTTGCAAGCATTTCAAACTTTACTGTTGATTTGTTTTCCAACTCCATCCTGAGCACACATGTCTAGGTTTTACCATGTCTCTTACATTGAGTTGTCATGGCGAAGGGCCACAAAGCAGGTGGCTTGTAAACAACAAACTTATTTCTCACAGTTCTTGAACACTAGCAGGCCATGGTCAGGGTGCCAGCAGGGCTGGGTTATGGTGAGGGCCCTCTTCTGGGTAGCGGGTAACCGGCAGCCTCCCATTGTCTCCTCACTTGTGAAAAGGAGGGTCAGTGAGAGCTTGAATCAATCTTTGTGAGTGCTCCACCCTCAGGACCTAGTCACCTCCCAGAGACTCCATCTCTTAATGTCTCATTAAGAATCAGATTTCCAGCCGGGCAGTGGTGGCACACACCTTTAATCCCAGCACTTGGGAGGCAGAGGCAGGCGGATTTCTGAGTTCGAGGCCAGCCTTGTTTATAGAGTGAGTTCCAGGACAGCCAGGGCTACACAGAGAAACCCTGTCTCAAAAAAAAACAACAAAAAAAAAATCAGATTTTTCAGCCTATACATTTGGAGGAGGCTAATTCAGTTCATTACACCATGACAATGAGCATCGTGGCATTCAGCTAGTGCTCAACAAGACACTGTGTTGTATGTGTGTATGTGTGAGGGGGTGTCCGTGAATATATGTGGATCTACATGTAAGGAGTGCATACACGTGTGCGTGGATGTGGATGTGTGGGGATGCGTGAGCACGTGTGGGAATATACATGTGCAGGGACAAGCTAAGGTACACTCTACCTTTTGCTTGAGATTAGTTTTGGCTGGCCTGGAACTCTACCAAGTATGTTAGGCTAGCTGGCCAGTGAGCTCCAGAATATCCTCTTCCTCTCTCTGCCTCTCATCTGCACTTAGCTTCCTTCCTTCCTTCCTCCCTTCCTTCCTTCCTTCCTTCCTTCCTTAGACAGGTGTAACCCTGGCTATCCTGAAATTTGCTCAACGGACCAGGCTGGCCTTGAACTCAAGAAATCTGTCTGCCCCTACCTCCTGAGTGCTGGGATTAAAGGCATGTGCCACCTGCCCAGCTATACCTCTTTATGAGACTTCTGGGGATTCAAACACAGGTCCCCATGCTTGTGGGGCCCATGTTTTACCAGCTGAACCATCCTCCAGCCCCAGGGTATTTTGATCTGTTCTGAGTTCTTATCTCTCTATCCAGTTCATAGTTTGTTCCATAGTTCTCCTCTCCTACTACACCCAGATCATGAGCGAAGCAAAGACTGTCTCATGCATGAGTCACTGCAACAGCCTGTCTCTGGCTCCCTGAAGCCTCTTTGGCCTCTCTCCAGCCCTCTAGAACTTGGTGACTAGAATGGTCTTGTCTGGACACAAACCTAGCTACTTGTTTGTTTGGACTCTTTCTGGCTCCCCAACAGCTATGAGATGAAACAGAAGCTCTGTAGCATGACTTAGAGGATTGTCCTGCCATCTTGTCCCCATCTGGTGTCATCTTGCACACCTCCTCTTGGACTCTGACACTTCTGTTCTTCTATCTTGCCTGTGCTTGGTTCTGCCTAGACGTCTTCATCAGAACCAGTTTCATTTCCATCTCCTTACCTGCTTCCCAAATGGCACCCACCAACCTTGCCTACAACTCCTAGCAGGAAGGCAGTAAGCTCTTCATCATCCTCATCTTCGTCAACCCTCTTCTACTTACCAGCAAGCTTCTCAGACTGGGTGAATCTCAGTTTAATTTTTTTTTTCTTCTGTTCTGGCAATTGAGCCTAGGGCTTTGCAAATGCTAGGGAGGTGCTCTACCACTGAGCTACATCCTCAGCTACCTCTGTCTATCTATCTATCTATCTATCTATCTATCTATCTATCTATCTATCTGTCTGTCTGTCTGTCTGTCTGTCTGTCCGTCCGTCCGCCCGCCCGCCCGCCCACCCACCCACCCATCCATCCATCCATCTATCTATCTATCTATCTATCTATGCATCTATCTATCTATCTATCTATCTATCTATCTATCTATCTATCTATC
>NW_021620873.1:3569310-3583673 GCF_004785775.1 Grammomys surdaster
ATCTATCTATCTATCTATCTATCTATCTATCTATCTATCTATCTATCTACCAGAGACAGGGTCTCTTGTAACCCCCCTGGTAGAAAATGACTCACACTTCTGACCTCCCTGCTTCCACCTCTTGAGTGATGGAAATAGGCCTGTGCTACCACGCTCAGTTTTATGTGGTGCAGAGACTTGACCTGGGGTTCCATACACACTGGGCAAGCACTTTATCAGCTAAACTACACCCTCAGCTCCACACTATCCTTCTGTTAGTTTGAGTCAGGATCAACTAAGTTGCCTAGGCAGGCTTTGAATTCGCCATTCTGATCCTCCTGCTCCCACCTTCTAAGCATTTGAGAGCACACGACTACACTGATGACACCTGGTTAGCAATTAAGCTCAAAACCAAACAGGAGCATAGCATTTGACAAGGCTTACAGAGATGTGAGAAGTGATTCCAGCCAGTGTGGGTACGAGAGGAAGTCCTGGAACAAGCTCAGAAGGCTGCCCAATCTATTTGCTGTCTCTTGGGGATACAACCATGACGACTGCTACTACCTCAAGGCCACCACTGGGAAGAGGGAGAGGTGTTAAGTGTTGCCCCTCCTTGAGCTGTCCACTTGTCTGACCCAGGTTTTTTGTGATTAGCAATGCACAATGGAAATGAGGAATGATGTTTAACTGGCTCTTGGAACACCCCATCCACTCTTCCTTCGACAACCAGACACCTTCCTTAGTCAACAATACATTTCTTTATCTGTCTGTTGCCTAATTGCCAAGGATTACAAGCAATGCTTCAGTCTAAGGAACCCACATCCCAAGCCCTCCAGACAGAGCTAGTGGGTATAGGCTACCTTAGTGTACTATTTACGGATGGATAATTTTCTGAGCTGGGCCAAATTGCCTCCGTTGCTAAGTAACAATTGGTTTTTAGTGGAAAAAAATTTGGCTGAGGCAAGGATTGTGCAATGATATCCTTACCCTAGCTACCTCAAAGTATTTCCATTAGCAGAGGCTGCCTCAGAGCTGGCAGAGGAGGCTGGTCACGTGTGTGGACAAAACCTCTGTAATTAGCGCATAAGAGGTGTGGAGAAATGTCAGTGGATTCTTATGTGAATGCCAAGGCAGGGGCAGGGCTACAATCAGGAAGGCTCCTGGTTCACTCTATGAGTTGAAGGGCAAAGCCCACCTTCCTGAGTGTCACCCACCCATGAACTCTGAAAGACTCCAAGGAAGTCACCTCACCTGTGCCTGAGGAAGATCTGAAACAGGAATGCTGAAGGCAGAGGACACGAGCAGATGGCTGCCCTGCCCTCGACTCACGATTGCTTAAGAGTGTGCACCATGACCCTTGGCCTACTTCTGATGAGTTGGTGCTTGTTGGGGACTTAAGAGGTGGAGTCACAGAGCTGATTGTCAAAGGTGACAGAGAGACAAGCCTCCTTGCAGCAAGTGTAGACTCAGAACAAGTGTCACCTTTGGTAGAATGGAATGAGAAGTCTGCTTATCGTATGGCAGTGCAAAGTTTTTCTGGCAAGATTCTCAAAAGTTTCACCTAGCAAACAGACCTGTCCATTTGTTTTTGTTCAAAGAAGGAAGAGGGTCAGAGAGGTGGCTCAGTGGTTAAGGATACTTGATGCTCTTTCAGAGGACCCAGGTTCCTTTTCTAGCATCCACATGACATCTGACAACTATCTGTAACTCCAATTTCAGAGATCCACCACTCTTTCCCGGCCTCTAAAGTCACTGTGCACATACATAAAGACAAAACGCTCATACACATTTATTTTTTTTAAAATCTTAAAACAGAAAAGGAAGAGCCATGTGTGGTGGTGGACACCTGTAATCCCAGCATTTGAGAGATGGATGCAGAAAGGCCCTAGGTTCTAGACCACCCTGGTTCTTTAAAGTAGTATTTTTAAAAAAGAAAGGAGGAGAACAGGAAGGTGAGGCTCTGATTTTTCTCTTGTGGGATAGAAAACTTCAAGGTGCCCAGTCTGAAAGCGCCTCAGATCCTAATAGCTAGCTATTAATGTGAGGTCTGATTAAAACCCACAGACACAAAAGCTTCCCACATTTAACGTCTTCAACTCCATGACTCAGCTTTGCGTTCCTCAGATCTGTTCAGAAGGCAGGACAAAGTCTTTGGGTGGAGATTATACCCTTGCCAAGCTGCTGTTCTGACACAAGATGGCAGAGGCCTTCTGCCACTCCCACGTGTAGCTCTCCACAACCAGGGCAAAGGGGAACACAATTTCCCCGGTGGATTCCCTCTGGTCTCTTTCCTTTTTCCATCTTATTACCTTTGCCTCTTGTGACTTTCAACCCTCCAACACATTCCTGTTCCTTCTTGTGTCACCTTGTGTGGCCTGCCTTCTCCAGTAGGTACCTAGAGCCCACACTCCACAGGATACTGGTTACCTGTCTAGTCCAAAGTTCCCCCACAGCCACATCCTGATTTTACTCCAGGTCATGGATTCAACTTCAACTCCATCATCTGCAGATGCACCCACTTCTCTGTGTCCCCAAAACAAGTCCCTCAGACCATTCTCTGTTCCTGTTCCCCACCTTCTCCAGTTTCCTGTGTCTAGGCCTTAAATTCCACCTCTTCTACAAACTTAGCTCTGATTTAATTCTATTGGTGTCCCAGCCATCTTCTCAGCAAGTGGTCAGTGCTTGTCTATACCGCTGAGTAAGTGCACTAGCCCAGAGCTACACCTGTACCCCCTTTGTGTGTGTGTGTGTGCCTATGTATTTGATATAGGTAACATTATAAATAGGTAGGCAGGTAGATAGACAGACAGGAATGAACAAATTTGGTTTGCTGAGGGTGGCGCTGTTAAACACACCCAGGCTTATGTTAAACACGCCCACTCACCACTAAGCTACACTTCCTATCCTGATTGAATTTTTAACGAACTTCTCTTTTCTTTTTATCTCAGTCCAATTATTGATTCCCTCCAGAATAAAATGCCTAGGTGACACTAATTTCTTTATAAAACAGGGGAAAGGGAATATGAGATTAGGATTTATTTTTGACATTATAATGAATTACATTTTATTTTTAGTGTTCGAAATTGCTTTACCATACAACTAAGTAGGCATAGTTATTACGTTCTGTCCCATGAGAACAGAAATCCCTCACTAGTGGCAGGCTGCTCTGCCAGGGTTATGGAAGAGAATTCATATCCACAGGCGCACCACAGAGTGGGCAGCAATATGTACCAACAAGGGGGCACAAAGTGAAGGATGAGGCTCCAGATAGTCCTCCCTCTTCTAAAGATGGGGCGATAGCGATGTGATCATTGTAGGGTAGAGCTTGTAGACACTGTGACGCTAACACAGCACCACTGTGTGGTCACGTGGGCTTCAGGGCTGCTGCTGGCCCTAGGTGCTGGCAGTGTGAGTGTGCAAAAAGTCTGTTACCAGAACTGGACGTGACATGACTTGTTGGGAAGTATAAAGGGTTTGGCATATGACCTCATGTGCAGGCTAACTGGCTATTCTATAGATTCATGGAGGTCTGGAAGACATGAGACCCTTGAACAGTGGTAGAGCTTTATTAAAAAGCTACCAATGGCAGAACATCAGAACTTTCTCGCATTGGTTCTCCAAGCCCAGAGCCAAGTGAGAGTCACATTTGCAGCTGGTTACATGACAGTGGAGGCATGCGAGCATACAAGCAGGCAAAACCACAAATGCACATAAAATAAAAGGAGGGGAGAAGGACAACAGATCTCAATATCACCATCCAACCACAATGGCCTTGGTGAAGCATGTGACATTTCCTGAACACATTTCCTTATTTATGGAATGGGGAAAAGAGTATGGCACCTGCAGTATCATGACTGCGGTGACATAACTTGGCTTGCTTTGAATCTTTCTAGACATCCTACCCCATAAAGAAGTGCCTGTACACACAGAATCAGGGCCAGGGAAGTTTCCACATTTCATAGAGAGAAACTTAGAGTATAAGGTATTTGCCCTATCTGGCTCTCTCTGCCAGCTCCCAGATCTCACTTGACTCTCATCTCTGTGGGTCTCTGTGACCCACTTGCATAGGATGAAGAGAGGCTTTCTGCGAGCCTCCCCAGGAGAGGACCGAGAAACTGTACCCTACTGGGAGCACCCAGCGGGGCCTGTGTCAGTTAGTTTAATGGACTCTAAATGGACTCTAGTGCTGGTCCAGCCAGGAATCCAGAGGGCACAGTATTGATTTCTTTTCCACTCAGCACCTGGATTCCACTACATCCTTGCATTGAGTTCAAGGCCCTTTATGTCTGCCTGCTAGTCCAAGCTCCTGAAGGATGCCAAGTGTATAATGTCCTGCCTCGTCTCTTAATACCCAGGGGAAACTGGGACTCTTTAGATCTTGCACTCCTTTCATGATGGGGGGATTTTAAACACAGTTCTATAAAGGTCACACAAATTGTTATTTGAAGAGCTCTGGGCTGGGATAAAACTCAGTGGTAGAGCCTTCCATAGCAAGCACAAGCACCTAGTTCAAGCTTCAGCATTGAAAGAAAAAGTGATGGGGGGGGGGCGGAAAGGAGCTAAGCTGAAGACTTTCCTTGACAAGACTTTTACCTACTCTGGGCTTTTAAAACTCTCATGCCTCAGGCTGGAACACACTGCACACGCATGGCTCTCAGGCCTTACCCCACTTCCCATGCTAGCAAAGGACGGCTATGAATCTGACAGAATGAATCTGTCCCTCCTTCAGTTTTGAATGGAGGGCTTAGTGGCAAGGACTATTCTACACTTTCATTTCTATTTTGATTTTGAGACAGTCTCAAGTAGCCAGGCTAATCTCAAACACCCTGTGTAGTTGAGATTGGATTTAACTCTTGATCTTTCTGCTTCTGCTTCCTAAGTGCTAGAATTACGGGCATACACTACTATAGCCGGCTCCTTTCTCTTCTTCTTCTTTTTAAATTTATTTTTGTTTGTTTTATGTCTTTGTGTAGTTGCCTGAATGTATGTGCACCATGTGCATGCAGTACCCACAGAAGCCAGAAGACTGCATCATCTTCCCTGAAACTGAGTTACAAGTGGTTGTGAGTCAACTTGTAAATTCTGGGAACCAAACCTGGCTCCTTTGTAGGAGAAGCCAGTGCTCTTAATGATTGTGCCATCTCTCTAGGCCCTGTAACCAAGCTTGTTTCTTTTTCTTTCTTTCTTTCTTTCTTTCTTTCTTTCTTTCTTTCTTCCTTCCTTCCTTCCTTTCTTTCTTTCTTTCTTTCTTTTTTTTTTTTTTTCGAGACAGGGTTTCTCTGTGTAGTCCTGGCTGTCCTGGAACTCACTCTGTAGACCAGGCTGGCCTTGAACTCAGAAATCTGCCTGCCTCTGCCTCCCAAGTGCTGGGATTATAGGTGCCACCACTGCCTGGCTTCTTTGCTTGTTTCTTTTGGTCAAAATCTTGCTATGTCAGAGGTGATGAAATAGTTCCAATCTATCAATGTAAATATCTGTTTTTCTACTAAATTTTATTTTATTGGGTGGAAGTAATCGGGAGGAGATTTTGCTACTGGTTAGATACTGGTTAGAGACAGGAACACATAAACCTGGCATGGGAGCCCACTAATTTCTCTGTGTTTAGAAAAAGATGTAGTTGGCTGTGGTATTCCACTCCTGTAATCTCAGCACTTGGGAGGGAGAGTCAGGGAGAACAGAGTTCAAGATCACCCTCAGTTACATTGTGAGTTTGAGGGCTACTTGAGATACTCTCTTTTTAAAAAGTCATTGTGAAACAGCTAGAAACAAAGAATCAAGGAACTACCTACACACCCAGGCCTTTTTAAAAAAATTCTAGACTAAACAAAGAGAAAGAACTTAGTGGTGCACATCCGTAGTTCCAGCACTGGGAGGCAGAGGCAGGCAGATTTTTCTTTGTTAGCCCAAGGACAGCCTGTTCTATATAGTGAGTTCTAGGATATCAGGACTACATGGAGAGACTATGTTTCAAAAAGATAGGAATAAAGAGAGAGAGAGAGAGAGAGAGAGAGAGAGAGAGAGAGAGAGAGAGAGAGAGGAAGGAGAAAACAAAGTAGGAAAGAAAGGAAAACAACATAGCTGGGTAGCAGTCCCTGTGAGTACGAGAGGGGCTATGGATTCCAGCCACAGTACCATGAAAACAAAATAAATAGATGAACTTACAAACAACAAAAGCTTGAGTCATAGACATCCCCAACACATGGCACTGGGCTTCTTTCTAGTCTGTCTTTATCCTGCAGTCTCCCTTTAAGGACTAGAAAATAAGAATTTGAAGTGACAAGCAATGGACACACATTCCAAGGCAGTGACTCAAATCAAAATGAAAAGGCAAGGAACTGTCTCTGAAAGCATGGAGGACCATCCCTGAGCACTGGCTGTCCAGCGCAGTGTGGTCACATCAGGAGCTTTCCTGTGTGTCCTAATCCCGGCCACAGCATAAACACACTGTGCACATCACTGAGCAATCTGAAATGACCTTTGGAGTTCTGGCGTGAAGTCCTATCCCCTGTCCCTCCTCCACACCTGACAGCTTTTCTTTTTTCAATGAAAACACTGTGCTGAAACAAAACTCGTGGAAGTCATAGTTTCTATACCATTCAGGTACAGAGAAAAGATGTGTAGACATTTAAAGAGAAGAAATATCTAGATACAGGGCATGTGCCTGCAATCACAATGCTCAGAGGGTGAGGTGAGACGCTTGCTATCCTAGGCCAGCCTGGGCTATCTAAAGAATCCTTATATCTAATCAAAAGGCAAACAAGAACGAAAGTGAGGTGATGCTGGCCAAATTGTGTTCCTTGTACCCATCCAAAAATAAAGAGGACACACACACACATACATCACATACATACGCACACACACACACACACACACATGCACGCACACGGGACATTAGTACCAGGTGTAACACACAAGAGCTAGGGAACATTTTTTGCAAATGTTCTTTTTGGACTGGCTCTAAAAAAAAAGAGAGAGAAGTGAGTGGTGGAGAAAGACTGCCTTCCTGACAAATGAATTGTCCTATTTACTTTTGAATTGCTGTGGTGAACTACTCCACAGAAGCAACCTGATGGAAGGAAGGTTTTGGTTGTTGGTTTTGGTGTTTGTTTATTGAGACTGGGTCTTGCCATGTAACCTAAGGCAGCTTGAAATTCTTTATATAACCCAGGCCAGTCTTGAACTTCTGTGTTTCTTTCCTCAGCCTCTTAAGTGCTGGGATGGCAGGTTTGTACACTCTGCCAGGCTTTTGGACATGTTTATAAAGCATCGCACTGATCCAGAAAAGTCGGACTTGCAAAGGCTAAGTAAGGCCTCCCTGCTCCTTTTATTGCTTCCTCCTGCTTCTCTTGGGCTTTGACTTTTCCTCCACCCTTTCCATCCTTCCTCTCCTATTCCCTGAGTCCTTAGAAACACACAGACCCCAACATTCTCACAAATCCCCTTTGCCCCTGCTGTCATCTAGTGCTGTGGTCTAGACCACACCTCCTGCATCCCAGCTCTGCTCATTTCTCCCTAACCATGGACGTGGCCTTTCTAGGTCGCTCTTCCCGTTATCTTTTCTTCTTGCCCTTGGAATTCTTACCGGCTTCCATGTAAGATTTTTGTACTGATAGCAAATACTTCATGCTATGGACTTAGAAAACCGTTCTTTTTGCTCACAGTTTTGGGAGCTTCAGTCTGTGATTGGTTTGGTATTGGGCCTGTGGTGAGTCTGTGCATTATACCGGAGGCATCTGGAGGAGTAAAGTTTCTTTTTCTTGTGGTCAGAAAGTTAGAGATCAAGAAGAAGTACCCTTTGCCCTTCAAGGACACACTCTGTAACCTAAAATCCCTCACTAAGCTCCTCATAGTAAAGATTTACTACCTTTCAGCAGCGCTCTCCTGGACACCAAGCATTTATAACATGGACTTTGGAGGACACTTAGCAACCAAACTGTAGCTGCTACTATGGCTTTAACATCCTCTCTAGGGAGATGATACCCCAAAGCACACTATCCTCTCAACTTGCATCCCGCGGTTTCCTCCTGTCTGCAGCTGCAGTTCTCCACCTACAGTCTGCACAGCACCCTTAGCAACCATATCCCATTCTCTCCATCAACCTCCTCAGCATTCCTAGTCTCTGAGATTCACAACCCATGGTGGCACTCTTGACCTTTCTCTCTCCTTAGACATCTGATCTGCATGCTTGAGATTGGACCTTGCAAATTTGACACAAGCACTTTACCATAGGTAGCATCCCAGGTGCCTCCCCTCACATGTCTGTTTTTATTAAACAAGCACTTTTTGGTGTGTGTGTGTGTGTGTGTGTGTGTGTGTGTGTATACTAACCACTACTGCTTGGTTAGTATACCCAGATACCCAGGTCTTCTGCTTTATCTATGATGTTCAGCTGGTTTGGCCTGCCTTCCTGAGTACTAATTCAGAAGGGCATAACTATTCTTTCTTCTTTTTGTTTCTGATGCTGGTGGGAACTTACACATGCTTTTAAACTAATGCGCCCTTTTGGAGGCTCCCCTTTGAGACTGGTTGAGTGTTGAGCCTGTGGTGTGTCAGCACGTTAAGATGGAGGTGTATCTGTGGACTTCTTTTCTTTTTCTCTTGAGCTCCCTTCCTGGCTGTGTGGCTTCCTGCAGCCATGTAGCTGCTCCCCAAGCTGGCTTAGCATCTCCATATTCTTCTTCCCCGTGACTGTGAGATTTACCGTTTGCCTGCCTTGAGACTTTTCTTCTAAACTCTAATAAACTGTTCTCAGGCTTATGTTTGACTCTATTCTTTTTTTTTTTTTTTGTAATGAGACCAAGAACCCTAAGAGGGGATTTTCCCCAGTATCATGTGATGGCTCTGCCAGGACTCCCCAAGATTTATTCTTTAATTGGGAGAGAAAATAAACCTGTTAGTGTACCCCTAGATGGCATCATATCTTTCCTGCTTAGCTTGCACGGATGGATCACGGTACAGCGGGACTCTGTGTTTGTTCACTCTCTGCCTAGAACCTGTCCATAAATTCTTCTGAGAACAGATTAAGGAATGGGCTTTTTGGCTTGGTACCACACAGTATGTCAAATTATGGTGGGCTAATGTTTAAATTGCCATAGTCTTGAAATTCCAAAACCTGGTAAATATCCCGAATGGGTCTTTTTCTACTGGTGTGACTTTGAGAAAGCTGTGTCAGTCAAGCATCTGGAGGCTAGGACAGCGTCTAGTATGTAAAGCCCTGAACCTTGTTCACATTAGACCATGAACTATTTTATTGCTTCCCTCATTATCAGCCAGAATAAGGGAGTTTACCTAGCCAACGAGCTTGGCAGTGCTTCTTGAGGCCTCACTAAAGGATGTACCAATGGTTTACTTTCCTTTTAAAATTATCTTTCCTAGTCACTACTTATTTGTACTTTGGTTTTAAAATTATCTTTTCTAGTTTACTATTCGTTTGTGACAAAGGATAAAACTCTAAGACTTTCAAAGGCTTGTATCAATGTGTTTACTCTGTAGCAGAGGTTGGCAAGCTTTCTATAAAGAGCAAGAGAGTAAATATTTAGCTAAGGCAAGCAGTGTGGTCCAGGAAGCCGGTATTCAATTCTGCTATTGTAGCAATCTTCAGAGTGGACAGTATGTAAATGAGTGGGTGTGGCCACATCAGAGTAAAAGTTTACTAAGGAACACTAAAAATTGTACTTTCAGGTAATTTTCATGTGTCACGATTATTTTTTTCTAACCACTAAAAAACGAAAAAACTTGTCTTGGCTAGTGGGTTGTACAGACCCCATGAGGGTTCCTGCTAACTCCTACCATCAGGCATTTTAGTTTGAAAAGAGCAGTGAAGTGACATAAGAATCATGTGGTATTGGTCGGGCAGTGGTGGCGCACGCCTTTAGTCCCAGCACTTGGGAGGCAGAGGCAGGGGGATTTCTGAGTTTGAGACTGGCTTGGTCTATAGAGTGAGTTCCAGGACAGCCAGGGCTACACAGAGAAACCTTGTCTCGAAAAAACCACCAACAAAACAAAACAAGAAAACCAAAAAAAAAAAAAAAGAAAAGAAAAAAAATCATGTGGCATGAGGAACAAAGTAGAAGATCCATGGTTCTGCAGAATATTCTGACAGTGATTTAAAAAAAAAAAGAGCAAAGTTGGACACAGAGTGTCCTTCCATGGTAGAGCAAGGCCTTGGGTTTGCTCTTTCATACTGCAAAACAAAGCAGAGACACCCACGGATGATTCTTCCCACGCCTGATGAACAGCACCTGATGAGCTTGCCCCTCCTGCTCTGTAGGGCCTCTTTGTGGCCGCTGACTGGAGCCTCCACCAGCGGATTTTTAGTGTAGTTATTTTCTGAAAATGAAGCCACTTGTGGCATGGACCCTTACCAGATCCAGGACTCTACAAATACCTGACATGTAACAGGCACTCAATAAATATTTCTTAAATCTTTTTGCACCAGAATTGAAAATAAGTTCTGGAGATGGGAACTAGAGAGATAGCTCAGCAGTTAAGAGCGTTTGTTACTTTTGCAGAGGACCTGAGTTCTATTCCCACCATACATGGTGGTTCCTAAGTCCAGGGTATCTGATCCCCTCTTCTGACCTCTAACTGCACCAAGCACACATGTAACATACATATATGTGGACAAAATGCTCATATATACTAATAACTTTAAAAAAAAATCCGAAGGTGGGCTTGGTGACACAAACTTGTAATTCTAGAACTTGAGGTTGAGGCAGGACTACCAAGAGATCGAGGTCAGCCTGAAGTCTATAGGGAGTTCAAGACTAGCCTAGACTACATATCAAGATATTAGTCTTAAAAAAAAAAGGGTAAGATTTGAAGTCATTTCTGCCATTGTGTAACAGAGCATGTGGTGGGAATTTTAAGAACTGGTCCAGGTTTTGATGGGGATGTGGAGACTATGAGAAGGCAGTCACCTCTGGACTGGGTCTCCCGGGCATGGATGCTCTATTTTTGTTAGACCTTCCGCAGGAAGCTAGTCTGAATAGAGAGAAAAGGGTGGCCAGGAGCTTCCCACGCACAGGAGGTAAACTATGAACACAGTGGAGCCCGGCTGCCTGCGCTCAGGGCCTCAGGAGAGCGGAGTTCTGAGAAGAGCCTGGTTACCATCCTGCCCCAGTTCCAGGGAGTCAATCAGACACTGATGCAATCGCTCCGGCCTCAATCACACGCCCCATCTCACAGGTTCCCTACAGATGCGCTTTGTATTCCTGCTCTCAGAGGAATCGCTGCCCTTTCTCTTCCAGGCTTTCAGCAGCTCCCCTTGCCCAACCAGAGTCTAAGGAGATGGTAATTTGAACCGCTTGGATTACCAGGTTTCATTAGGTAAGGGCAACTGATGCAAGATGGCCCAAATAACCTTCGTGGGACAGACACGGCTTTTCGAAGCCAGCAGAAGTCTGCCAAATTGAACGATGTCAGATGAAGTTCTGTGAATATCTATGTCCTTCTCTTTGGCACCAGAGAGGACTAATTAAGTGCTCGTGGAGTGCTTTGAAGTTTTTAGCTCTTAAGAGTTATTATTCTGGGTAATAGAGGGAAGTAGAATTTTTGGCTCATATATAACAGTAATGATGGAACCCCAAGCAGTGTTTTGAGCATAACTTTAAGGGCTGCATTTTTATTAAGAAAAGGAGAAAGAAAAGAAATGCAATACATTACTGAAAAGTCAGGTTAGGTAATTCCTCCTATTTTACACTGGGAGTTGAACTGAGACTCACACAGACCAGAGGAGTGCGCTGCCACTTATCCACATCCTCGTATTTATTTTTTTTCCTCGGGGTCTTCCTGTGAAGTTCAGGCTACTCTAAAAAATCCCCATCCTCTTGCTTAGCCTGCTGTTTGTTGATACTGAGATTAAGAATTCACTCATGGGGGAAGACAGTGGCTGGGGATCAGTGTTTAAGAGCACTGGCTGCTCTTCCTGAGAGACCCTGGTCCAGTTCCAAGGACCCACCTCAGGCAGGTCACAGGAAGTCTTATGGTCTCTGACTTGTACATATCTGTTAAAAGTCTTCAAAAAATGGCTTCTGTGCCTAGTTCTTACTTAGTAATCACAGAGGCTTTATTTTGGGGGAATTTTGATGTACTCACGGATGCAACAGAAGCATGACTGGTATGTGGCTAACCAACCATTTACCCCCACTGGATTTGAGCCTGTTTCATAAGAGCTTGGCACTATAAACCTGGTCAGAATCTCCCTATCTGGAGAGGTCACTTTACTGTTGTTATATGGTCATGATATCAAACTGCCTTCTAAATATTTATGTTTCGCTGATTAGTGTTACTCCTAGCCTTGGTGAGAGAAATTTGTTTGCAGTGGGCAATGGTTAATTCATGACCAGTCCCAATCCTGAGGATAGGAGGCTTTGAGAGCTCTGCCCTAAATGGTCATCTGTAGCCTTCCCTTCAATGGCAGGAAGCACTGTGGGAATGTATGGAAGGAAGGTACGAGCTACCAGAGAGAAAGGAATGCTATAGAAATCTCTCTTTTGAACACAACTGTCATGTTCATGAACTCATAGCAAGATGAACCCAGCACAAAATTGGGTTCATCGAGATTCCATTATGGATGGAGGAAAGTTTCATAAGGCTGCACCTCTTTCTGGAGAGCTATGGGCAGTTCAGGGCTGCTGGTGTACCCACCTGTAAGTTCTCCTTTCTCCAGATCTCCATTTATACTCATGGAATTGATCCTAATAGGATGAAAATCAACTATGGTGGTTTGAATGAGGTTGGCTCTCGCAGTTCTTGTGTTTAACTACTTGGTCTTCAGTTGGTAGAACTGCTTGGGAAGGGATAGGAGGTGTGGTCTTGTTGGAAGAGGGATCCCACTGGGTGCAAGCTTGATGCTTCAACACTTCCCACCGTTTCCAGTACACTCTCTGCCTAAGGCTTATAGATCAAAATGTGAGCTCTCAGCTCCTCTAGCTGCCTGCTGCCTTCAATCCAGGGCTATAGACTCCAGCCTTCAGGGGTCATAAGCCCAGATAAACCTTTTGATAACTTACTTTGCTCATGGTGTTTTATCACAGCAATATAAAAGTAGTGAAGATGTTAACCAACTAACCAACCAATCAATCACCCAACCACACAACCAACCACTCAACCAACCAACAAACAAAATGAAAATGGGAGGAGGACTTGATGGGAAGATGAAGGGTCTGGGTGAAACAGGGAAGAAAAGATAATGTGAGGAGAATATATAATCAAGGAACATCGTACATATGCATAGAATTATGAAAGAATAAACATTTTATAACAGACTCTATACCTCTAAAAAAAAAAGACATCTGGAATGTAATTGTCAATACCACTTGCCTGCATGGACCACCAAAATGACAAAATCATAAGAATATGATTTTCTAACTTGTTGCAAAATGTGGTGGCCAACATGACGTCGAAGGAGGACCACAGTCATTTGCAGTTGAGGGCTTATGCATTTTCTGACCATGCAGGAGCTTCTTTTGCAGCTAGCTCCATTCTTGTATACCTCAATTATTCTTCCAACTTTATACACTGTTAAGAGTCTTTCCTGGATGCTGTTTAATGGTTCTCAGACCCCAAAGAGTGAATGGACTGGAACAGGTGTGTCTGAAAAAGAAAACATTGTTTCTTCTCTGCTTTAGGAGTGTCTGACATGCCTGGGATCTGCTTTTTATTATTATTTTTTTCAGAGCGATAGGAATCTGGGAGGGAGGAAGAAAGTCTCTGTGTCTAGCTCACTGCTGACGGCAGAGTGAAGCTTTGAGGGGATGGGAGTCCAGGACTGTCACCGTAAGTGTGTGGTAAATGTGTGCCATACATAAAAAGAGATAACATAGCTGGGCCCTTGCTTGTATGATCCTAGCACTTGAGAGGCAGAGACAGGAGGATTGCTCTGAGTTTGGGGCCATTCTGGGCTACATGGTGTAGACAGGACAGCCAGGGCAAGAGAAAGAACTCTTGTCACAAAAGAAAAGACCAGTCAGTGAGGTGGCTTGCCACCAAGCCTGAGGACCTGAGTTCAATCTCTGGAACCCACGTGGTGAACGACAAGAACTCTGACTCACGCACATACAGTTTGACAAGTACACACTCACACATGTACACGGGCACACAAATTTAGAAATTAAAATAACAAAAATAGGAGAAAAAGGGACAGTGTCTTCCAGGGTGAAAGACACAATACTTGACTGGAAACGGGGCAGGCAGGAGACCTAAGTAGGTGGTTGTCTGTGAGGTGGTCTGAGTCACATGGCATAGAGTCATCTGGACACTGAGAGCAGCAGTAAAGTCTTGACTGGTGTGGTCAATTTGGCAGTATTTTTGTGGTTTTTTTTCCTTCCTTTTTTCCTTCCTTCCTTCCTTCCTTCCTTCCTTCCTTCCTTCCTTCCTTCCTT
>NW_021620873.1:3583683-3680704 GCF_004785775.1 Grammomys surdaster
CTTCCTTCCTTCCTTCCTTCCTTCCTTCCTTCCTTCCTTCCTTCCTTATTTGTTAAAACATGATCTTGCTATGTAGCCCAGGCTGGCCTCCAGCTTAACAACCTCCTGTCTCAAATGTTTCGAGGACAGATGTGGCATGTTCATTCTGACAGGGACTACTTTTTTAGTGCACACAAAGGACACCATACATTGACAATAGTGATCAGCCAGCCAGTGGGCTTCTTTAAACACCAGTAATATGTTCATTCATCAGAGTGAGGCGTCAAACCTTAGTGGCTTAGTGAGGAGAGACTTGAGAACTAGGTTTTCTAAGAACAGATGCACTATGGAGACCCCGGAAAGCTGCTAACTAGTGAAGCAGCAAGCGAGAGATAAAATAAATCCAGGATCTGTGCTTTGGAACCTGGGCTCTGCAGGTTACTGGGGAGAGTCATGCTGGCTGAGGCAGTTTAAAAGTTACTGTGCTATCACACTGTATTGGAGGGGTGGATTTTGGATATCTGAGTTATACACATACATGAAGGTTGAATTCACTTTTTATGTATGTTCTTTCTTTCTGAGACAGAGTCTCATATACCCTAGGTTGTCCTTGAACTTGCTCTACAGCCCAGGGAGGATTTAAGAGTTCAGCACACCTACCTAGCCAGGTTTATAGGCATTCCAGAGTACTTAAACCTTAAATAGAAGCTGGGTGTGATAGCACATACCTATAATCTCAGCACTCAGGAGGCTAAGGCAGGAGGATGAAAGCTAGAAAACAGTGTGAGCTATATGGCAAGATGTTGTCTCAGGAAGAAATTTGGAGAGGAGGTGACAGTGCAAGACCCCGTCTCTTTAATCGACTTGCTCCTACTTCATTTCTTCAGAAAATCACCAGGCATCACAGAAAGACTTCTTGTTGAGGCAGTGCCAGGAACTGAGCATCTGACCAGTATCAACCATCAGGGTAACATGGATCCATAGAAAACCCTCAGTGGGGATACAGTTATGGGTGCCACCACACTTTATTCTTAAGAGGACCGCACAGGTCAGGTGCTTTATGTCCCACCAGAGATGTGATTGCCACTTGACAGGCTCTTTCAGACACCCTTATTCTCAAATATCTTCTTCACAGGGCCTGAAATCCCCTTGCTTACAGCCTTATTCGTTGTTTACAAAATGCCTTTCTGGTCTAGCAATGCAGCTTAGTGGCACAGTGTTTCCGTAGCAATAGAGGGGTTCTGGGTTTGACCCCACAGGGCAAACATTACAGTAGTGCTTTTCTGTAGTTTCATGGAAATCCCATTATGCTCTACTATTTTACTTTAAAATCGGGGTACATTTACTTTTTAACAGTGAGGTTCATAGACTACCCATACCTATCACCTGGACTTAGCCACTTGGGTTCCTTCCTTCCTTCCTTCCTTCCTTCCTTCCTTCCTTCTTTCCTTCCTTCTTCCTTCCTTTCTTTTTCTTTCTTTCTTTCATTTATTTATTTTTGCTTTTTTGAGACAGGATTTCTCTGTGTAGCCCTGGCTGTCCTGGAACTCACTCTGTAGACCAGGCTGGCCTCAAACTCAGAAATCCTCCTGCCTCTGCCTCCCAAGTGCTGAGATCAAAGGAGTGTGCCCACTGCCCAGCGCCAATTGGGTTTCTTAAATCTCATTAAAATCTTGAGATGAAATAAATCTGAGATTAGCTTTGTATAAAAAGAAATCAGGAAAAAAAAAGGAAGAGAATTTTGACTTCTAGAGGAGAGGAGGTTTGAAACGAGGGGAAGCCACAAGTCAGGAGAAAACCGTGAGAGAATTCTGGAGGCAGAGCAACATTTGGGTGCCAGTGTAACAATGCTGAACCCTTGGTATTGGCCTTTGGCATCTCTGAGAACATTCTGTCCTGGGGACCTTGCAACTTCAAAGACTCCAGTAATTTACAAGGTTCTTGGCTGTCTGTCAGCATTGGTTGAGACAGATGCTGTCATTTTCAGATGGACAAGTGCTATTGGGAGAAAGGAGGGGTAAGTGGGAAGGGCAGAGATTTAGGCAGGCAGGGTGTTAAAACCTTTAATAGTCACAATGGCAGGTTCTCATCGTGTTAACTGTGTTCAGAAAGACAAGAAATTGGGGGTGGGGTGGGGAGTGGACTATGTCCCATCCCCAAGCTGCTGAATCTCTCTTCCCCAGACCTGTATTCTTTAAAACCAAGGTCAAGGCTACATGACAGAGTTTCTCTGTGTAGCCTGGCTTTCCTGGAACTTACTCTGTAGATCAGGCTGGCCTCGAACTCAGAAATCTGCCTGCCTCTGCCTCCCAAGTGCCGGGATTAAAGGCACGTGCTACCACTGAACTCTTACCTCAGCCATGAGCCCTTGTTACTCAAAATTATATTCCATAATTCCATTTTATAAGTATTTAACTTATGCAATAGTGATATTGCTAAACTTAAATGTCCACTCCCAAACAAACCCTTTGGGTTCATTTTACATTATTCACACTGGTGACTTCAGAATACCTGTCTTCATGTAGCCACACAGGGGTTTCCTCAAGGGGCAAGGGACTTGGGACCTCCTGGAATTCTTGGTCTCCATTTCCATGCTTTCTATGTGTGCTCCATGCTTTTTCCATTTGAAGCATGTGTCTTGTGCTGGGTACATGCTTTTAATTCCAGGTAGAGGAAGGTTTATCTCTGAGGTGGAGGCCAGTCTGGTCTACAGAGTGAGTTCTAGGACAGCCAGGGCTGTCTCAAAACTAATCCTGTCTCAAAAAAAAAAAAAAAAACAGAAAAAAAAAAACAAAAACAAACCAAAAAAAAACCCCCCCAAAAAACCCAAAAGCCTGCATCTTGCTTCCTGCTAGGACCTTAGCATAGCACAATTAGAGGACTAAAGCTGGGTTTATTTACTTTTTTCTTTCTTCCATTGTAGCCCAAAGTGGCTTTGAACTTTTGGTGACCCACTTGCCTCAATCTTCCAAGTATGGAGTCTACGAGCACGCCCCACCTGTCCTACCTAAATTTGGATCTTGACTCTGATACCTAGCACCTGAGTGATTTTCATGTGCCTTACTTGCTCTAGATCAAATAATGGTAGTTTTTTTCATGGAGAATTTTTTTTCTTTTTGTTTCTCAAGGCTGTCTTGGACGTCCTTTGCCTGCCTCTGCCTCTAGAGTGCTGGGACTAAAGGGATGCACCACCATGCCTGCTCAGTTTTTTTATTTGCTCATTTTGTGTATTTTTGCTGGGCTTGATGAAGTAATTGAGGTGCTTAAAAGTAGTGTTTGATACTATTTTCACTTAAACCACCCCAGATCAACCAAGATCCCTTCTCCATTTTCATGGCCTTACACACTCTTCTCCTCAGCCCACCCCCTAAGAAAACCAATATTGGAGAAGTGGACAGTCACAAGGCTGTCTTCTGAATTGTTTTTCTACTACCTTAGTGCCCCCACCTTTTACAGCCCCCTCCCAATCTTGTTAATTCCTTCTTGTCTTTCAGTTTTGCGCTAGACGCCTGTTCTCACACACCTGAGTTAGGTACTACATTAGTACCAGGCACTTTAGGATTTTTTTTCTCTCACAGTGGTAGGGGTACGTTTATGTTTGTGTCTCCTACTAGACAATAAATACTCACATAGCTGATGGTTCAGTATTCTCAGAGGACTAGTATGATGATTATCATTTATCCAACGAATATGAGTGAATGTATGACTTCCTATTCGGTTTCATGACTAAGCACAGTTTATGATGAGTTATCTTATACTCCCGAGGTAAAGTATTTGAAATGAACAAGAACAGCACTAATATCGACAATCTTCATGGACCTACATAATGCAAGCTCCTTATCTGGCTTTTGAGCTGTAAGGACCAACAGATTAATAGTATATGGTGCATTTATTTATTTATTAACGTTCTCAACTGTTTGGATGCGCTAATGGTCTCAGAGGAAGGCCACAATGAGATATTAGATCGACAGCAGAAGTATCAACATAGGCACAGATTACAAATAGGTTGAGGAAAGCTGAACACTCTTTGAGAACAAATTTGGGTTCTGGGAGGGGGCGGAGTTTGTGCTGATGGAAATGCTGAGAGGACACTTTAATTTCTTGAAATCCCATAGAAAAAGTACTTTTCCTCAAAGCATTCTATTTCTACAGTACTTCCCAGAAAATCCGCTCAGGATTTGCAAACGCCCGACATTCGATTAACCTAATCCATCAAAAGACTGTAACAGGAACTCGTGAGATGGCTCAGCAGAGGCCCTGCCATCAAGGCAGACCACTCGCGATCCACTCCCAGCACCCACACAACCCCACACCACAGAATCAAATTTAAAGGCTCCTACCCCTTCAATCGCAACTGGGGACTGAGTCTCATCCTAGGCAAGCACTCCTCACGAATGCACCCCTAGCCCTTAAGATGAGGTCTTCATTTATTTTGGATACAGGGTCTCATCGTGAAGTCCTTGAACTCTACATAGACCAGACTGGCCCCAAACTTGTGAAGATCCTGCTTCTGCTTTCCTAGTGCCCGGCTCTGTTTTAAAATCTAAAGCAATAGGAAGGTCAGTCCCCAACGAGGAGTTTCTCAGTTGAGTGGGTAAGTGGAGTTAAAGGCATGCTTCTAACTGGCCAGCTTTCAGCTAGCCTACCGGGAGGCGCGGCCCTTTCTTCCTCCAGGAGCGGGGTGGTGGCGGCCGCTACAGGCCGCGGGCCCGGAGAGAGGCCGACGCAAACCCAGTCAATCCCACAGGAAGGGCCCGAGACGGCACAGCCGCCTCGCGGGGATGCTCGGGGCTCAGCTCCGGTAACTGAAGCGTCTCGACGCCAACCGCCACCGCGGGAACCAGTAGCGCGGTACGCGCGCGGGCCACAGCCGCCAGCCACTTCTGCGCCTGCGCGGCCGTGGGAAGCCCCGCCCAGTCGGGCTCTGTGCGCGCGCCCGCTCATGGCGGCCGCCGCAGTGTGTGGTACTTAGCGGGCGCGCGCGGCGAGCTCGAGAGCGCGCGGGGCGGCGGCGGCGGCGGCAGGGAAGCCGGGCTGCCGGGCGGGCGCGCTCTCGAGGGCGGCGGCCCAGGGTGTCCCGTCGGTCTCGGCGCCGGGAGAGGTGGAGGAGCGGCCCGCGGTGGCGGCGGTGGCGGCGGCGGCAGCTGGCGACCGGGCGCGTTAGTCGGGGCCGGGGTCCGCGGCGCGCTCTCCGCCCACAGGTAAGCGGGCGGCCTGGAGGGAGGAGCCGGCCGGGGCCCGGGGAGGGCCGGCGGGTCCCCTCGCGGAGCCGCGGCGCCTTTGTCTCGGCCTGTCCGGGCGGACCCAGCCGAGAGCGGCGGTGATGGGAGGCGGAGGGCGGGCAGGCCGCCGAGGCTACGGCCCGCGCCCTCGCTCAGTCTTTGTTGTGCGGCCCGGTGTACGGCCAACATGGCGGAGGTCAGCCGCGCGCTGCGCGGGCCGCGGTCGGGCCTTGCCTCGGCGGCTCCGGGAGGGCGGCCTCCCCCGGACCCGTGTCTTTATTGTGCGGGGGAGAACGCAGCCTCCTCCCTTGTTTATGTCGCCACGAGCGAGCGCGCGGACGCCCGCCTGGGCCGCTCCAGCCTTTAAGCCTAAGCCTTGCTCCGCCCAGCTTCCTTTGCGGGATAGTTCGGGGTCCTTCCTCCACGCTCCCCGATGCAACTTAGTGTGCATGCTCTGGGCCGCTGCGGACCGTGCGTTCCTGGAAAGATACAGAATTTGTTTACCCTGGCAGAAGAGTCACACTTGTGCGTTCGGAAAATGAGGCCATGTAGCTGATTTGTCAAAGTCATGGAACCCCTGAATGTGGATGTAAGACCGCTGTTCCTAGCGATGAGTATTTACCATTTCTTGATAGGCAACTGTCCAGGGTGAAATGTTGAGTCGTTAAAGCGTTTGGAGCATGGGCTCCGAACTCTGCCCCCATGCTTTAATTCAAATCCTGCCCCACCGGTTTGTGACCTTGGGCACTATTTTGGTGCTTCATTTTCCTAATCTGCAAAATGGGTCTAATGGAGAGTATTTGTTTCAAGCCTGTTGAGAACCGATGGGATGGGCAATAGTTGATGTGCAGAGAGCTCTTAGAGTAAGTGCTAAGCTCTTAGAGTAACTGATTACTGCTAAAGGCCCTTGCCTCATAAAATACGCTTAAGTTATTTTGGCAAGGATGCTTTGGAAGTACATAGACCAAAGTGTTTGAAATCGGGTTATATAAAATCGGGTTCGTATTTGAGTTTTACTGTTTAAAAAAAATAAACGGATTTAGAGGACAGAATGACATGCTTTCTGAGATGATGGAATTTTGGAATTTGAGTGATGGAGGATGTGAATGGGTAGATACTGTACGTTGTGGAATTTGGAAAGTCAAAAGAAGTTTCCTTTTAGCAGTTTTAGTTTATGGATCAGTTCACTTTCAAGGACTTCAATTACTTAACTTAGAAAAGTAGGACAGTGACTCCCTTTAATTAGTGTAGTTACCTGTGGTGTCACCGTCTCCTTCAGAAGCTGCTGAAGAGCAAAGCCTGCTGTGACAAATGGGACGGCATAGTAACTGTCTCGGAGAGATTAGCTCACGTGGTGGGAATTGTGTTTACCTATGGGATAAAGTTTGTGACTGGTAGAGGAAGACTTTCTAAAAGTGGATTCCATATATTAACCATACTTTTTTTGTTTTGGAAATTTAAATAATGATACAAACGTGTAATCTGGATAGTTTAGTTACAGTTTTGTCCAGAGATTTTTACTTAAAGTGGGCCTTAACTTTATTATGTGTGAATTGGTTTAAGAGACCCTCTTTTGGCATTTTTGCACCAGTTTTGTAACAGTATTTAAAACTGAAACAGTGTAGCAAATTTGGGGAATTGCAGATTTGACTGGGTAATACAAAAGAAAAGAAAGGAAGGAAGAAAGGAAGGAAGGAAGAAAGAGAGAAAAGATTACATTTAGAAACAAATGTAATTTATTTTGCTTCAGAATATCTGCTCCCTCAAACCTTGGGGGAAGTTCCTACATCAGAAAGCTGGACTTGGTGGTAGAAACATAAACACATTAGTTGCCAGGAATTCCAATATTTGAGAGGCTGAGGCAGGAGAATAGAAAAGTTTAAGATTAGCCTTGGCAGTCTAGTGAAACCATGTCACCAAAAACAAACAAACAAACAAACACAAAAATCACTATATTCTTAATGTCTATAATCCAGAAGAATATGCTATTCTATAAAAATTAGTAAGTTACAAGGGAAGTACCCAGATGAGCCACTGATCTGAAGAGTAGGATTTTGTTTTTAATGTGTAAGATATTTTGAAAACCAGTCTTACATAATTAAGGTAACAAAACAAGTTTAGTGACTTTGCATAGTTTTAGATGACTGCTTAAATCATATTTTATGGTAGTTGATACACTCAATTTTTAAAGACTGGAAATTCTCTTAACTAAATCTGTTTCAGATCTTTAAATAAAAATAGAAGTTTCTATATGTAATTAGTGAAATATTTAAAAGTTAAAAGTATTTCATTTAGACCTTGCCTTCACCAGATCTTTATGAAAACTTCAGGACTCCTCCCCTCCCCAGAAACAGACAAATATGAAGAAGAAAATTTCTTCTTTACAATATTTATAGTTACTAGTGATTGTCTGATGGCGGAGGTTGGAAGAGGGCAATCAGATCTCCTGGAGCTGGTGTTACAGGTAGTTGTGAGCCGGCTGATGTGTATGACTGAGCTAGGGTCCTCTGGAACAAATGCCCCTAAGTAAGCCAGCTCTCCAGCCCTGATTTAACTGTTCTTATGGCTGCCTAGTGTTATCAGTGTAAACGAACTTCTTAATTAAACCTATGAACCTGACTGGAAAAGCCTTCAGTTTATAGTCTCACAATCCTTAATGTGTTAGTAAGTACAGAGCCTTGTCTGAGCTGTCTGTTGCTTCCTTTTCGATGGACTGTGTGCTTCCAGGTCCTTTTCTTTCTACTAAATTCATAATAGTCAGGTCATCATTAGCTGAGCTCTTCATAAACTTCCCACATTGAATTGGGTGCCATCTCTCCATGTGCCCACAGTAAGTACTCTGTTTGTCTCCACTGCAATGTCTCCTGAGCTACTTACTACTTTTCTCTGGTTCTTTGCGTCCTCAAGTAGGCTGTAATCTCTTTGAGATTTAGCCTTGTTCACCTGCTCTTTCTGTACTTGGTTAGCATATAGTTGGTGCTGAATAAATCAATGCTAAATGACTGACATTTTTACATTGACTTAAATACTTTACCAGCCTTACCCTAGTGTTTCATTTTTGCCCTACCTATTCAAACTAGATTATTTCATTCCTCGAGCACTGTACATTTTTATGGTACTTCGTGGTTGTATGTACTCTTCATTGTCTGTTTTTGCTACTTTGGGGTTATTTTCTCTGAGCCTTAGTTTTCAGTATCCCAGGTCCTACTCTTGAAGTACCATTGTAATTGTGTCATTGAAAGGATAGGCCATTAAGAGACAGACCTGGATATGTCTGTTGGCTCTGTCATCTGTCAGTTGCCTGAACTGGCTTGTCTGTTGCTTCCTTTTCGATGGACTGTGTGCTTTCAGGACCAACAGACATTGAAGAGTACACACACCTAAGATCCTTGAGAGCAGAGATACTGTCTACTTCTGCATTAAAAAACAATGTACACATAGATTAAATTCTTTTTTTTTTTTTTTTTTTTTTGGTTTTTTGAGACAGGGTTTCTCTGTGTAGCCCTGGCTGTCCTGGAACTCACTCGGTAGACCAGGCTGGCCTTGAACTCAGAAATCCGCCTGCCTCTGCCTCCCAAGTGCTGGGATTAAAGGCGTGCGCCACCACCGCCCGGCCATAGATTAAATTCTTAAAAATGCAGTAAAATACTTCTAAATGTTATCAGTTACATTCTAGTCAAGACGTAAAGTTATAAGTTATGTTATGTACTATAAAAGGAGTCAAAGGCACTGAAGTAGAGACAGGGTAGTAACATTTGAAGGGAGATGAGGAACTGGAGCTACTAGCCATTTGAAGCAGGGGAGCTACCTAGTAAAGGTCCTTGAGGCTGCAGGGATTTGGAGTGTTCGGGAGCCAGGAGAGTGTCACTGAAGTGAAATGATGGACTGAGGAAACAGGCAGGTGGGTCAGATTCTATTGAGTCAGCAAGGAGTGTGCAATGAAGAGTACTGAGGAAACTCAAAGGTTTACTTACTTACCAGGAGAACAATCCACCGACTTTTAAAGGTAGCTTTAGTTGTTTGGAGACTTATTTTTTATAATCTGTGCTAGCTAATTATGATCTGGATTAAATAGCTGGCAGTGAAGATGAAGAGAAGTAGATGGATTTGAGGTATATTTTAGATACATAATAACAAACAGATCTTGCTGATGGGTTAGATATGAGAGGTAGGGAAAGGGAGGAATAAGATTTCTGGCTAGAATGACTGTGGGTTGTGTTGCCACTTGTCAAGATAAAAAAGCCTGGAGGAGGTGTGATGAGCCATGATGGCAGTAAAATTTAGAGCTCTGATATGCCTGTGTTGAGATATCTATGAAGTCTGAGGCGAAAGAGATCAGAGGTATACAGTGACATAGAAGCTAGATGGGGCAAGTGGTGCATGCTTGCTCGGGTTGGAGAGAGCTGGTCCAAGAGGGAGGGTAACATTAGAAGTGGGGAGATGACAGGCCGGGTTCTTCTTGAATTCTCAAGCGAGAGAAGTTAGTGTGTAAGTTTGATGGAGGGAATATAAAGTAGTTTTGGCTTTAGTAGTTTCTGCTGTCTTTTCTGAAAGGTGAGGTGAAACTCTGAGTCAATGCAGGTGTAGTCTATGTGGCAGCTATACTCCTCAAACATCTGAGGAGGGAGAAAGAGGAGATGCTACCAACTGCTTGCTGATGACTCCTGATTGCTGTTCAAGGAGATCCTAGGGGAATACTAAAGCAATTGAATGATGCACTTCGGTTCCTAAGTGTAAGCTTGTTTGACACTACATAAGCACAAATAGAAAGGTGCTCAAATCATGTGTAGGCCTTGAGTTTTCATAAAGTGAACCTCCTATTGTAGCCAGTCCCCTGGGTTAGGAGCATTACCAGAACAAGAAACCCTCTTTCCTCGTCTTAATCACCACTCCCCACAGGAGGCACCTCTTGCCTTTGAGTGCCACAGATGGAATTTACTTGTTTCTGAGCTTTCTGTGAACGGATTAATGCCGTGTGTGCTCCAGTCCATCTGTTTTAGTTCTTGTGGAGTGTGTTCCTGACAAGGTCACCAGCCATGACGTTGCATCCCAGTACTTACGGATTGTGTGTGCGTGCGTGCGTGTGCGTGTGTGTGTGCGCGTGCCCGTGCGCAGTTGTGCTTTACTGTAAGTCAACAGAAACTTCAGTTTGAATAATGCTGATAAAGTCTGACCAGGTGATTCTGTGTGGCAAAGATTTTTCATTAAGTTCAATATATTGAACTTATTTGTAATTTTATTTGCACATTTTTTTGTTTGTTTTGAACAGAGGTTTGGCTACATGAGCCAGAAGGAGAAAAACCAATCTGTATTTATAAACAGACTACCAGTGAGAAGTATTTCCTTTCCCTTCTTCTTCTCTTCCTTTTCGGTTTCTGTGAGGGATTCTCATTCTGTAGCTGGAACTCCTGAAGTGGAGTTATATATAGGCAGTTGTGAGATGCCATGTAGGTGCTGGGAACCAAACCTGGGTCCTTTGTAGGAGCAGTAAGTGATCTTAAGCACCAGGCCATCTCTTCACCTCTCAGTTTATAGGTTTTCTCATTTACAACACTTACCTGTTTTCAAATTATATACCTGTGTGTGGGGTTTATGCATGAGCATGCTGTGCCCTCAGAGGCCAGAGGAGGACATTGGATCTCTTGTAACTGGAGTTACAGGCCGTTGTGTATTGCCCAGTGTGGGTACTGGGAGCTGAACTCAGATCCTCTGCAAGAACAAACATGCTCTTAACCACTGAGCCATCTCTTCAGCTCTAGCCATAAATATCTTAAATTTAACTTTTTTTGATTTGACTGAAATAGGCATTTTCCCATTAAATGATTGATATCTGTTAGTAATTGTTGAGCAGCCATATCAAAAGGAGTTGTGCTTACAGGTTTTGATATCATAACTTGGTTCTTATTTGTGATTGTAGGTTCATTTGCCCCATGTCCTCTGTGCTGATTCTATCCTGTGGCTTTCTTCCCTCTATGTATCATTATTCTTGTTGCTCTTTTGTGGTGCTGGGGATCAAGTCTAGAGCCTCAGACATGCTAGATAAGTGTTTTACCCTTGAGGTATGTCCCCAGACACCTGACATTTTAGCAGTTGATTCTTACATGTATAATAAATGATAGTTCTTTTTTTTTTTTTCCTTGATTTTTTTGAGACAGGGTTTCTCTGTGTAGCCCTGGCTGTCCTGGAATTCATTCTGTAGACCAGGCTGGCCTGGAACTCAGAAATTGCCTGCCTCTTCCCCCCACAACCCCCAAGTGCTGGGATTAAAGGCGTGTGCCACCACTGCCCGGCTGAAACTACTTTCTTAAGGAAGAGTTGTTTTCAGTTTATGCCTTTCTATAAATGGAATTGTAGGCAGTTGTGTTCATATACCTTTGGCAACATGTGAATCAGAAGAAAGACTCTTGGAAGAAAATGTGCTGGATCACAGAGATATACACTTACTATTGTGATGTAAACTGCTTAATTGTGAGAGAAAGCCTTTTACATGAAGTATTCCCCAAGGATACTTCCCCACATTTTTTGCCAAGAGTTAAGACTAAACTCTTTGAAAAAAATCTGTATATGTCACTTCTTTACTTTTTTGAACTTTGCCTTTGGTTGAAAAAGTTTTGTTTATAGTATAAAATTCACAAGGTCTTTCTGTGGTTCTGTTTGGTGAGACAAGGTCTGGCTGTGTAGCCCACATTGGAATTCACTGTGTAGTCCTGTCTGGTTAACTTACAGCAATCCTCCTGTATCTGCCACCTAATCACTGAGACTGCAGGTGTGAGCCACTATGCCTAGCTTCTGTAAGATTCAAGTTTTATTGTGTTAGGGATGGAACATAGGGCCTCTCAAGTGCCAGGCAAACGTCTGTCACTCAGCTTTACAGAAGCTGCCTCACAGCCCTCTCAAGGGTTACAATTTTTGATATTTGGTGTTTTGCCTGCATGCACCACATGCACGCCTAGTGTCTGAGGAGACCAAAAGAGGGCATTGTATCTTCTGGAACTGGAGTGAGCTGCTATGTAGGTGCTCAGGAAGAACAGCCAGGGTACTCTTCTTAACCCTGGGCCAGCTCTCCACAAGTTTTTAAAGAACAACAACTCCCTTCTTGCTTTTCTGGGACAGCAAGGCTTAGCTGACTATTTTTATGCTTATCTGGGTTGGTTTCCTGCTGTGGATGGACCTCCCCCTGCTATACTTACTCTTCCCAGGTCTGTGTGTGTGTCTCAGCCTGGCTAGACTGGTAGCTTACAATTGGATCAACATAGTAAATGATGATGTTACTATCTTCCCCATACTAGTTAAGTTGTATTTCTTACAGCTGGCACTCTTTGTTTTATGCTTTACTTTGTTTTTGGTGCTCTGCTGTAGCTGTCAACAAATCTCTTGTTACTTTTCTAAATGTTCAAGTCACTTTTTGGCTGCGGGTAGGTCACTGCCTTCCCTAGCCTAAGTTGTCATTCTTACAGCTCTCTTTACTGCACTGAATTTATTTTAGCTCTGTTTAATGCAGTCCTTGTTCCTTCTTGCTTCATTTCCATGACTTTGAAGAGCTTGTCCAGTTTCCAGAGAACACATATAGAGGAGATAGTTTCAAATCCTTGCGTCATTATTTTGCTCTCAACATAGTTTGATTTGAATAGTTGAGTTTCAGGATAATCATTATATTCAAGAATTTAAAAAGCAATATTATATTGCTTTGTAGTTGGATATTGCTGTTCAAAAGTGCAGTGCTTTTGTGTTTTCTACTTACCCATTGAAGAAATGTTTATTGAGGTTATGCTGTGTGTACTAAGTACTGTTTTAAGTATTTGAGGTCTCCCAGGTAAGGGTGAATGGTCCTGGAACAATAAGCGTAAGTAAATTGTATAGTATGAAGAAAGTGCTAACAGTCTAAGAGTACACCAGGGAGGACAGTCTAAGGAGTAGACCAGGGAGGACAGTCTAAGGAGTACACCAGGGAGGACAGTCTAAGGAGTACACCAGGGAGGACAGTCTAAGGAGTATACCAGAGAGGACAGTCTAAGGAGTACACCAGGGAGGACAGTCTAAGGAGTACACCAGAGAGGACAGTCTAAGGAGTACACCAGGGAGGACAGTCTAAGGAGTACACTAGAGAGGGCTGGGGAGCAAGGAGAGAAGAGGTTAAGAGGGTTAAATTTTGTAGGAGTGCACAAAAGAGGGGCTAGTAGTCAGGATGCAGGCTGTGTGTTTTTGGTTAAAAATCTTTTTAAATTACATTTTAATGTGTGTATGACGTGTATAGGATGTATTCACATGTCCATGTGGCTTGACAATGTGTAGGGAAGTTAGAAGACCCCCTGCAGAAATTGGTTCTTTTCTAGAACTGTGTGTGTGTGTGTGTGTGTTTGACTACATGTATATTATGTGAGGCTGTTGGATCACTTGGAATTACAGTTGTGAGCTGCCATGTGGGGTGCTGGGAATTGAACCTGGGTCCTCTGGAAAAACAGCAAGTGCTCTTAATCGCTGAGCCATGTCTCTAGCTCCGTTAAATGAAGCTCTTAGTGTGTCATCTCTCAGGTTGTAGACATGCTCTAGTGAGCTCAGATTAAGGTTACAGTTCAAAATAGAAACGAGGTTGGTCTCATTGAGGAAGTAACGTGTTTGTGAAGATTTGAAGGAAGTCAAGACGTTAGCCATGTAGACATCTAGGAGAAAAGTGAAGACAAGGTCCACTAGAACAACCTAGCTTTGTCATGGAAAAGTAAAGAGAAAGAAGAGATTGATGCAGAATATTGGAGACACATCATCTATTGCCCATTTATAGGATTTTAGTTTTCATTCTTGTATGAGCAGACGGGGAGGGTGTGGAGCAAAGGAATGAGATAGTGTGATAAAAATTTGAATTGGACTAAGCTTGGTGTGCTTAGAACATATTAGTGGGTAAGTGTGGGAGACAAATATGGAAAGAGAGGTAGATTGAATTAGGAAGATACTGCAATCCATCTTCTAGGTGAGAAAATGCCATTTTAGGCCAGATGAAGCTGTAAAGATGTTAAGGAATGGTTAGATTCTTACATGATTTTTTTTTTTTTTTTAAAGGAGGGACAATAAGATGGTTGTTTTAGGTATGTGTGCAGAAATTACAGACAGATTTTTGTTGTTGTTGTTTTAATTTAAACTAGAGAAACTTTTTAGAAATAATTTTATTTTTTTAAGATTATAATTAACATAATTTCCCCCTTTTCCTCCCTTAGTCCTCTCATGCACCCCCTACTTGCTCTGGCCTCTTTTTCTTTGTTATGTGTATTAAATAATACATAAATAAAACATGCTCACTTTGTATAATGCTAACTATGTATATTATGTGATCTCAGAGTTGACCACTTGGTATTGGATAAACAACTCGGTGGGGAACGGTTCTTCCTCTCAGCATCCCCCAATTTGCCTGTAATTCTTTTTGTAGGATTGAGGCTTTCTGTGAATTTTCCCACTTCATGTTAGCAGGTCCATTAGTGGTATAATTGTTTAGGTTTTGTTTAGGTAGCCTTGTTTATGAGAGAGATATCATGGGTTTAGTTTCTGACATTTCTAGGAAACAGTCTCACAGCAAACTGACAAACTTCTGTTTTCCTCTCTGTCTCTCTTAATTGTTTGTTTTGTTTAGTTTTGTGACAGAGTTTCTCTGTGCCCTAGCTGTCCTGGAACTCACTTTGTAATCCAGACTGGCCTTGAACTCACAGAAATCCATTTAAATTGTATATGTATATTTTATACTGATTTATATATGTGTGTGTAGTTTTAGGTAGATAGATATAGTAAATGATTCCTTATGACTTTTTCAGACAGCCTTCCTGTTATTCTGCCCTCCATCTGTGGTTTATCTCCCTCCTCCTGGACAAGTTATCCCCCCTCCCATTTTCCCATATCTGCCACCAGTTACTTATAATCTGCTATTCTCTCCTCTATTGATCTTCTCCCTCTCTGTAGTCCCCTATACTTTCCTGGTTTCTGAAGTTACTCTAGGTTTTATTTATACTCACATCTGAAGACTTGAAGCTAGGATCCTCAGGTGGGTGGGTGGGTGGGAGAGAGGGAGAGAGAGAGGGGCGCGCGTTCGTCTCTCTGGGTCTGGGTTACCTCAGTCAATATGATCTTTTCTAGTCCGTCCATTTACCTCGCTAGACTCTGGTGAAGGCTGTACCTAGAGATACAAATTTAAGTTCTTGGAAAATTTTAAAGAATCATCCAAGTTAGCAGTGTAAGAAAAGGTGGCAGGCGTTTGGAGAGAAAATGAGTAATCAAAGGTCACTGAGAAGGACTGGTGAGATAGAAACCACCACAGTTTACAAGGTCGGAAGCTGATCTGTAAACTTCATATGTTGGTGACAGTTCACAACTTGCAAACAAAGTGTACTGAAATCTTGTATTTCAGTACATTCAGTGTGCTAAATTTATTTAAGGCAGCTGTGGAATGCATGCAGTCTGGTCAGCATACAGACAGATTGTTATGGAGGTCAGAATCCTAGCTGGGGACAGAGATTTAGTCAGTAGTGTTTTTATCTAATATGAGTGGGAATGAAGCTCTGAGTTTGATCCACATTACTTCATAAACCTGACCATGGGGGCAACGAGGATCGAGGGTTCAAGATCATCCTAGTGAGTTAGAGACTAATGTAGATGACACGAAAGTCTGTTTCAAAACCAAAATGAACACAAAGTTTTATTCAGAGAGCTAAGCGTCTGGGCCAGTTTGCCTCATTGAGCCCAGAGAAATGTTTCAGATTCCGGTGTTTCTTTGGATTTGGGTATATTTACATAGACTTTACTAGTTAAGCATTTCTAACCTAGAAATCTAAAATGGCCCAAAATTAAAAAAACATTTAAGTGTCATATCATTTTGGATTTCAGATTTATTGATGCTTTGCGTGTGTGTCTAGACATGCTTGTAAGAATCCTACAGCCTGTTGAGGGATAAAGAATGCCTAAAGTCAACATATATTGCATTTCATTTGTATCACTAAATAAGAGAACACAGTGAAGAGCTTACCTAGCCTAAGTGGAAAAGTCAAGACCTTCAAATGTTGAGAGTTAATTGTCTAACCTTTTTCAAAACTTTCTTGAGACACAGTGGATGTAATAGAAAAGGTATACCACGTTTATTTTTCCTGGTAAATGGGAAAGGGAAACATTATATTTCCGTATATCTGTCATTAAGTTTCATTTTTCTGTGATCAACTGTCCCCAAAATACATGGAAAATTCCAGAGAGAATACATAAATTTCAATTTATATGATGGAATCACTGTCCTACCTGAGTCATGAATCACCCTTGTCTGGTATGGCCATGCTGTATGTGCTTGCTACCTACCCGGTAGTCAGTCAGGAGCCACCTATGTTATCATGCCGTCTTCCATAAGACAGACTGTTGTGGCTCTATAGTGAGAGTCTGAATACTCCTTGTTTTACTTAAAAAGGGGGCTGGAGAGAGAGCTCAGCAGTTAAGAGCGTTGACTTCTCTTCTGTAGGACTCAGGTTTGGGGCCCAGCATCCACATGGTGGCTCATGGCAGTTACTCCACCAGTTTCAGGGTATGTGAAGCTCTCTTCTGGCTTCCACAGACACCAGCCACAGACGTATACAGAAGCAAAAACATTTATATACATAGAATTTTAAGAGAAAGAAAATTTAAGCAAGTAGCTCAGAAATGTAAGAGTATTAATATTAGCAATTAAGATCTAAGAGTAGGTAGAAACTTTCTTTAATGAAAGGTCAAGTTCTTGATTTAATAGAGAAGTAAAGTTCTCAGAGACTGCATGGAGTAAATTATTGGTAGTCTAAATATGCCTAATTTTAAATTAAAATTTGTCATCTCCAAACCACAGTATGTGTAGGGTGTACTGTTATCCACAATTCCTGGCATCAACTATGGGTCTTAGACTTGCTTATGAATAAAGAAGGAAAAATATTGTATTGGGATAGTAAAGTATTTTGTTCAGGGGATGCTAATACTTCATTTTTGACATTACAGTAGGCAAATTATGTGTGCTGTCTAGTAGAACTAACTGCAGTGAAGTCCGAGATTTGTGGGGTTCCATGTATTTTGAGAACCCAGTACTGCTGGCAGTCATTTCTTGGGATTGGTGTATTGACAAGAGAATATATTAAGGTAATGATGACAGATCATTTTTCCTTTGGCTGCAGAAAGACAGTAGGAAGAGGTTTAGAGGATTCACAGTGATGATGTAACATTTAGCAGGCTTGCTTCTGTCTGCAGTGCCCTCTTGGGTTGGTTGGGTTTGTTGTTTTTGTGACAGGGACTCTTGTATCTTGCAGCTCTGGCTGGCTGAGAACTCAGAGACTCTGCCTCTGCCTGGTGGGATTAAAGGCATGCCTTATCATGCCTGGTTTACAGTGCCCTCTTGATGTTTCAAAGGGATTCCTTAAAAACTCTGTCTTCATCCTTTTCACCTATCTTCCCCCCCCTCCCCCCCCCCCCCCCCCGAGAGGGTAACTGTGCTTCTTCTACAGCAGAAAATAGAGAGCTGCTATTTTCTTACAGGCTGACTATATGCATACTCTTTGTTCTGATGATACAGAGAAAGTTCCTTTACTTTCCAGGGCACACAGCACATTGTGTACAGATGGCGCATGCACAGGCTGCATGCACTGTTTCTCCTGAGCTACAGCCGGGTTGTTGTTTTGTTTTGTTTTGTTTGTTTATAAGTTTTTGAGATGTGATCTCACTAAGTTGTCCAGTCTGGCCTTGAATTCACTTGTACTCGTCCTCAGCCTCTCATGTAGCTGGGATTACTGGCCAGACCCACCAGGCCTGGGTATGTAGGGGAAGTTCTTTTTTTTTTTTTTTGCCCCAGGGGGGAAGTTCTTTCTTCTGACTGGCTCTTGTTTGAATTAAAAATCTCCCTTCACCTTATTAAGGATGTACTTGCTGTGTTTTTTGGGATCTCCTTCCCTGTTTTGTTTACTGGAGTCTTTAATGCTTACTGCATTCTGGTATCTTCTTAAAGACAGAAAAGTGAAAAGTCTGTAAGCCTTCCAACCTCCATGCACTCGGTTCTTTTTATGGACTTCTCCCCCTTCATCCTTCTGAGTGACTCTTATCAAGTTGTATCCAAGGCTGCTTTTGTGGAAGTCCCTTCTGGGTGGCTTGGGTCATGTGCTGTTACTATTTTCTTACCATGTGATTACTGCCTTGCTAAAGCGAGTAGAGGAAAATACCCCTTTTCTGCTTTACTCTTAAGAATCTTAACCTTTGATAGGTAGGGGTTTCATATCAAGCTCTCCAGCCAGCAACAGTTGGGTGTCCTGTAACTCAGTTCTATACTCTCTCAGAAGCTTGACCCTACAGGTTAAGCTCTGGGTCTGGAGGTTCAGAGGTCACTCTAAAATTGTAGTTTACACATCTAATATTCTGTGGCTGGATATAAAATAGGCCTTACAAGACTTCTTTCTCTGATTTGATAGCTAGGGTGGCTCACAGAACTCTGGGACATATTTTGCTGATGTCCATTTGTTATAAGTGATATTATAAATAACACATGGTAAGCCTCCAGGAAGAAGTAATGGATAAAACAAGTTAGAAGGGAAGGGACTTGGGTACTTCAGTATCTTCCTCTTGTGTATACGCTCCAGACCCTTCTACATACCTCTCTCTCTGGAAACTAAGCCCTATACTTGTGGGATTTTTGTGGAGGCTTTATTATTTAAACATGGGTGATTAAATCATTGGCCTTTTGTAATCAATCCTACCTTTAGCCAGCTAAGAAACTCCCCTCTTTGAAAGGTCAAGTTTTTGAGTGACAGACCTGTATTCTTGGCCACCAGCTCTGTCTTCTACCTAACCTGCTCACACCCATCGGTCAGCCATTCATTAGCATACAGAGATTTCAGGGATTTTGTCACTACATTCTTTCCAGAGTACTGATTAGGGCTTGTGTCTCTGTGCTGGGCTTAGACTTCCATTTCTTGTTAATCATTTGATTAATTACTTCAATAGTAGTTTTCTTTTTTTTTTTTTTTTTTTTTTAAATATCCCAGAAATTTATTTGATGTTTGCTTGAATACATTTTATATAGAAAGATTGGGATTGTTTGTTTGGAGTCCCTGGTAAATCTCTGAACCATAAGGGTGCCAATCCAGAGACATCAGACATGGACAAGGCCAAGTTTAGGACTGCTGTTTAAGATGTCGCTGGTCAAATCAAGCCACTCCCTTAAAAAATGCTTGAGGTGTTAAGAGCCACTATGTGAAAACAGCTGACACAAAGGAGGGCATTTAGATTCTGGCTTGTTGAATACTTAAATATTTGGAAATAAAAATATTCAGCTTTGAAGTTTTCAATACTGGAAAACTTTCAAGTCTAGGGTTTACAGCCAGGAAGGGCTGCTTCGTACTCCTTAAATTGGACTGTTTTCCAAAACGTTAATCTTCAGCTTTGGCTTCCATTTCTTCTGCATCATCATCTCCATCCACTTCTGCATTTTCTCTCTCAAGCCGTTCCAGCTGCCTTGCAAGTTCAGTCTCATCTGTATCTGTGACCACTTTGGGCTCCATCTGAACATTGAACACTCCTCTCTTCTCCTCAGTCTTCTCTTTGATGACCGCCATAGCCTGATTGAGGACAGAGAGGCCTTCTGTCCTCTCTAGGGTTGTTGTTGTCATCACATACCTGGGAGGCGCTATTAGATTAATCTTGATGGGCATGGTTTCTGTAGAACAATTTAAACCTGCCCTCAGGGCTTCTTTTACAGCATCAATGCCTTCATAACCATAGCAAGCTACTTCAATATCTGCTCGAATTTTGACAGCTTGCGGGGTCAAACACCTATTGATATTGTTAATGAGAACTTCTCTTTCATCTTCATTCAAATCTAAACTATCCAAGATAGATGGGTCTGAGACTGCATGCTTAAAGGCATCATAGGCACCATATCCAGGTCTCTTGTACTTGTCATCAAAGACCCAGGCAGTCCTCTGGAACAGGCTTTCCAGCTGCTCATCCTTGGTATATTCTAATACCTCAGCAACATGGCGAAGAATGCTATAAACAGTTTTGGATTTTGTAAATTTGTCTTCACATTTGATTGCTTCCTCTGGAGAAACTCTTCTTTTTGACAAATCTATATATCCTTTTTCTTTATCCACTCTAATGACAACTACACATTCATTTCTGCCAATTCGGATCAGTTTGTTTATAGAACGAATACGTCGTCTGGATAATTCACTAAGAAGAATCATGCCTTCAATGTTATTATATTCCAACAAGCTGACATAGGCCCCCATTTCAGCAATGGATCTTACATTCACCATCACTACATCTTCCACCTCAGGAGATTTGTGTTGATAAAATCTACAACTTAGACCCGGCATTCTGAAGTGTATATGTGAATCCCAAACTAGGGTCCCACGCTGTGCTCCTTAATGGCAACGATGAGACCCAATAGTAGTTTTCTTAAAGGTTCCTTCCATCACTGTTTTTGAGGTTTTGCATAGCTAAATATTTCTGCTTATTATTTTACTACTTTTTGAAAAAATAGGAATAATTTGAGTTCCTTGAAGAATTTAAGGGAGATAATTTATCCTAACAATGATGTACATTTGAGTTTTTATGTCTTTTACTTTGGCTTCTCTTGTATTGCCTTCTGTTAATAACTTGATGTTCCCCTTTCAGTTTTTATACTTAGTTATGGCCTCCATGTTACAGCTTCCATGTGAACAGTAGAACTGACTTTACTTAGGAGTTTGTGAAAATTACAGATGGCCTAGTGGTGGAGCACTTATTTCTTTGGGATATTTGAGGGCCCTGTGTTACTGGACTCAGGGTTATAGCATAGACCCCATTCAGCAAGGTTTGCTCACCCATCCTCAGTAAATGGATGAAAAGAGCCAAGTTAATAATGAAAAGCACAGAAGGGAATTTGTTCACTGTAGCCACTTTGGGAAGAGAGACAATAACCGACACCTCTTCCTAACTAGAATTTAAAGGGGAAAGATACACCTAACTAAGCACTGTGGCCAAGGGATTGCCCTATCATTGTCTCCAGTGAAGGGCAAATAACCTGAAACCCCATTGGGGAGGTTTTCTGTAAGCTCCAAGAGGAGCTGATAGAGAGAGTTCATAGTGGCCTAGATGGGCTTGGGTTTGAATCGAGAAGAGTTCTGCCCAAGGGAGGGCCTACTAGCAGGCTTAAGGAAGAAATAGAGTAGGCAGATAGAGGGGAGCTGAAACTTCAGGGGGCAGTTGGGGCAGAGGCTGCAGAGAAGATAGCTTAGTGGGACTGCATTTCGTGGGGGGAGGCAAGAGAAAGCAGCAAACTGAGCTGAGGTGGATGGAGTGTCTTTGTGACAAGAGTTTCTATCCAGGATGAACCCAAACTGAATGGCAAACTTGGCAGAGAGAAAAAAAAAATCCAAACCACAGAGGAAAGGCGTCCCTTCCTACGTGACTGGGGCCCATGTAGGGCCAGGGGGCTCCTGGCACAAAGGTGGCATTTGTAGTAATAGTAGACAAAGCTGGCAGCTTCGGGTAACACTTATGCAGAAGAGAGAGATGACAGAGCAGGGGAAAAGGGTAAATGTCGTGGTAGAGAGACCGGACCCAAGCGTAGCAGATCAGAGCTGAGAGATGACGTGGATTGCCCAGGTGGGTGCCTTGGGAGGGTGTAGAAGACTCTAGGAGCTATAGAGTCATTAGGGCATAGACAGGGAAAGGAATGGTTAGGACGTGTGCAAGCGAGAAGTGGCTGTAAAATTTGGGATCAAATCTGCAGGAGCCAGCCGAAACAAATGATCCAGACATATCTTAGGAGAGTTAGATCAGCAGCTTGGCTCAAAGAGGACGAGCTCCTAAGAAGAGAGCTCCTATGTGCTAGTCCTGTAGTCTCACCACCAGATGAGTGGAAAAAAATAAAAAAGGAAGGACACGGTTGCCCCTAGGTGTGTTTGAGGAGGTTTGTTGAGGATATGAGGGAAAGCGTAGCCAGAGGCAGGAACATTTGGGAGCATCCAGAGAGACCGTGGTCCTGCGCCTGGCCTTCTGAGGGAAGGGAGAACCAAGAGAGTAAAGGGTAAACAAGCAAACAAACGAATAAATAAGTAAACAGACCTGATAATCAAAATGGCTGGATTAAATAGGGAAGGGGAACTAGAGGAAGGGCAGCCAAGCCTTTCAGCTGGAGGATTTTAGGGTAGAGGGCAGGGTATGCCAGCCAAGTATACATGCACATATACATAATATACACCATATACATAATATACATAAACACACAGGCACACACATACATACAGGCAAAACATACACATTAACAAATGTATATGAGCTGGAGACAGCTCAGTTGGTATAGTGCTTGCTTAGTTTTTCAAAAGGCATGGCACCACATAAAACTAGGTGCAGTGAGCAATCTAAATACTCATTGGGAGGTGGTGAAAGCTGGAAGACCAGAAGTTTAGGGCTGTCTTCAGGCTCTCCGAGTTCAGTGGCAGTCTAGGATTAATGAGTGAGCCCTGCCTCAACAAACAGACAAAACCTCCCAAACAGAAAACCTAACAATGGCTAATACTCTCAAAATATTAAGACAAAATTAAAAGGTGTTAATACTATTTTTTTTCTGTTTAGCTTTCTGCCAAAATGGGCTTGAGATGTACAATTTAGAAAGTCCAGGTTGTACTTTCTGTTCTTAAAGCTGTTCAGTGTAATCTAATGTTAAAGTGAGGTGGAAGTGGTAAAGGTGGGCAAGTGGAATGAGGTGGAGTCGAAGCTGGAAGTGGGTGAAGCCCATCATAGTGGAGCCCTCCCTGCCTTCCGGGGTTTGATTGTGTTGAAGGTTATCCTAAGCATGATGTAATACCAGCTTAAACCTTTGAAGCTCTATCTGACACTGTCCAAGTCTGAGGTGCACAGGACTTTATGGGGCAAGGGTAATAAGGCTTGTTTAAAAAACAAGGCAAGCTATTCTAGTTTAATAAGGCCAGTTAAGAAAGCTTTCCCAGAGTGGGATGAGGGTGTAATCTCAATTTGGAAGTAGAAGTATAGTTTATGTGTTCTGATTGTGTTTACAATTCTCACTGCATTGGAAGGGGACATTTGAAATAGGCTGGCACACAAGCAGCAGAGTTAGAATAGAGGAAGATGGTAGTTGAGGCCTGAAGTGTTGAGTTAGTTTGGGGAGACTTTTTTCACTTTATGCAAACTTTTGAATTCTCAGGGCAAAGTCCTTGCCTTGCGGTGCACTTCCCTTCATCTCTATATGCATGTTTCCTACCCTGGAGCCTTAAGAAAGTATTGAGATGGGACCTCCGGAAACGTGTTCTACTAGACTTAACTGCTGCCAAGTGTACCGTCTTTATGTTGCTGGTGCCGCCAGGCAGAGCCGCCGGGCAGAGCCGCTCATGTGGTCTGTGGGGTGGGGCTTAAGGCAAGGTCCGCCCTCTTGCTCGGCCCCGCCCTGCAGCCTGCCAGGTGTTGCCAGTCCTAAGCTGCAGGACTCCAGAGCTGCCCGCCTTCTTCTGTTGTTAAGTTATTGGAGATCACTGGTTTAAGACCACACAGCTTAGAGTTCATGGGAAGTGTTGTCTCTCGTGGGGACAGGCCACCGCTGAACTACTTTTAAGACTGAATGGAAGTGAGCAGCCTTCTGTGCTTAGGAGCCCAGAGCCCAGGGGGCGTTTCTGCAGGCTGGCCTTGGGGTTTGCAGGAACCTGGAGCCTCCATTCTCATGACCTGGAAGTCTGCAACTTTCTGCATTCCTGGAAGGGAGTCCTGCTCACATGTTTGCCAATGGTTGGGACCAGGACCAGGACCAGGAAGAGGAAAGGTACCGACATAAAAGCAACTGTTTCTAAGACAGAAACTAGACCGTGCAAACCTGTGGATTCTGGTTTGGGCTGCACCGCTTTGTCTGGCTCTGTGAGGTTGGCAGTGAGGGAGGGGTCAGTGGAGCCACAGCAACTCTGATTTAAGTCAAGCCTCAGGTGTGTCACTCACGACTTCTTCAGACTTGTCCTTCCTGAAGGCCTGCTTCGTGGTTGATAGGATTGTGGCTCAAGATGGATCTCCGTCCTCCCTTTCTGACTTGGTAATGGTGGAGTTTTCTGTGCTGTAATACCTCCGACCACATTCTGTTGCTCATGCTCAATAGAAATTAGTGTGCGGTCTACAGTGTTTGGAGGGTAATAAAACATGAACTTGAACTTACGCTGGTAAGTGCTGGAGGTGGTCTAGTGTTTTTCTCATGAACTTGGCTATATTGTATGTAGATACAAACTGAGATCTTTGATGTGACCAGAGCTGTTTTTGAAGGAATCACTTTTTGAATTACTGTGTTCCTTTAAGTGAGTAAGCTACACTTAACACGGTGGAGTAGATGGAAGCTGACCACTTTGGTAATGCCAAACCCACTGTTTCACAAGTGACCTAAAATGGATAAATCATCTACATAAAGAATTTGCCCAGTTGGAAACTAGATTACAGAGTGCCCTTTTTATTGTGATGCCTGGATCCCAGGGCTTCAGATGGTGAAAGCTGATTAATCTTCTGTTCTTACATACCCATGAGTCTTGTGATGGAGTTTTTTTTTTTTTTAAAACACTGTATGAGTGTTGGAGAGGAAACCCAAGGCCACAGGCAAGCTAAACATTTGTCATTACTTTTTTGCCCTTTGAACTTGAGAGTATTGCTTTAGTAGCAAAAGAAAAAATGTAAACTTCCAATGCTGCTCCTGGCTCCCTTGTTTCCAGTGTCTGCTGTCTACTGCAATCTAGAATTCCACTTGTATTGACTTGGCTACATTCATAACCACTGTTTTTTTTGAAGTGTTCAAGCCTTTGCAGCAGAATGATTATAACTGGCAAGAGATGCTATAGTTAGTGTAGTCAATTTCTGAGACAAATTGTGACCTGCTGTATCCCACAGAGGCAAAATCCTGGGGAAGGGAGCTTATTGTGGGTGACTCTCACTAGGTGGTCCTTTGTTCAGATAACTCAAAGTCCTGTGGGTAGTTACAGTGAAAGCTGCAGCCCAGGAGGGAACCCAGAGAGTTCTTTATTCATCCTCACCCAGCGTTTGCTGTTCTATGGTGTTCTCCACTTTTTCCTATTCCTTCAACCTTGAGATAGGGGGTTACTGACTGGGAGACAAAAATGATACCTTAGCTGACTTGAAAAAAAAGACTTAGTAGATAGCTGCAAATAGATAACAGGATGGCAGCGATTCCTTTCCCTGTGATCTCTGAGCCCCGTTCCCAGAACACACTCCTACTGATGATGCTCTTCACTGCTGGGAAGAGTTGACCTAGCTCTGATGGTCTTTGGCATATGAACTACCTAGTACTAAAGCAGTAAGTCCTGAAGCTATGAGCAAACTCAGACTTCAGAAGAAATAGATGGAGGTGGAGACTTGGAAAAAAGTCCAGCCCAAATACATTTTATATTGTATTTAAGGTTTTCTTCTTCTTTTAAAAATAATTTATTTTTATTTTATGTGTATGGGTACTTTGCCTGCATGTATATCTGCTCATCATATGTTTGAGTGCCCTGGATGCCTCTAACGAGCTGTCATTTGGGTCGTAGGATTTGAATCCTGGTCCTCTGGAAGAACAACCAGTGTTTTTAACTGCTGGGTTATCTTTTTAGCGCCCCCCTCTCTCTATACACACACACACACACACACACACACATTCATATATGTATGTGTATATATACATATATATGTATGAATGTATGTATGTATGTATGTATGTATATATACACACACACAATTTTTTTTTCTTTAAGTGAGGTTTCTCTGTGTAGCCCTGGTCTTGAACTCAGAAATCCATTTACTTCTGCCTCCCAAATGTTGGGAGTTAAAGGTGTGTGCCACCCTGCCCAACTGTTTTTAAGTCCTTAATACAGTTTTGTAGTTCTTTATTGTTTAGGCTCTTTTTTAAAACTGGGTCTTACTGTGTAGTCCTGCCTAGCCTGAAACTATGTATGCAGACCAGGTCAACCCTGAACTCCCTGATCTCCTCCTGTTTGTGTGTCCAGAGTGTAGGGATTAAAGGCGTGGCCACAATGCCTGGTGTGGTCCTTATTCTGTGTAGTCCACCCAGAGATTTCCAGTGCTTTTAAGAACAGAAAGGTATTTTAAACATGCTATAGAACATTTTGGAAATACAGTTTACTCATTATATGCCTCCAAAAAATTAACCTTTAGCATGTAATTTTTATTTGTATATGGTTTTAAAACTATACTTATTTAACTTCATTCTTTTGTTCATGGTAAATTTTGTAGTATGTTTTTTACAAGTATTTATGACATGTATACATACATATTTATAAATGTTATATTTGTAACTTTTTCTCCTGCTTTCTTTTATTTTCTTGTTTTTCTTTACAGAGATGAGCCGTCAGACTGCTACAGCATTACCCACTGGCACCTCAAAGTGTCCACCATCCCAGAGGGTACCTGCCTTGACTGGCACAACTGCATCCAACAATGACTTGGCGAGTCTTTTTGAGTGTCCTGTCTGCTTTGACTATGTGTTGCCACCTATTCTTCAGTGTCAGAGTGGCCATCTTGTTTGTAGCAACTGTCGCCCCAAACTTACATGTTGTCCCACCTGCCGGGGCCCATTGGGATCCATTCGCAACTTGGCTATGGAGAAAGTGGCCAACTCAGTACTCTTCCCTTGTAAATATGCCTCTTCTGGATGTGAAATAACTCTGCCGCACACTGAAAAGGCAGAGCACGAGGAGCTCTGTGAGTTCAGGCCTTACTCCTGCCCCTGCCCTGGTGCTTCCTGTAAGTGGCAAGGTTCTTTGGATGCTGTCATGCCCCACCTGATGCATCAGCACAAGTCCATTACCACCCTGCAAGGAGAAGATATAGTTTTCCTTGCTACAGACATTAACCTTCCTGGTGCTGTTGACTGGGTGATGATGCAGTCTTGTTTTGGCTTTCATTTCATGTTAGTCTTGGAGAAACAAGAAAAATACGATGGTCATCAGCAGTTCTTTGCAATTGTACAGCTGATAGGAACACGCAAACAAGCTGAAAATTTTGCATATCGACTTGAGCTAAATGGTCATAGGCGGCGATTGACTTGGGAAGCGACTCCTCGATCTATTCATGAGGGAATTGCAACAGCCATTATGAATAGTGACTGCCTAGTGTTTGACACCAGCATTGCACAGCTTTTTGCAGAAAATGGCAATTTAGGCATCAATGTAACTATTTCCATGTGTTGAAACGGCAATCAAATATTTCTGGCCAGTGTTTAAAATTTGCATTTGACTTCACAGAGAATAAGGCACCCATCTGCTTGCCAACCTAAAACTCTCCTGGTAGGTAGAAGCTAGACATGAAGGTAAATAAAGAGAAAAGCTGTTAATACAGGAAACAGTTGCATGTAGTAACACTAATATATTTAAAAATAATTCAACAGTAAACCACTGAAAAAATATATATACCCAAGATGGGCATCTTTTGTATTAAGAAAGGAAACATTGTAAAATATTTCTGAACTTTGTGTTTGTTGTAGATTGTATTGTTGACGATTTTTCGGGGGTGTGTGTCTGTGCACGCATGTGTGCACATGTGTGGTTGGTTTTCCTTTAACTGACAAGCCATCAGCGTGGTCATGGACCACTGCTTTCCCCTTGTGAGTCAACACATAGTGCTGCTGTGGTTTTGTTTTTGTTTTTTTTTTTTGTTTTGTTTTTTGGTGTGTGTATTTGCTAATTTTTATTCTAGTTTTTCATTAAATAAATTTGACTTTCTTTTCTGTAATTCAGGTTTTTCTCACTTTTGTACCTTTTAAGTTAGTGTCTTTTTGATATTCATAATTGCTTAATGTCAAAAGTTTGTGTTCAGTACATACTTTCTTTTCCTTCAATCAATTTATTAGAAATATTTTTAATTCAGCCCTTTTGTGAAAATAGGAATCCCAGAAAGGAAAGGTAGCAGAGCAGCTGTCAAGGCTGAGGCGCGTATAGGACGGTCTTGTCTCTCTCGATGACTGTCCTACATGAGTCACACCGTCAGGTCAGGCTTACTCTTTGAAAGGTTAGGTTAGGGAGTAAACTCTGATTTATATAAATTAAAAAAAAATCAGGCTTTTCCTCTCTTCAAATGTCTTGGGCAAATCACATGTTTAAATTGGTTCTTGTATTTATTGGTTTTGCAAAAGAGTGCATCATCATACACAGTATTTGTAATTAAAGTAAATCATTTGTTTTTAAAAAAAAAGGCAGTTTGCAAAAAATGTTTTTGGTCTTTTATAATTCTCATTAAAAGATTATCTGGCAAATTAAAAAAAATTTAATGTGTTTACTTTAGCTCTAGGTTCTTGTTTTTGTTTCCCTGGAGCTGAGGACTGAAGGCCTAGTACTTGCAAATGCTCTATACCTGAAGCACACCCCCAACCCGTAGCCCTAAGTTTGATGAAGTCCAAAGGTGTTTTCCTGTTCCAGTTTGTATGCAGAAGATTGTATGCCACTGTTTTAAGTATATTTTATTCTGAATCACAAAAAAGACTGGGCATCTCTCCCTCCCATTTTCATTCCTATAAGGACATTAGGAATATGGCTAATTAATGCTGATCTTTCTTTTCCTTTACAAAAGAAGTTTGTTACTGTATCTTTTCCTAGCTCCAGTGGTAGAGTACTGACTCTGCAGTCTGAGTTTTCAGGTTTCTAGGCACTAGTTTACCTCTACTCAAACGTAATCAGCTGTATGACCTTGGGCCCAGTTCCTAATGTGATAACTGGAGTTAACTCATGGTGAGTATGTGTAGGGTTAAATGAGGAACAAGTACTTAACCTGAGACACTGCTTCACAGAACATTAGCATCCAACCAGTGTGAGGCCCTGGACTTTGTCTTTAGTGTCATGTCCCTAGATACATTCATGCACACAGCAGAAATCTGGCCATTGGTAACTTAATATTTCTAGTGGGTACCCGAAGCTTAGAAAGTCATTGAGATTTAATTTGGGTTTCTCCCTTATCCTAATTCTATTTCTGGATCATGGAGTCTGGTTCTGTTAGCCATTTCAATACAGGTAAGTCTTCTATTGAATTGGTTGTCCTGTGCTTATGTAGTTAATTTGGGGTAAAAGGAATAGTTAGTTGTTCAGCTACCGATTACAACCAGATTTTTTCTTGTATGACTGTTTAGAAAAGCTGTGTGTGTGTGAATGTGTGTGCATGCGTGTGTGTGAGTGTAGACAAGCCCTGGTTGTCCCTGAGTCCTACGTCTCGCCTTAGTCTGCCAAGTGCTATGAGGACAGATAAGTACCATAATGCTTGGATGAAAAGCAACTTAGTATGTCTCTAGGGGAATGTCACTGTGGCTTCACTGTATTTTGCCTAGACTTTAAAATCCCAAAATGGCATAACCAGTGGAGATCCATATACTCTTCACTGTGAACACAGTTAATTTTACAGTTAATGTATGACTTGTTCTTGTACACATTTATTTTCAAAGTATTGATTGGTTATATAATCCTCACCACATGATACTACTCTAGATACTACCGTTTTGATAAGTCTTGAGAAGTTGGTCATGGTTCACACCTGTAGTCTAGAGCTTGGAGGCCAAGGTGCAGGCTCAAGAGCTTGATCACCCTTCTCTACATAGCAAACTTATGCCTCAAAAATGGAAACAAAACTTGGACCTCCCTCCCTCCCTCCCTCCCTCCCTCCCTCCCTCCCGAGCTTAACCTAGGGCCCTCATGTGCCCTACAAACAAGCACTCCACTGAGCTGAATTCCTAGCAGAAACATTTTGGTAACTTGACCAGTCACTATAATCTTAGCTAATATTTTGTTTGAGTTTGATACATCAAGATTTTTTATTTTTGCTATATACAAATTAGCCTATACATTCTTAGTATCCTATATATCAATATGTTTTGGGCATTAATATTTTAAGTCTTGATATTTTTATTTCTGGAGAGGCTTCAATGGACTTCAGAAGTATGAGGGGTTTTGCTTACCTTCTGGCTTTGCTAATTTTAGCAAGTGAAGGCATATTTTAGGTAAATTTACCAGCAAGTTAACATTTGTTAGCTATTAAATTTTAAGTCTTCATATTCTTGACCCCCACAGAGAGGAATGTAGCAGCATTATTCCGTTGAGATTCGGCATGTAACAGTTAACTCGTGGAGTGGATAGTTTGTGTTGCTGCCCTTGACACGATTGGTGTCTCTGAGAGGAGTTTTATGGGTAGGTACACATGATCCTGCTTGACGTGGTTCTTTTGTTTTCAATCCTGTTTGTATTGCTCAGGATCCATTTAGACCTGCCATGCTGCAGCCTCAGCTCTTCATCTTGAATTTGTCATGTTGAATTGAGTCCTGGGCCAGTTTAGTGTGTATCAGTAGCTGCGGAGAGTTTTCTTTTGCTTTAATTTTTAAAAACTGTATATATAAGTTCAAGGCTCACATTCATGCGGTATACACTTAGGTGAATTTAGTTCAGGAGAAGTGACAGTCATTCCTCATTTCCTGTCCTCAGAGAATTCTAGAGCTCTTTAAACTCCACACATCTGCCGTGATAAAGGAATAAATAAATAAACAAATAAATAAATGAATGGAGAGTTTTCACTTAGATTCCTGTCAGGAAATTCTGGTAAGCAATCCAAATTTAAGAACAAAAAGTGTGGGCTGTAGAGATGGTTCAGAGGTTAAGAGCACTGACTGCTCTTCCAGAGGTCCTGAGTTCAATTCCCAGCAACCACATGGTGGCTCACAACCATTTGTAATGGGATCTGATGCCCTCTTCTGGTGTGTCTGAAGACAGCTACAGTGTACTCATCATATATATAAAATAAATAAATAAAATCTTAAAAAAAAAAAACAAAAAGTGGGCTAGAGAGATAATTCTGGCTGAGGGCACTGACTGTTCTTCAAAGGACCTGGGTTCAGTTCCTCATACCCATGTGGTGACTTTCCATTTGTAATTCCAGTTCCAGATCTGATGCTTTCTGGTCTCCATGGATACCAGACATGTACATGGTACATAAATATACTTGCAGATAAAACACTTGTACACATAAAAAATGAAAGTTAATTTTTTTAAGTTATCAAAAAACAAAAACCACCCATAAGCTAACATTGGATCAGACATACCTGGGGTCAGTTTGTGATCTAGATGGACAAGTATCAGATCGGAGTGTCACAGTGAGTAGGGTGTTATTTACAGCTACCGTCACTATTTGTATACATTACCCTAAAAAAGTTAATCCAAACCAGCACTTGGGAGACCGTAGGACGAGGATCATAATATACCACTGCATAGGCAGTTAAGCCTGCCTGGGCTACAAGTAAGACCTTGCCCCAAAAGAAAAGGTATGCATAGTGGTGTCGAAGCCTGTGAGACTAAGCAGTGTTCCACGGTGGGTATGTGTGCAAAACACGAGTTCTCAATGTCGTACTTGCCCAGTTACACTAGTTACAGCATTTACCAAAAGAGACATTTATCAAGCTCGCATCACTCAGACAATATTTAGCTTTTATACTAAGCACTATAGTGGACCTCAAGTGAATTTTTATTGACATTTTTTCCTAAAATTAAAATCTATCTATCTATCTATCTATCTATCTATCTATCTATCTATCTATCATCATCTATCGACATAGTCTTGGTAGTGTAGCTCTGCAGCTCTAGCTGGCTTGGAACTTGCACTCACAGGGATCTTGAACTCACAGGGATTGGTGGGGATTAAAACCCTGACCAGCTTATGTTTTGTCTTTTGTTGTGCTTGTTTTGTTTTTTAATAAAGAATAATTTTCACTGTAAGGCACAATACATTTTACTACAGCAAAGAAATGAGCATTGGTGTTGGACCTTGATTATCAAATTGGAGACTTAACTCAGCTTTTCTTGTCTAAGGAGCTGCTAGGTGTTCTCATGGGAAGGAGCTCACAGTAGTCTCTCCTTTGGTTAGAGTAATGTGATCTTGAACATGTCATTTCAATAAACAAAACTAGTCAATAATCCCAGCTGAATTTTATATTTGGAAGAATTGTCAAATTTACCACTTGTATGACTTAATGTCAAGATTTACTAATACTGCAGTTTACTTCATGAAAGTGTTTTATAGGAGGAGATACTGACTTGAGCTGGTTTTGGTAGAGGAGATGCTGTGCCTTGACATAAAGCATCCTCCGCAATGCCTGGTGGTGTCAAAGGCTTGGCCTCCCAATAGTGGCACTAAAAAGTGGATCACTGGTAACTTTATCAATGGATATGTTTGTGGCTGAATAGATTGTTGGGTAAGGGCTAGTTGGAGGAAGTTATGTTACTGGGGGATGTAGTTTGGAAGGTTGTGTCTTGTCTTTGCATCTTCCTCACAGGCTCTTCTGCTTCCAGCCACCATGAGGTGAACAGCTTTCCTCTGGCATGCCTTCCCTTTCCACCACAGTGTTCTGCTTCAACACAAGCCCATGGGGACAGGGCAGCTGTGTATGGGAACGTGAATCTACAAGCCTAAAGAAGTTTTTTTCTCAGGTATTCTGTCACAGCAATGAAAAGCATTGGATACTAAGGGTAGACGTCACTGCCTCTGGTGTCCAGAGGGGATTCAGAATGTATTGTAGTGTAAGTAGCTACTCTGAGTTGGGAGTCCCCACTGTTACAAGAAGGGGTGTGGTGTGGCCACAACACAAAGTGGTTTTGTTATTTTAGAGAATGAATCTGTGACCTCTCCAGTGTTAAGCAAGTATTCTACTGAACTATACCTCTAGTCTAGAATGCAATTTTTAGTTGCTCTCAGGGAAGAGGAAAGAAAAATCATGTTTTAGCGCATACACTGACCTAGTGTTTTTTTTAAAGATTCATGTACATTTTATATCATTCATAATCTTCTATATCCATAACTTTATTTACAGACACTGACTTACTAATTGGTATTAAATATCTTGGAAAGAAAACAGAAGGCATTTGACCCTGAATTTTGTATATAGCTTATTATGTGACTCAGGAGTTCAGAGTCTTTGTAGTTCGTAAAAAAGTCCAGAGGAATAATAAATTGAAACTATACTATAAAGTTGATAACCAAGGTACTTACAGCTTTACTCAGCTTTGATGCCTGAAAATTTCTGAGCATGTGAGAATGGCAAATGGTATGGTCAAGACAGAAAAGAGTTGGGGCTACATACAGCTGGTATTGAGGTGTAGTGTAGCTCAGTGTTTGGATACTTACTCCAGCATATGGAAGGCCCTATATTTAATCCCTAGCACTGTCCTACACAGAGATCAGAAAGTTGGACAGAATTATCATATATAAATTGTTTAGGGGTTTAATAAAGGACAAATAATATATTTCTCTTAGATCTGGAGGCAGAAGTCCAAGGTCGGTATGTTAAGTTGAATAGTGAGGGCCATATACCCGTTTCCAAGATGGCACCTCAGTGTTAACCTCCTGGTGGAGGAGTATACAGGCTCAAAATAGCTAGTTCTCTTGAGCCATTTCACAGTGAGTATTTTAGGTCATTCTGATCATAGCACCACTACAGAAGTTCTATTGGGGATACATCCCAAAATAATTAGAAAAGCAGGGGTTTGTACATTCCTGTTCTTAGCCAACAGTGACAAAGCAAAAGATGAGTGGATAAACAAAATGTGTCACGTGTATACAGTGATTGTTCAACCATAAAAGGTAAATCTGATACATGGTATAGGGATAAATCTGACACTTGGTGAGGTGTCATACAAGAAAACATGATGTCATTCCTCCAAAGCACTTAGCATGAGAAAGAGCAGAAGAGTGCTTATAGGTCTGGAGTCAAGGGAATGAGTTCAGTTTTTCTGATTGTGCTGAAAAAGTCATGGACAGTGGGAACACTGTAGGTCACAGATGCCCCTGAATTAGATACTTATAAGTGGTAAATTTTATGGACATTTTCTCGAATCAAAAACTTCTTCCTAATAAACCAAAAACAGTGTTAGAAAAAACAAAAATCTTACTGGTAAACCTCAAATGGGCACCTTTAGAAAGGAGAGATGGTCTGAATTCAGTTCCCAGATCCCATACAAGGCAGCTCACAACCACCTGTAACTCCAGTTCCAGGGAATCTGACTCCCTCTCCTGGTCTCTGCAGGTACCCACAAGTACACACACACAAAGATGGCCACACAGGAAGAAAAAACCCCACAAAGACTGACTTAAGACAGCACAGAAGATGCCCTTTGAAATTTCCTAAGTATTTAGAAGGTCAGTGCTGAAGTCTAGGACCCAGAGAACCCAAGCTTTAAAAGATGTTCTTTGTTACCACCTCAGGCAGGGATGAGGCAGAGCTGGGTGTGGAGACTCCCTGGCTGGAGGCAGTTAATTGTTTCTTCACTCCCTGTGAAAGATTACTGAAATGGCAACATTACTGAGGTTGATACCTCAACTAAGTGTGAATGTCTATATAGACCTTTTCCCACAGTATAGTGTCCCAAGTAGTCCTGGATCTGACATTTCCTCCAGAGATTTTATTAGCAGGCCTGAGCAGGAGTTCAGGTAACTTGCAGACCCCATTCTCATCCAGGAAGTGTCAAAAATATTTTTATATTATCTCTTCTTAGATCTTATAATGCAAGACTGACTCTAGAATTAAAAATTGCATTATGTTGGATTGTTAAATCAGCAATACTACTAAACTATTATTTAATACACAGACATGTTAGAAACTGGGTTCAGAAAGCTAGTAAGGGCTGCCTTTATCCTTTGGTACCTTGGACAGAGTACCAAGACAGGCCAGGCATGGGAAGTTGACACGCCTGAGATTTGGCATAAACAAATAGAAGGGGCAGCAGAAGTGAGGAGTCTGAGTTTAGGGGCCTTCCCAGAACACATAGCTACTCCCCCTTTGGGCCTGTACTTTGAGGTCACAGGCACCCGAAGCTCTTGTGATGCTGTAATGACTGCCAGCACATGCCCTTGTCTCATATATGATGATCTGATAAAGTCTACATGTGGCTCTCCACAGCTAAGAGTGTATGCTAGCTGTTGTTTTGTTTTGACACAGTATTTCCCTATGTAGTCCTGGAGCTTGCTGTGTGGACTGTGGCCTTGAACATCAACCTTCTCTCGGGTGCCTGTGCCATACCTGGCTCACTCAGTTATTAAGCACACCAGACACACTGGTGAGAGGAGTTCCTGGATCTCCAGTTTACACCAGAGTTCGATTCAGGTCTATAGTGGGCCTAAGGATTGATGTTTCTAGGAAGTTCTTTTTTCTAGGACCACAGAGTATATCTGTCTTTCCCAGGGATACCAAACCCACCAAAGACCAGAATTCTAGGTTTAATTACTTTATTAAACCAACATTTCTGTAATAAACAACTACTTAGACATATATTGCTATCTTGATTATGTCCACAGATTAGGGGTATTTTGCTTACTCATTTGGTGCCTTAAACCAGCCTTGCCTCATAATTAAATTCAGCTAGCGTTGGAGCCTATAGTTTGCTGTCAATGAGACCAGGTCTGGTCTTGACAGTAAAGCCACCATCGAAAGCTGCATTCAGAACTTCATCCAGGCAGCTCGCTGTGACAAAACTTAGATCTTGTCTGACGTTGCTTGGGATCTCTTCAAGGTCCTTTTCGTTCCTCTGTGGAATTATGATCTGCTTCAGTCCGGCTCGGTGTGCTGCTAGGACTTTGTCTTTAATTCCACCCACCTGCCAGGCAAAAGAAGACAACTCTCACGGTTTAAGTTCACTGCCAAGTGGATCTACGTTTTACTGACGCGTCGTCACTGACGTAGGCGTTCAGCACCCCTCCCATCTTGTGATAGCATGAGCTGGGAAGCCACTGAAAAGCTTAATGGTAACCTAGTAAAAACATTTGTTACTTCTATATTAAATACTTTTAATGAGAGAAAAGTCTGAAACCTTGATGGCTCTAGATATTTTTAATTGTCATTTGCAGCCTTGTGTTTAGGTTGGTTGTGTAGCAGCATTACAATAGCTTGGTTACACTATTCCTAGCTAGAAGAAAGGAGTTTGAAGATTTTACCATAAAGAAATGACAAATGGAGGAAACAAACATGTTGATTTAAGTGTTATATAATGTGTACATGTATTGCTATCTCAATATAGACCATTTTTGTTTTTACTAAATAAAGATTTTTAAGTTAACAAAACAGAACTGCTCTGATACAGCAAGCTCAGTTGTGTTACAGGATTATTGTTTCCATACCACAAAGCAAGGCTTTTGTGCTACCTAAAAATGAGAACACGCCAAACTAGACACTTATATAGGGTATTTGTGTTTTGTGACAAATCATTGTAGATTGGCCTGGCCTTTAAGTCCTAGAGATCTGTCTGCCTCTGTTCCCTGCCCCCAGTGCTGGGATTAAAGACATATGCCACTAGTCCTGGCCTCTCTTGTGGCTTAAAAACAAAACAAAACAAAACAAAACAAAAAACTATGCTCACAATGATTCCTTCACAAAAGGCGGAGTCTAATTCTCTTCCCCAATGTGGGCCTGGCTCCTGTGACTTGTCTGTGTGAAGCCCGCTGTGTTGGAAGTGATGCTATGTGAATGTCAAGGTTAAGGTATAAAAAGAAAGCTTCTGCCTGGATTGTTATCTTGGATTACTTGCCCTAGAGGAAGCACGGTATCAAGTTTGAGCGTATCTACACAGACTGGGAAAACACCCAGGTGAAGACTCCTTGGGCCTCCTGTGCTTCAAGCAGGTCCTCCTTTTCAGTCACCCTGGTGACTGTGGCCTGCAATTAAGAGACCCTGAGCCACAAGAAGGCTGCCTACTGGCTCACTACCTTCTAACACCTAACTGGCTAGGCTGTAGGCCTTCCTACACAACTGTCACCCAGCCCCATATGGTGCTCTTCTGGAGTGCCTTGTTCAGGGCAAATTCTCAAGATTGTTTTCTTCCAGTATGAAATGTCTGTTTTATACTAATACTTGATTGATAGTAAGAGACTATATATATAAAATACTGTTACAGTGTATGTACGATGACACTCAGTGAGCTGAAAACTCCAAGAACATCTTTGCTAGTTGGTGCAATCCTTCAGGTTGAGGCTACCTTCTGCTCCAGGATATGCTGCTGTTACTTCTCTGACCATTAGTCCATTTTCCTGTTTGCTATACTTGGATGTTGGATATACCAGATTGATTAAAACCAATACTTCAGTCTTAGCAAGTATTTTTAAAAATTCTGTTCTTCTTCATGGTCCTTGCATGGTTGAATGAAAATATTGGAGTACAATAATTTTAGTGTTTTTTCAGCATTACGAATTGAATTAAGTCTTACATGCAAGACTAATGATAAGCAAGCCCTCTGCTACTGAGCCATATTTCTGGCTCCTTTTTACTTTGAGGCAAGGTCTCACTAAGCATGGCTGCCCATGCTGCTTCAGTCTTACTGAGTCGCTGGGGTTTTTTGAGTGCCTGGTCCCTTTACTGATCTTAGCTACTGGTGAGTCTATAATCTACCCTCATCTGTATAAGGACTTGGGCAGAGAAGAGTACTTGCTGCTGCCACTGCTCATCCTCCTTTTCCTCTTCTTGCTATGGCTCTGTCAAAATGCTGTCCTGTCAAGACAAGTCCTGGCACCTAGTCACAGAAAGCCCTAACTCTTAAGTCCTCTGTGCATTGTTTCTACAGCATCTGCATGCAGGTCAGGATGTGTACTGGAGCCCAGGAACCGACAGATACAGGCAGGGTTTTTGAAGTGGTTTTCTATAAATCTTGCCAATTACAGTGCTCTTAAGATTTCTACAAGATCACAGGGCGGTGGTGGCGCACGCCTTTAATCCCAGCACTTGGGAGGCAGAGGCAGGTGGATTTCTGAGTTCGAGGCCAGCCTGGTCTACAGAGTGAGTTCCAGGACAGCCAGAACTACACAGAGAAACCCTGTCTGGAAAAACAAAAACAAAAAAAAAAGAAAAAAGAAAAAGATTTCTACAAGGTGCTAGGTAGGATGTCTCAAAGGAACTTGAAAAAGTGTGGAATGAGCTTAAAGCCACCAGTCTCACTTTATGTACATGCAGTGCACTTGACTGTTAAGTAGAGAGAGGAGACCGCAGACACACAGGTGAACTGTTGATCTACCTATAACCACACTAATATTTCTTTTCCCTTAAATATTTTTAGATGTGAGGGAAACTTGGGAGATGGCCAGGTTTTCTTTTACTTGACTAAAAGTTTAAAACATAAGTTATCACTATTAAATTTTTAATGTCTATTTCTAACCAAAGTTTTTACAGAAAGAAAGCTACTATTCATGTAAAGTTTAAGATTATTAATTTAAGTAAAAATTAGAAGTACACAATCTGCTTTCTATACTTACTGGAAGAACAAGCCCTCTCAGCGTAATTTCCCCAGTCATGGCTACATCTGAGCGCACAAGCCGCCCACTGAAAAGTGAGGCGAGACAAGTTACTATGGTAACACCAGCAGATGGTCCATCTTTTGTGACAGCTCCAGCTGGGAAGTGCAGATGGATGTCTGTGTTGTCAAGAAGATCAAAACTTCCAAAAGCTTTAAAAAGGGGCGAAAAAAAGGATTTTAATATAGAAAAATTAAGCCCAGTTTTTTTTCTCTGAATAAAATCAAACACAAAACTGAATGTTTTGTATAAATGGAGCCTTAAAGATATTATTGGATAGTGTACTTAGAGTGAGGTCTGGATGGTAAGATTCCCTCTCTCTCAAGTGTGACTTAAAGCAGGCACTAAGCCAGAGAGCCTAACATGATCACTAGAGTCTCTGCAGGGGTTTGGACTTTAGTGAATGGTGTCATCTTTATCTCAGTGTGAGATACTTTGTATCATGGTCCAAGGCCCTCCTTCCCAGTTGTGTCCCCACTGCAGTTAGACCATGTACCATTAGTCAGGTGGTATTTCTTTGCATTGCTTCGAAGCCAGCTAATGGCGAGGTGAGCAGACTCCTTCATGACATCCCCGAGCTGGCCAGTCAGTGTTAGCTGGCCTTCACCATCCATTCGACTTGCCTCCACAAACATGATTTTGCCACCCAAGGGAGTCCATGCTAACCCTATTGCCACTCCAGGTTGACTCAGACGTTCAGATACCTTGAAAGATGAAAATATCAGTTATGTCAACATGCAGAATTGTTTTCAGAGCATTTTAATCGCACTGTCCTGTAAGACTGGAGACTTAAGCACTAACTTCTGACAACTTATTACCTGACATTATTTTGACTCACATATCTCACTACCTGGATGTTTTTAGTTTAGCATTCACCAGATGTAGTTTAGCCCTACAGCATGGGTGAGGAACTGACTTCCAAGAGCAATTAGGTCCTGTTGCATATGCCTTGATTTTCAGGTATCTTCATTGGACTGTGCATCTATATATATATCCAAAGATTGGCTGTTTTTTTGTTTGTTTGTTTGTTTGTTTTTGTTTGGTTTTTCGAGACAGGGTTTCTCTGTGTAGCCCTGGCTGTCCTGGACTCACTCTGTAGACCAGGCTAGCCTCGAACTCTCTAACTTAGAAATCCGCCTGCCTCTGCCTCCCAAGTGCTGGGATTAAAGGCGTGCGCCACCACTGCCCGGCTGACTGGTTGGTGTTTAGTACATGAATTTGCTTCAGGGAGCAACCATTCTCTCACTAACACTTGTCTGACAAGTGATAGCTCTCACGGGCTTTCTGTCACCACTCCTTGGTGATATCCTAGACTCAGGGCAGTGCTGCCTGGATGCCAGTTTAAGCAGAACAAGCTGCTTAGCTGGGATTATGAGTCTAGGTGATAAACTACTGTTTAACACACCCCAGGTATGAAAATGCAGAGTAACAGTTGGAAGCCAGCAATGCTAACTTTGACTGCATCCCCATGTCTCTAGACTGCCTGCTCTGTGGTGTTATCTGTGTTGGAGGATAAAGACAGTGTGCCACCAAGTACAATCCAACGTGCAACTTCTCCGGTGTCAGGTGCCTGAGTTCACTATGGAATAGCAAGGACTGGCTAGTTCCTGGGGGAAGGGTGGGTGCTCAGACTCAGTCTCTTTCTAGCAAGTGTATGCAGTGGAAACCATGGCATCAGTGAAGCAACGGGGTAGTCGGCCAACTTTAAGGTTCACTTTGACCTTTACTTTCACAGGCAGATGGCAGTTTCCCTAGCCTTCAGCATCAGCCCAGCTCTTCCCTTCTCTAGCACTGGCACCTGCTCTTCTATATTTGAAAAAGACAAGACTAATATGTAGGTCAGTGCTGTTTAAGAACAACACAAATAGATGATGAAAGAGTTCACAATTTAAAAAATTAATATTGAGTCAATTTTCTTATTCTTTCATTACATGGCTCCTTTCCAGGGCTGGGTGAACTAACCTTTCAGAATGCAAAGTCATGTTTAACATAATAAGCCATTTGTTACAATTTATTAGCCTCAATCACATTGTTACAGTTCAATCCTCAGAACTGTTAACAATGTTGCTTCAAGAAACCAGGCAAGGGGCTGGAGCAGTGGCACAGCAGTCAACATCACTTATTTTCTTGTAGAGGATCCAGGGTCAGCTACTAGTACTCACCTGGCAGCCCAGCAAGCTTCCTGTTAAGTCAAATTTTAGGGGATCCCATTCCTCCTTCTGGTCTCCATGGGCACCAAGGATGCAAGTGGTACATATATATTCAGGGAAAATACCCATATACATAAAATTTAAAAAGAAACCAGGCTGGGAGGATGATGCAGTGGGTAAAAACTTGCACCACAAATCTGATGACCAGAGAGTTCTGTCCCAGGCTCAAGTAAAAAGCTGAGTGTGGCAGTGTGAATCTAACCCCAGCATTCCTACAGGAAAATAGGAGGCAGAGAAGGAGAAGCCTGCAGACCAGTTAGCCTGATGTGTGGTGTCAAAACCAAGAAGGACCCTGCCTTAAAAACAAGGTGACTCTCAACAAAGCAACTTCAAAGCCCTGTTTACCCACCAGCGCTGACTAACTTCCACTATGATTACTGACTTGTGGGGTCACCAGGTTTAGGTGGTTTTCCTAGGGCTAGGGAGATGGGCCAGCTGGTAAAGGTGCCTGCTGCCAAGCCTGATGACCTGACTTTGATCCACAGAGGAACCCATAGGGTGAGAGGAGAGACCGGATGCACAGTATGCATGAGAATCTCCACATGCATACTGTGGTATGTGCCTTTGTGCATACACACAATAGACACATAAACCTTTGCAAAATGTTTTTCTCATTATGTGAAAGTGTCTCAAGTTCACCCATCTTCCAAGGCTTTGTGCATGTTAGCAAGGAGCACACCACTGAGCTCTAACTCTGGCCCTCAAGTTAATTTGCTATTTTCCCACTCATACACCAGTTAGGCTGACATGCAGATTGAGGAAAGCTTAATGAATGCTAGACAGGGTCTCTTAGTGGTTACATTTTTTTTTTTTTTTTAGAAAAAAATTAAAAGCATTTGTGTGTATGTACATGTATGCCATGGGCACATGTGTGGAGGTCAGAGGACAACTTTGTGGAATCTCTTCTTGCCTTCCACCATGTGAGTGCTGAGCACTGAATCTGCCTGGATCTCAGACATGGAGGTAATCTTTATCTTGTTGAGTTGTTTTTCTAACCCTATTCGTTTTAATACTTCAAAGATCAACACTTAAGGAACATCTGCATATCTAATTGTGGACAATTTTATATTGCTTTTACGTCACATGACTAAAATAGTGGTATGTTCAAATGTGCAGAGTTCTCTGTGGCCCTTTTAGTCTAGGGGAAGAGTTATGATTTGACATTCACTTTAGTGCTTTCACAAGGAGCCAAGGCATCCTAGTGAGGCTCTGGCAAGCATTACAGGAATATGACTGTGACTGTGATCCAGGACCAACAGAGCACCTCAAGGTAAAGGACAGCGGTTACACGAGCACAGCCACAAGTGCTTGACTCTGCAGGGAGCCTGGAGAGGCAAGGCCCTTGTCCATGGAGAGGATGAAAAGGCTTAAAAACAAGAGTGGGGTTTGCAGACTACCTAAGGGAGTCTCCCTTTAGGTTTGAGTTGGTAGAAGTATTCACAAGTAACAGCTAAGACGCTGTAAGAGTCAGATGACATCAGAGAGTGCTGCTAAGACTAAGGCATGTTTACAGTTTCTCCTTTTTGTTCTTTCTGCTGTTTCTCTGCCAGAGCTCCTGGAATGGCAGAAACACATCCAAAGCCAACATCAGCTAAGAAGGGTTATATAACATATATCAACCCTTTGTTTTAATGTAGTTTAAGTACTCAGAGAACTGCTGGAATGAGCTTTTTCTGGGAAGTCTAGAGAAAGAGGCCATGGAACTTGGGATCAGAATCTCTGTCTTCAATCATTAAGTCTTCAGTGACTAACAGCAAGAAAGCAGATTGACTATTTTTCTCAACCAAAATTAAGCTCAGTTTTTAAAAAATTCAAATCCATGGTATCTTAAGAATTTAAACAACCGCAAAACTACCTTTGGTTATAGGATTCAAGTTCAGATTCCCTTGCAAGAATAAACAAGGACTGTTGTGGTAACTGGGAGCTTTGTGAGGGAGGCTCATTACCTTCAAGAGCCAGTTAAAAAGTTAATCCACAAACAAGGTAGATGTGGTATGATGAGCCTTCTCCCCTTTGTCGTAAGCCCTCAGAAGAACTATCACCATTGGTAATGAGTCTGATTGTTCTGCTGGAGAGACTGTCTTATGCAGAGTTAAACAGATCTCATTTTCTAGACATCTTTACAAACCTTTCCAAGGAATTTACCTGTGAATGCACCTGAACATCTAAACACCACAGACTGGTACACAATGCCTTCAACACCCTATTTTATAAGCTACTTCCATCTGCTGCCTCAGCTCGTCCTAGCTCTCAGGCTTTCTGTGATGTGGGAAAGGAAAGAGCAGAAAAAGACAGTAATAGCATTAGAGCAGCACATAGTTTAACCCTTGAGGAATTATCTACCGGATAGTAGGTTTGGCGTTGGCAGCAGTCTATTTTTCAAGCAGTTGAGATCAGGGCTGATTTGCTGCCTCTTTCCCAAGCCCTGGGTGGGCAAGACAACTGGACATCCTTGAGTAAAATGCATATGAAAGAAGACAGGATTCTTCTGCATAGACAAATCAATGAGCACGAACACTCATGAAGTGGAAGGATGACTCGATCAAGCCAGCCTGGCTGCCCAGAAGAGGACATGACTCCGGTCACTTCCATTCAAGAGCCACACTATCACATTTAGCACCTAAGTGCAACACTACACAGGGAAAATTTCATTTAAGGCAGAACTTAGCCTCAGAAACCCCAACTCTACTTGTCCGACATCAAGCGAGCACCAGTGTAAACACAGATTCAAGAATCATCACCTCCAGTTCATACAGCGGTGGCCCCAGGATGTCTTTCAGGGCATGGGAGTCGATCAGAATCGGCATTTCAGGCGGCAGGGCCAAGTCTGCAGCATCACCAATGGACTCAGGTTTTGCATCTTCCAGCACGTGTTCTTTACAGCCTAAGAGAAGCATTTATTTAGAAGTTCCAAGAGAGCTGTTTGTTTAAAAATTCATCACTAATAAAGAGCAAACGGAGGCACAGTGAATGCCACCAGCTCAGTCCTTCATGTATGTACGGGCACAGGCCTTTGACCTGTACGTAGGCTGAGGAACTGGTCTTTCAAAGCCCTTAGGGAGTATATGCAATTGCCTTTTACTTGTTTACTGTCTCTGTGAAAAGAGGCAAACTTGACTTGTCATCTTTTAAAATATAATTTTTTTTTCCATCGAAAATGTCTGGTTGAGTGTGGAGGCTCAAACCTTTCAGCAGTTGGGAAGCTGTAGGAAGGCTGTTGAAAATTTGATGTCAGCCTGGGCTACATGGTGAGTTTCAGGGTAGCCTAGGCTACAAAATAGGATGCTGTCTATAATCAAACAACAAATATCTTCCAAAGTAATACCATTGAGGCTACATAAGATGAACTGTATCCCAGCCCTTGGAAGGCTCAGGCAGGACAATCACAGTTCAAAGCATTCCTGGGCTATCGAGGGAATTTGAGAGCAACCTGGGCAACTGGGGAGACTGTCAAAAATAAAGTCAGGCACATGGCACACACCTTTAATCCCAGCACTTAGGAGGCAGCAGGTAGACTTCTGAATATAGAGCTACCTGGTTTATATAACCAGTTTCTAGATAGCAAAGGATATCTGTATAGTGAGACCCTGAACAGTGTAAAAAAGAAGTTAAGTAAATAAAAAGGAAAAGCAACTGGGGATATATTCGTTGTGAGAGTGCTTGCTTAGCATGTATGAGGACTTAGGTTCAAAACGTAGCATTGAAAACAAAAACAATGATCACCAGGCACAATTCGACTAAGAGCCCCGAGACTAGATGCAGAAGGCGCAGGCACGATACATCACTGTACAGTAGGTTGGATCAGCACAGCCTGGGCCTCAGGACAAACTCAGCTCTCTCTCAAGGGAGTTTGATATGGTGTTCATGTTTTTTTTTTATGTTTTTGGAGATTGGGTTTTACTAGGTAGACTAGGTTGGCCTCAAATATTCAACCTCTCTGTCTCAACCTCCTGAATGCCACAATTTCAGATGTGGCACCATTTCTGACTAGGCATCCTGCCCCACTTTCTAATGGGCAATGTGAACCTGGGAATAACAGAACCCTCGTGAGCCATGTGTGGTTTTTGTTTGTATGTTTGTGTTTTTTAAGACAGGGCCTTGCTATGTAGCCTCGGTTGGCTTCAAACTCACGATCCTTTTCCTCACTCTCGAGTGCTGGGATTGTGGGCATGTGCCATGGCACCTAGTTGGCAATGGTGGTTATCACGTGCTCATAAATAACTGGGCACGCTACAGTGAAGGAAGGATACAGAAGCCTAGTGTGAGGTACTTCTCCACGGTGCAGTATGCTGCTTGGATGCTGACGTTAAAGACCTTGTTCTCACTTGGGTAGCACATGGTGCTGAACGATGCTGAGCTCTGAGCCTACTCTCTTCTCCCAATCACTTTTCATAATTTATCAGATGCAAGATATTACATGACCTGCAATCAGGCCTAATGGAGTTACAGTTTAAAGCTGTAGGGGCTTGGGGAGCTGGGGAGCTGACTCAGCAGTTAAGAGCACTGGGCTTGGTTCCTTCCCATCATCCAGATGACAGCTCACAACTTTTGTAACTCCAGTTCCAGAGGATCTAATACTGCTTCTAGCCTCTTTAAATGCCAGGCACACATGGGGTGCACAGACATTCATGGAGGCAAAAAGGCAAACCATTTATACACATAAAAAACTAAGCAAAGACCCCACCCTAAACCTATAGGGTGCTGGTGAGATGGCTTAATGGTAAAGGCATCTGCAGCCAAGCCTGGCAAGTTTGGTTCCCATGGCCCACATGGTGGTACAAGAGGACTCTTAAGAGGTCCTCTGATTTCTGTGTGCATGCACATGTACACACACACACACACACACACACACACACACACACAGTTTTTAAATAAATACACTCATTTTAGACAGACTCCCACTATGTATCTTTGGCTGGTGTTCTTTGGGAACTTGCTATACAGATTAGGTCGGCCTCAAACTAAAAGAGATCTGTCCTTCCTGTATGCTGGGAATGTGGTATGTGCTACCATGCTAGGCATAAAAATGCTTACAAACTGTAGAAAACTGTGCCTCTTTTTGTCTCAAAGCTAGTGTGCAGGTAAGGTTTTGTCAATTTGACACAAACTAGAGTCACCTGGGAGGAGGAAACCGCAAGTGAGAAACTACCTGCATCTGATTGGCTTGTGGGCATGTCTATGGTTTTGTTTTCTTGATGAATGACTGATGTGGGAGGGTCCATCCTGCTGGGGTGGGCACCACCCACCACATGCCATCAAGGTAGACATGGATTGTATAGGACAGCAAGCTGAGCGAGCCATGGAGAGACCCAGTAAGCAGCGTTCTCCACGGTCAGTGTCAGTTTCACCCCCAGGTTCTTGCTGGAGTTCTGCTGACTTCATTTGATGTTGGACTGTGAAGTGGAAGTATAAGCCAAATAAACCCTCTCTTCCCTCAAGTTGATTTTGGTCATGGTGTTTATCACAGCAACAAAAAGCAAACTATAACACTAGTTTTGTTTTTCCTTGGTCTTGTCTGCTATCTTACAATGTACTTAAACTGTTTCATCTTTTGTGACTCCTTTCATACTCTCAGTGAAACTGGGACTGTGCACACGAATAAGAAATATAGAGTGATTACAGTTAGTACAGGCACTGTTATAACCATGCCTGTACTGCACAAGATCATCCATGGTTTGGAGCAATGGATCCTACACGTCTTTTTGATCTTCCTAACTTTCTCCACAGTATTTCTTTCACAAAAAATGAACAGTTGTTGACTGTATTCTGCGGCTTGTTGAAATGGCAGACTTTCTGGGAGTGACTATTTTCATTAGATCTTAGAGGAGAAGAGAAAGTAGGTATCACTTGTTACACAGAGAGAAAAGGTTACTGACCACAGACTGCAAGGAAGAGACGCAGCCAGCTGTCAGCTGCCTTGCTGTGGTGCACTCTGTGAGGTGCGCTCTGCTGAGGTGGAGCTGTTGTTGTTGGATTTCTTTTTACTGTCACGGGGGAGGGGGGACAAGACCACTTGGGAGAAGGTTAAGACAGTATAGAGCCAATGTCTGGGAACAGCTGACCTTTTCCAAGTATAGCCTTGGGCTCAGTGCTTTGTGCACACAGGGAGAAAAGTAAGAGCTCTTTCCATAGAGAGGATAGCCTTTTAGGTACTAGTAAGCTCAGAGCTCATCTATACTAAGAATGTTCCATAATTAAAATGTATGGCTTGATCACCAGCATTTGTCTCTACTTTTAGACCACTGGCAGATGGAACCAGTCACTATGCTCTTGCTGCCATGGAGCCACCATGATCATGCCTTCTCCTCAAGTTGTGAGCCAAAAGAAACCTCTGCTCCTTTAAATTGCTTCTTGTTGGGTAACCACAAGAAATCTGGCAGAGTTTGGAGCAGTGGGCTGGAGATGCTGTGGAATGCTGCAAGCTCATAGCATTCTGATGGAACCTTGGTAAACTACAATGTTAACAGGAATATGGAGAGAGGGAGCTGGGCTCATGAGGTTTCAGGAAAAAAATTCAAAGGCTACTGGGAACTGCACTTGGCCCTCAGTGTTATATTCTGGCAAAGAATGTGACTATGTTCTATCTGTGTCCAAAATCTTTGAGTACGGCTAAGTCATAAGTAATGATCTAAGTTTGAGGTGGAGGAGATTCAAAGACAGCGAAACATCCAGGCCCCTGCATGGTGACTGCTCACTGGTCTTTGCCAGACAGAGCAGACAAGGTATTTTAAAAGCCATGCACTTTGGTGAGGAAAGGAATATAAGTATGTTTAAGCTGTGAAGAGTTAAAGTTGTAGGCAGGGATGGATCGTGCTGACAGAGTCTGCACAATAGTTAGCGATTAGTGCCACTGAAGAGGGCAGAGGAGCCTGGCACTGCATGGGAACATGGAAAGCTGCCCGAGATAAGACCTCGCCCACAGAGAGTTCCAGCATGGAACAACGTAAACTCATCCGCAAAGACAATGGCTGAACTGAGGGAGCCTCTAGGGCATCCTATGAGACGGGGTACTCAAAGAAATATTTCCAGGCAGACCATTAAAGCTGTGGTCCAAGGGAACTAGGTTTTATTTTAAACTGGTAGTACAACTTGCCATTGTCTACATGGTACTTGTCTTGCAGGAATGCAAAATAAAAGAATTATAGGATTATAGAGGCTTACACCAAGATTCCAGAAAGCCACCAAAGGCAGACAACATGTAGAAACACTGGGTTCCCTGCATGGAGCTCCTGGGCTGACTATGTGAAGCTGTGAGAGTGGAACCCAAGTTGTAATAGAGCCTCAGATACCAAGATGCAGAAACATTAGGCTGAGGAAAGCTGCACTGCGAGAATAATGCACTGTAGGCAAAGCTGGCAGCACAGGGTGGCGGTGGGACATAAATGGTACTCATGTTGCAAGTAAGAAAAACTGCCTTACTTAGGAGGTTGTCTGGGTGAGCACCAAAGGTCCAGAAAGCTGCTAAGCCCAGGCAATATGTATCAAGGTTGGAAACAAACTATAACCTGTGAGATATAAGAGAACCTTTCCTCTCCAAGTTGCTTTCGGTCATGGTGTTTATCTCAGCAAAAAAAAAAAGCAAACTATCCCAACACCTCCCATGATTAGTCTTACATCTGAGTATACTCCATACTGTCCTTGGTTCCTCATCCTCTAATAGTGATTGAGGTCAAATGGGCAAATGTTATTAATTGGTTTGTATGACTTATACAGAGTGGGTGTATCAAGCAAACAGTGGTGGTTGATCTGACAGTTAACATTCACCTAGGGAACAATAAAGAGGTGATACCAGATATCCTGAGTTCTTGGACTAAGGAGGTATTTTCTGAACTGCACAATCAATCCTGCCACATTAAAGTCCCACATGAACACTGCAAATATGTCAACTGAAAGAATATAGCTGATAAAAAAAATAAACCAAGCAAAGAAATAACTCCAGATGTGTACATGCCTAGGCAGTAACATAAGAAACACAAAAACCAAAGCCAACTCCAAAACTTACTAATTTGACCATAATGGTGAGAGTGAGTTAGATGAACTGTCAGCTAGAGAACTCAAAAGAATGACATAATGATTTGCAAGAATGTTCAAGAAAATAAGAGAATAAGCATCTGATTGAGAACCAAACAGCCGAACGAAACAAGGAACATGATGCAAGCTATGAAAGAGAAATTATACTAAGACAGATGGACTGAAGACAGACCAATCTGACATGAGGGAAATAAAGAAAAAACCATTATTAAATGAAAATCTCTGTGGAAAATGTCACCAATAAAACAGATCAAGGAAAAGGCAAAATACCTGAGCTTAATGACAAGGTGGAAAAACTGAACAAAGATAAATCAATAAGAAGGTGCCAGCAGGAATTCCAAATACACATGGCACACAGAAAAGACCAACTGTATAAATAACAGACACAGAAGGAGAATATAATCCTAGAGACACAGAAAACATTAAAAATCCTAACAGTCAGGAATGGTGACACACATCTTTAACCCTAGAACTTGGGAAGCAGAAGTAGGCAGATCTCTGTAAGTCTTAGGCCATCTAGGTCTACAGAGAGTTCCAAGCCAGCCAGGGCTGCACAGTGGGACTCTTTCTGTCTCAGTAAACAAACATCCTAACAAAATTTCTCAAAATTTGGAAAAGAGATGCCAATCTAGACACAGGAGGTACTTAGGATACCAAACAGTCATGACCAGAAAAGAAAAAGACCTCCTTCTGTCATATTAGAAGTGAAACACTACATATATAAAACTCCAGAAAGTATACTGAGAGAAGCAACTGTGAGACACCAAGTCACACAGAGGCAGGCCCGCCAGAGTAACAGCAGGTTAGCTGAATCTTAAAAGATGTGAGGGCCTAGACAGATAGATGTACTTCAAGTTTCAAAGACAATACCAACCTGACTACTATATCCAGAAAATCTGTCATAAATGAAGGAAAAATGAAACTTTCCAGTATAAAAATAGGCTAAAGGAATATATGAGCATCAAATCAGCTCTACAGAAGTTACCTAAAGGAATCATTTGGACTGAAGAGAAAAAAATTCCACCTATAAGGTCACAGGTAACAACAAGCCATATGAGAATAATAGTTAAGGAAGAGAAAAGGGAAAAAACCAAAATACTACAAAGTCAACAAAATAACAGAAGTCAATATATACTTTTTAAAACTAGGTCTCAATCTTAATGATGTCAGTTCCCCAATCAAAATGCACAGACTAGTAGAATGGAGCAAAAGGCCAGACATGTCTCTTTGCTGACAGATGACAGATACTACTTTAGTGTGATAGGACAGACAGAGGCAGTCCAAGTGAATGGAACTAGGAAACAACCAGGTGCCACTGCTCTAGCATGTGACAAAACGGACTTCAAATCCAAGCTAGGAAGAAAAGATAATCACTCAATATTGATTATGGAAACAACCTACCAAGAGACATTATGATTCTAAATATATGCCCCAAGGCAGGTAGATTCAATTTCATGAACAAAAACTAACAGATGTAAAGGCACAGATAAATGTTAGCACAACAAAAGCGGGTGACTTTAGTCCCTCATTCCCATTAGTTGACAGGTCCTCAGGAGAGATGGCTCAGCAGTTAAAAGTGCCAGCTGCTCTTCCAGAGATTCAGGTTTGGTCCCAGCAGGCACACAACAGCTTACAACCATCTGAAACTCCAGTTGTAAGGGATCTGATGCCCTTTCAGCCTCTGTGGGCACCAGGCACACACATGGTACATAGTATATATGCAGGCAAAGCACTTCTACACATAAGATAAAAAAATAAAAATTAAAAACTAGAGAAATATGTGAATGAAATGATTATAGAGCAAATGGACTTAACAGACACTACAGTACATTCTACTGAAGCACTGCAGGATATACATTTTCTTAGAAGCCCTTTCTCTAAAATAAATTATGCATTCAGACACAAAAGAAGTCTCAACAAATACATGAAAACTGAAATAATTCCTCATACTGATTGGCAATAGAATAAGACTACAAACCAACAGCCAGAGAAACTCTAGAACATATACAAACTCCTGGAGATTAAAATCCTTCTGCATGATGACTGGGTCCCTATAAAAATCAAGTAGAAAAACAATTCTTAGAATCAAATGAAAAGGAAAACACAACATTCCAAAACTTATGGGATACAAGGAAAGCTGTCTTCGGAAAAGAAGTTTATAGCTCTAAGTGTCTACATTAAGAAATCAGAGAGGTTTCAAACAAACAACATAATGAATGATAAACCTTAGAGCCCTGGGAAAATCATAAGACAAGAATCATTAAAATCATTAAGATTGTTGCTGAAACTATGATATGTAAACAAACAAAAATGCAAAGAACCAATGGAACAAAAATTAGTTCTTTAAAAATACTGACAACCCTTAGCCAAACAAACCAAGAGAGAGAGAAGACCCAAATTAATACAGTTAGGGATGATAAAGGAACCATTAAAATCAACTCCAGCGGAATTCAGAAAACCATTTGGTCTTATTTTGAAAGCATGTATTTTACTAGATTGGAAAATCTATAAGAAATGGATGAATTTCTAGATGGATTATGATGTATAAAAATTAAGCCAAGTTGAGATAGACAATTTAAACAAATCTGTAGCAAGTAGTGAGGCTAATGTAGTAATTAAATCTCCTTCAACTGAAAAAAGTTCAGGTCCAGATGGATTCACAGGTGGATTTTCTCATACCTAGCTGAACTAACAATACCACTTCTAAACCTAGTCAATAAAACAACAAAGAAAGGAGTATTACCAAACTCCTTTTACAAGGCTAGTTTTACCCTGATACCAAAGATAACATAAAAAAGAAAAGAAACAAAGAAATTTATCTGATGTATTTAGATGCCAACACTTTCAACAAAATATCTGCCAACTGAATTCAGGAACACATCCAAAAATATCATTCACCAGGATCAAGTTGGATTTTACTACAGCTAAGATGTACACCAATGGAAAACAAAGTGAAAAAGAACTCTGGGAAACAATCCCATGGTTTAACACATGTAATCAATAAATGTTACCTATGATATAAGGAGACTCAAGGACAACATGGTTGCTTCTATAGATACAGAAAAGGGACCTGACAAAACCCAACATTTCTTCATATTAAAAATTCTGAAGAAATCCTGAATATGAAAAACATATATGACAGACCTACAGACAACATTATATGAAATTAGGGACACCCCAAAGCAGCTCCACTATTGTCCATTTTCTCTGTTTGTATACATTACAGCATAGTAAGACTAGGAGTTATAGCTTTAGCAGCAAGAGGAGGAGAACAGACAGATACAGATGGGCTAATAAGAAGTCCAAGTGCCTCTGTTATAGGTGATACAGTTCTATGATGTAGGTAACAGACCTAAAGACTCACCAGATGAACCCTTACAACTGATAGACACTTTTAGCGGAGTGGCAGGATACAAAATAAACACACAAAAATCATTAGCCTTCCTATATACTGATAGAAAACAAAGTAAAAAAGAATCAGAAAACAATCACATTTATAACAGTCTTTAAAATATGTTGGTATAAATATAACCAAGTATGTGAAAGACCTCTACGGTAAAAACTTTACAACACAGTTGAAAGAAACGGAAGAGAACTGGGAGTGGTGGTGAATGCCTTTAATTCCAGATCTTAGGATGAAGAGGTGGGTGGATCTTTATGAATTCCAGGCCAGCCTTGTTTACAAGAGTGAGTTTCAGGACAGCCAGGGTTACATAGTGAGACTCATTTATAAAACAAAACAAAACAAAAACAAAAAACCTCATTATTTCGAAAATGGCCATACTTCAAAAGCAATATATAGATTCAATTCAATCATCATCAAAATTACAATGCCATTTTTCACAGAAATAGGAATAACAATCTTAAAATCCATACAGAATCACAAGAGACCTTGAATAGCCAAAGTAATCCTGAGCAAAAAGAATCCTGCAGGAGTTAAAGCCATTCTTGATTTAAAGTTATATTACAGAGACATAATATTAAAACCAGCATGATTGGGAAGACAAGGGAGCTCAGAGAGAAGCAGCTACCACTCTGACCCCAGGACCTACGCAGTGGAAGGGGAGAGCCAACTCCTAAAACATTATCTTCTGATCTGCCTTCATATATGCCTCATGGCATGAGTGTACACACACACACACTCAAAATAAAATATAGTGAACTAATTTTTAAAAAAGCATGGTACTTCCAACAAAAACTGGCATATAAATTAATGAAGTTGAGGACTGAGATGTAAGGTCTTACAACTACAGCCTCCTGATTTTTGACAGACACCAGAAATACACTGGAGAAAAGATAGCATCTTCAATAAATGCTACTGGGAAAACTGGGAAAACTTGGGAGACATGTACAAGGATGAAACTAAGTCCTTTATCTCTCACCATTCACAAAATCAGCTCTAAACAGATCAAGAGCCTCAGCATGAGACTTAAAACTCCGAAACTGCTACAGCAAAAAGTAACAAGTACATGTCAAGACACTGGCTTTATGTAAAGACTTTCTTAATAAGGCTCTGATTGGGAATAATGCCAATAATCAACAAATGAGATCTTGTAAGATTAAAAGGCTTTTGTTCAGCAAAGGCAACAGATAATCAAGTGAAGAGACAGCTTACGGTTCAGGAGAAAGTCTTTCCCAGTTATGTATCTGACAATAGAGTAGTGTCTAGAATATACAAAGATCTCAAGAAACTAAACACAAAGAAAAAAATCAGCCCGACAAAGAACTAAGTCACAGAATTACCAACCTGGAAGGTATTCCAAAGAATGCAATAGCAGCACTTCTTGCTTGGCAGCAACCAGAAGCTGACTAGTAGATGAAAGGCCTGCTCAACAGGAGGAAAGTCGTGCTTATTATTGAAAACGTAGCTAACTACCTGTGGCTGGTGAGGTCAGGGACCTAGGGGAGATCTGACTACTGCCACTTTTCTAAACCAGTACAATTCTAATTGCATTCTAAATATTTATCCTTATATCCTTAAACGTGCAGAGCTCTTGCCTCTCATCAAGAAGCTTTTTTTGAAGCAGAGACTGTTACAGAAATCCACAAGGGTGCCCAACCTAGTAGATACATTTACAATAAGACCTGCACACCTAAGGCTCAGGGAACAGAGAAGAAAAGAAGCAGAAAGATTGTAGGAGCCAGAGGATTGGGATGCCTGCTGTGAGATAATGTCTTCTGTATGACATACCTTTACCTATGGTATCCCAAAAGTATGGTTGCCTAAGCAATATCTGCACAACTGTGGATGGGAACAATCACAAAAGACCTACCCAAGATGAAGCTATAAGTAACTAATGGCTGGTAAGGGCAATCAGTCTTCTTTAAGAATGAACCCCCTGATGAGCCTCAAGTAGTCTGTTAAATACACACACACACACACACACACACACACACACACACAAGAACAACTCTAAATGGACTCAGGATGTATTTATATAGTCGTATGTATGTATGTATGTATGTATGTATACATATAATCGAAGAAGCCATGCTCTTGAGAGGAAGTGGAGGGAAACATAGGAAAAGTTGGTAGGGGGAGGTGAAGGGTTGGAAATGATGTAAATATGGTACTCATGTACTCTTAAAAGCAATCCTTTTAATAAAAAAAGGGGGTGGGGAGGAGCCATGGAACCAAACAGAATTCTCAAAAGAACTACAAATGGCTAAAAAATATTTTAAAATGTATTTCACCATCAACCACGAGGAAAATGAAACTTAAATTACAGCTGCTTTGAGATTCTGACTCAACTCCAGAATGGCGACCATCCAGAAAACAAGGACAACAAATGCAGACTAGGATGTGTGGGAAGGGGAGCCCTGTCACAGTTGGAGGGAGTATAGACTAATATGGCCACTATGAAATTCAGTGTGGTATATATATCTCTTAGTTGGAAGTACATCTATCATATATGAGTGAGCTGTATCATTACTGGACATGTAACTCATATACTCAAAGGATCTCATATCCTCCTACAGAAGTATGTGCATATCCACATCTTTGCCTAGATGTTCCTCAAGTGATGAATGGACAATGGATGTTGGCATATATACACAACTATAAAGAAAAATGAAATTGTAAAAGGCACAGGCAAATGAGTCGGACTATAAGATTATACTAAGTAGCCCAGAAAGATATACAGAACATATTCTCTCACATGGATCCTAGCTTCAAACTTTTATATTTCTGTGCTAGATCTGGAGTTTCTATAAAGATCAGGAGGCTTAAAAGGGGGCAGGGGGAGGACTGTGACAGGGAAGGGAAGAGGCCTTAAGGGAGAAGAGGATAGCAAACACATGTGCTGTGAAAGCAACAGAGGGAGGACTTGGATTAAAGGTTTAAGCAGGGCTGGGGACGGGGGAAGACAGAGGAAGTAAGGGTCAGTCAGTCAATGCTAAGGATTTATGAGAAACCTTTATGAAAACCCACTAGTTTATAAGCAAGTTAAAAACACAGTTTAAAATTAAAAAAAGGAGTTTTATCACAGATACTCTGCATAGATGGACAAAGCAGAATATTCCAGAAGACATGGGCTATTAAATCAAAATCTCGGTTCGAGCCAGATGGCAGCCACATCCCATTGAGTTAATGGCAAGGGAGGAGTCAAGAGCCACCCCCCCCCCACCCCCAACCAACACAGGTTATTGTCACTGTGCCTGGTTGCCCCTATAACCATCGTTGCTGACAACATGGCCTATTTTTGTCTCAAGACATAGAAAAACCAAACTGGAACTGATCTGAAAACTTCCTCCCTGTAGGCTTATTAATATAGTGTCAGTAGATGTCATGCAGGCTGCTGGAGAGAAAAGTCATTAATACTATTACCCAGTACTGAACCCTGAAAGCTGTATACAATACTGGCCTGGTTAATATTTTGCCAACTGGATACAAACTAAGGTCATCAGGGAAGTGGCAACATCAATTGAGAAAATGATCCTACTAGCCTGGCCTGTAGACAAGCCTATGAGGCAATTTCTTGATTAATGACTGATGTGGGAGGGCCATCCAATTGTGACAGTACCACACCCTTTGGGCAGGTGGTCCTGAGCTGTATAAGAAAGCTGGATGCGCAAGACAGAAGGAGCGAGCCACTAACCAGTGATTGCTCATGGCCTCTGCCTCAGTTCCAGCCTCTGGATTCTTGCCTTGAGCTCCTCCAGCCCTGACTACCTGCTGTGATGGACTGTGATGTGGAAGGAGAAGGGAAACACACCCTTTCCTCCCTTCCTAACTAAGGTGCACCAGGAGAGATTTGTTTCCCAGTACAAGAGTAGCACACAAGTTCTAGGATAACTACCAACTTTTTCATTGGATTTGAAGCCTGTCTCACAGGAAGGAATTTACGCCTGATACTGTAAACCTAATCAGAAGTCCCTGGCTTGGGAGGTGGTAGGCCTTATAGGTAACTTAGCACTGTTGTTAAATGACATTTTAAACTTTGACAAGAGAAGCTTCTTTTGCAATGGGTAGCAGTTAGTACAGAAACTCGTTAATTGGTAAGAGTGCTGAGCAGAGTGACTGTTAAGTGCTCAGTTCTGAACTGGATGTGCACATCAAGCTCGTGTTGTGCAATGCTGTCTTATGGACATGACATGGCCACTGCACTCTGGAACACTCGGCAGCTACGGCTACCCACACAAGAGCAAGCCAAAGAGCTGCCAGCACCCCACAGGCAGCACTAACTAGACTCTGCATTGAAAAGAAGAGGCTGTGAGAAGAGGAAGGGGATGTGTGGCAGGTGTTCTAGAGAGGGTGAGAGAGGAGGTGGGGTCAACATAATCAAGGTGCATTGTACACACATGAGACTGTCAACAAATACAACGAGTAGGAGAAAAGCTGCGTCAATCTCACCCCATACCCTCGCCCACTTTAACTGGTTTGAAACCAGAAGGAAGCTGAACTTTTAAAAACTGACTTACTGCCAGACAGTGGTGGCGCACACCTTTAATCCCAGCACTTGGGAGGCAGAGGCAGGTGGATTTCTGAGTTTGAGGCCAGCCTGGTCTACAGAGTGAGTTCCAGGACAGCCAGGGCTACACAGAGAAACCCTGTCTCGAAAAACCAATAAATAAAAAAATAAAAAATAAACCAAAAATAAAAAAGATAAATAAAAACTAACTTATTATCTTAGACTTCATAGTCTAAGAGGCTAATTCAGGATATAGCCAAGAGGTCAGAGAAAAAATCAAGGCACTGAACTGTATTAGGTAGCAGGGAAGCACACAGCACAAGGTGCTCCAGAGAGATGCTGGGAGTTGCAGGTGCAAGGCAGAGCAGAGCAAGATGTGGGTGACTTTCCAGGGACCAGGCACTCTCTGCAGTTGTGGGAGGAGAGGTCAGGGTTTTCCCAAACAGCTGTCTGTTACTGAGGAGAGACTGAAGCTGTCCCCTTCACCTTTCCCTCTGCCACAGAACATGATTTTGATGAAAGCAGTTCCTGGAACCATGGAAAAATCACGAGAAGGGCACAGCAGGGGCTTCCTAGAAGCCCTAGGTGAGGTGAAGTCCTAGAAGGTGAGGGAGTGGCAGCATAACTCAGTTGGTAGGTAGGGTGCCTGTCTAACACACATGCAATCCTGGCTTTGATCCTAGCAACATGTATGAAGAAAAAAGTGTGGCGGCACGTGCCTGTAGTCCCAGCACAGGAGGTGAAGTTCAGAGTATGCAAAGTACAAGGACACATAATGAGTTTGGGGCTAGCCTGGGTTACAAGAAACTCTGTCTTTAATAGGTGAGGTAAAGGGAAAGATTATAGGGTAATAAAACCTCAAGAAATTACAGCCAGTCTCTAAAAACCCAGAGAACTGCCTTTCAAATAAATCTTCCATTAAAATGGTATTCCTTAAGATGATCTGCCTTGTAGGCCAGGAGTGTAGAAAGCTTAATACTGTAAACAAAAACTCCGGAAAAGAAGCTGTGTCTCGCTATGAACAAAAACCTCCTGGAAGGTATCTGTGTCTGCAGAGACTGACAGACCAATTGGAATTTTAGTACTGTGGAGAGATTGGAATTCCAAAGATTCAGAGGCTAATTACTTTATCTTGGAATAGTTTTAGCTTTCTGGAACAGCCATTTCTTGCCATATTCTGTATCTGAACTAATGCCTTGTGATAAATAATAATAATAATAATAATAATAATAATAATAGTAATAATAAACTCTTAGAAGCTATTAACTTGTTGGAAAACTAGCTTCCCCTAATCCAAGAGCTATGAACGTCATCAGATAACATCTTGAGCCTACAGAAAAGAACCCCCCCATCTTAATGTATTTGCCTCTGTGGCATACCCACAATGTATTTTAAAGTTGGCTTGATTTATGATTTTCTTTGTTCTATATAATGATAAAACCCAGTGACCCTGCTTCTACATTGGAACATGGAATTTAAGGCAACATAATCTGGGTTCCTGGGCCATGGTTACTCATAACAGCTCTGAAATAAGTTATCTCCTATTCCCTTTAAGAGAAGAGCTCCGAGCACCAAGAGACAGCCCTAGGAATGGACACCTACCTTAGCTTGGGACAGAACGTTTTAGTTATCCTTTTTATTCTCTATACTGCTTGCCCAAGCTCAGTTCTATAAGTTCAGGAGCTACATTTTGTGGTCTTTGGGCATAATATTTCAGAGAATATGAAAGGAGTATTTGGCCGGGCAGTGGTGGTGCATGCCTTTAATCCTAGCACTTGGGAGGCAGAGACAGGTGGATTTCTGAGTTCGAGGCCAGCCTGGTCTACAGAGTGAGTTCCAGGACAGCCAGGACTACCCAGAGAAACCCTGTCTCGGAAAAAAAAAAAAAAAGAAAAAAAAAAAGAAAAGAGTATTTGTTTCTAAAGAAAGCAGGATTGCGGTGTCTGAGGGCTGAGATGACAGTGTACAAGAGTACTGAATATTTTTACCTACAGCCAGTAAGAAACGTTACTGTTTATGTCACACAGTGTCCTTAGGCAACAGTTTTCTGGTAACACCTGGGTCACCTACTGAGGTTAGGGAATTTAGGTAAGACTGGAAATTCAAGCACATGAGAGAAGCATGGTCTTAAAAGATGGCCTGAGCTGGTTCAATTCTCCATTTTGTACCCAGGGAAAGACCCTGGGAGCGGAAACAAGTCACCTGAAATCCACAGCAATCATAAGATGCACCAGGCCTCCTGTTCCCAGCCAGACTGATCTTCACAGGCCAGTCTAGAAAAGCCACTTGGAGCTCAGAAGTTCCTTGACAAGGCAAGGAAAGCTGGTAAATCTGGAGAGGTTACTTGAGCTGGACATAGCAGAGTGCATGCATACTCATACCACACGGAGAGCTGAGGCAGTAAACCCACCAAAGGCCATCAGTCAGAAAAGAATCAGAGCCACAGAGAAGACTGTTTTCTTATTGTTCTGGGAATCAAACCTAATGCCCCATGAATGCTAGAGAATTGTTTTCCCACTGGGCCCCGGCCCCAGCTTCTATAAGGACGTTTGTAACTGAAGACAAGTAGCATTAGTGATATTAAAGCATACCTCTGCAGTTCTGTGACTATCACTAGGTGAAACCCCAGAAGACTAGGAAATGCGTCTGAAGAGAAGGGGAAAGTGGCCTGTTTACTCTCAAGCTGTCTGTACAATGCTTCAGCTATCTTCCAAGTCTGTTAAGCTGCATAAAACTGTTAGAAATAAAAATGAATTGTGTCTGTGGGGTACAGGTGACCCCTCCACTCTTCCACTTTGCATTTCTTAATAAAATAATTTCTAGTTTCAGCATTCCTGATTGTCTCGAAGTTAAGTCTTTTTTTTCTTTTTAAACACAGTGGTTCTCAACCTGTGGATTCTTTATTGAACCAGAATGTAAAAACTGATGAGTTTCTTAAATCTTTGACACATGTCAAATTTTTAAAAATTAATACTGTACAAGAAACATTTCTTTTCTTGCCTGGCAGCAAGCAAACTCTGCAAGCTATCTTCCCAGCCCAATAGACAAGATTTTAACTGTGGACATAGTGTAGTGGCGTTAGCCTGATTCTATGAGACAAGCTGTGACTACAGAGGATAACTGACTTGGAGAAGCAGAACTGCCCAAGCCTTCTGGAGCCCAGAAGATCAGTCCAAGCTGTGGGACACTGAACTATTTCCACTGTTGGGTTTGGTTTTGTTTGTTTTGATTAACTATACTCTGGTTCTTCTGTTCTAAAATAAGAAAGCATGCAATTTGTTTTGGATTCACATGAGCTCATAGTTAAAAGACCAACTGGATTTTTGAAGAAGACTTAAGACTTTTACATCACTGAAGTTCTTAAAGACCATAGAACTTCTAAAAGTTAGACTGGTTTTATATTATGATATAAATAGAAGCAAGATCTCAGGGACAAAGAAAGGAATGATTACAGCTTAACAGTGTCAGTTTGCATGCCAAGTCGATAAGGACTCAATTGTGCTGGTTAGTTTTGTCGTCTTGAGACAGACTGAAATTACCTGGGACGAAACTCAATCAAGGATCTGCTCTTATCAAACTGGTCTATGAAGGCATTTTTTTGATTAATGCCTGATGTGAGTTGTATCACCCCTGGACAAGTAATCCTGGGGTTGTATAAAAGCAAGCTAAGCAAGCTATGCAAGCCACAGAAAGCAAACCAGTAAGCAGTGTTCCTCTGTGGTCTCAGTTTCTGCCTTGACTCCCTGTTGAGCGTCCCTGACGACAGACTATACATCACACGCAAGTGTGAGACAGAGAAGCCTTCCCTCCCCGAGCTGCTCTTAGAGCTGCTCTTAGTCACGGTGTTTACAGCAACAGAAAGCACACTACAACAGGAGCAACAGCCTTTTGGTTTGGGGGTGTGATTACCTCAAAAGCTCCTCAACTGAAGGCTTTTAGAGCAAGTTCACACGTGGGCTTCTTTTGACCTTTCACGCACCCTGGCATCGTATATACATCTACATGAATTCAGATCTTGTTTTGGCATGGGAAGAACTATAAAATCAACTAAGTTTTTCAAGGTTGTTTATCAACTTTGCTGTAAAATGAGACAACGGGTGCTAAAGAGATGGCTAAGCAGCTAAGAGCACATGCTGTTCCGGCAGAGGACCAGCTCCCAGCACCCACATGGGTTGACTCCCAATGGCCTGTGACTCCAGCTCAAGGGGTCTGATAATTTCTTCTGGCCTCCATGGGCACCCTCACACACATGACCTTTACTCACAGAGGCCTAAACATATAAAAAATAAATCTTTTAAGGCTAGCCTGGTCTGCATAGCAAGTTCTAGCACATCCAGAGCTATATAATAGAGAGACCCTGTCTCATCCCCACCACCCTAATGAACCTGTAAAAAGAGAAATGCTTTGAGCACTTGTCTAGCATGTATGAGTCCATGAGTTTGAGCCCTAAAACATTAAAAAAGGGCTGGAGAGATGGCAGTTAAGAGTACTGACTGCTCTGCCAGAGGTCTTGAGTTCAGTTCCCAGCAACCACATGGTGGTTCACAACCATCAGTAATGGTATCCAATGCACTCTTAGTGTGTGTCTGAAGACAGCTGCAGTGTACTCATATAAATAAAAAAAATCTTTAAAAAAAAAACATTAAGAGGAGATAGCTCAGTTGGTTACAGACCTTGTTGTACAACCAGGAGGATCTGAATTTATATCTTCAACACACATGTGTGTGGTGGAGTGTCTGTACTTTCAGCACTAGGAGGCGGACAAGTGGTGAATGAACTTCAGGTCTGGTGAGAGGCCCTGTCTCAAAAAGTCAGGTGGAGAGCAACAGGTCTGGTGTTGTCTTCTGGCTTCCACAGACGCATGCATCACCAACTCCACACGCCCCCTCCACACACACAATTTTTAAACAGTGAGATATAAGTTCATTTGTTATTTTATAATGTTTGTATGTGCTCAGCCCAGGGAATGATACTATTAGAAGGTGTGGCCCTGTTTGAGTAGGTGTGGCCTTTTTGGGGTAGGCGTGGCACTGTGGGCGTGGGCTTTAAGAACCTTATCCTAGCTGCCTGGAGCCAGTATTTAGCTAGCAGCCTTCAGATGAAGATGTATAACTCTCAGTTCCTCCTGAACCATGCCTGCCTGGATGCTGCCATGCTCTCACCTTGAAGACAATGGACTGAACCTCTGAACCTGTCAGCCAGCACTAATTAAATGTTGTCCTTACCAAAGTTCCCTTGGTCATGGTGTCTGTTCACAGCAGTAAAACCCAAACTAAGACAGCAAACTAAGACAATAAAATAGAATTATGTGTCTTACGCTCAGACAATTAAATACAGAAGATATTTACAGGGGAACCCAGAAAAGGCAAAACTGAGTATTTTTAAAAATTGGAAAAATCTGAATATATCCAACTGCATAATTTGTGCTGTCAGTTTCGGGTTAATCTTTTCCAGAAAACCTCTCCTCAGCTAAAGGAAGCATGCCAAAGGAAATGACAGTGGAGTTACTAACCAGGGCAGACTAAGCATCTGAGCCTGCACACTTTTTTTGAGACAGGGTTTCTCTGTGTAGCCCTGGCTGTCTGTACCTCAAGGCTGTCCTTAAGGATCTGCCTGCTTCTGCCTCCTAGTGCTGGGACTGAAGGTCTATGCTACCACACTGGGTTTTTGTTTGTTTTTTAAAGAAAGAAAGGAGCTAACCAAGGCCCAGGGCTAGCTTAGTAACTAAGCAAGGCCTGAGTCCCAAATTGGCAGGGAAATGACGATGATGGACAGTTTAAAAGGCTGGCAAGTCAGCTCACAGGTGACAGTGCTTGTCTCCAGGCCTGATGACCTGAGTTTCATCCCCCAGACCCACGTGGAAGAAGGAGACAATTCCTCAAATTGTCCTCTGATTTCCACTGGCGCTCAGTGGCATAGCATATATGCATGCACACATAAACACAATGCCATAAAAATTTTAAAATATTTTTCAAACATAAAAATATCCTTAAAACTAGCAATAAATGGAGGAATCTAAAGATTACATACCCAAAAGAACCTCCATGCTAGTAATAGTTTTTCTTCCTGTTATTATTTTCTCCATTATTTTGGAGAAATTACTAAGTGTGTTTTATTTCTGCTTGCCCACTAAGCATTCTACACAATAATCATTCAGTACTGCTGGAAGTAATGATGGTGAGTCACATTTGAATCTGCGTAACAATTATGGAAATAAAAATATCTGTAGCCCACCTTTATCATTCATATGAATTTAGATGTCCAAGTAAATTAATTTTTGTTTCAATTTATTAAAACCATTTTTAAAGCCACAGTATCTATAAAAAAATGAAGGTCTGCTGACATAACCTTTAAAAACTGGTATCCAGTTAATGCTGGTGGGAATGTAAATTAGAGGGTATGCAAATCAATGACAGTTCCTCCAAAATGAAAAGTAGAACTACCTAGTGATGCAGCTCTGCTCCCCACACCAGCCACCACAAGGCCCTCACACACCCACTGCTGCAGAGCTGTTCACAATGGCCAAGTTATGGAACCAGCCTAGATGCTGTCAACAGATGAATGAGCAAATTGTGGCACACACAGTGGAGTTTTAGAAGAATGATATTGTGTGGTTTGCTGGAAAGTGGATCAACATGAGATCATCAAATTAAGTGAAATAAGCTGGACTCAGAAAGAGGGCAGGAGAAGGGATGGCACAGGTGGTGACTCCACTCAGAACACATGGCACACCAAGAAAGCTCTTGATGTATCCACTTCAACCAGGAGACTACACACTTGCTACATGTTCTACTCAATTTGCAGATCTGACTTGGAGCAGAGCACACAGTAAGCATTCAGCAATGCTAGCTGACTCAGTAACTGAATGAACCAATATATGCCAAGCCATACGATCCTGTTTGGTACCAGAAGAATCTGCCTCAGTTTCTAGAAGAGTCTTCAAGAATTACTTAATAAAATTCATTTTCTATGGTGAAGATTCAGAAGATATTCTCAATTTTTTGGATTAGTTGAGTTATAAAAACCATTTAACAAATCTAAGAAGCCCAATAGAACCCCAAGTATTCTTGTAGCGTAGAGGGGCTAGTTTACCCTTCATTGCAGCTCCCATCCCATCTGTAGGCATAGGCAACCACTGTTCTCCTGAGCCAGGCCAGTACCCACACAGGAACATTTGGTAAATCAGTGCAAACATCAGGTGTGGGGCAGTGGACCAAGCCATCAGACAGAAAACGTGGTAAGGTTGAGTGGATTCAGAAACCCCAGTGCCTTCATAGTGGAGGACAGAGGACGGTGGGTGTTGCATCTACTCCCCTCCAGGTTTCTGTCTTAGAACACGTGGCCATGACACCCCATGGAGAGGACTATGACAATCAGTCTTGTAGGGGCAGTGCCCAAAGCCCCTCTACATGCAGATGAGACATCCCTAACATCTCAGACCAAGCCAAGAGAAAGCATCTGCCATTGGACCCCAACCCACCCCAAAATGTATATAATACCCTATCCACAAGGAATAAAATGTATGAGTTACTTCATCAAAGACGATCTGATAGTGTTTATCATACAGAGCTGCAATACTTTGGGGAAGAGAGTTCTCTCCTGAAGCTTTCACCACTGGTAGCTGCAGTTACTTCCCACTTGGTGGCCCCAACCTTAGCTCTTAGCCACTGAGCTTCACTGCCAGCTCATGGTGCCCCACACAGTGTCCTCTGTGCCCCATGCAGTGACTCAGGAGCAGCAGCAGCGCTGCAGGAGAGACCTGGCAGCTCACCTAGAGCTGACTCTCCCTCCTGGCTCACAGCACTTGCTGCGTAGTGTCCAGCATCACACAGACTTTGGAGCAGTAGTGGCTTCAGAAGATTGACTCTCCTTCCCCTTCCTTTAGAGAGTGCAACTCTTTAGCTGCTCTGGCCAGGCCAGAGCCCCACAGATCTCCGCAGATAGTGTCCAGTACACAGACCGGCAATCAGGCCCAGCAAGAAATATTTAGTATGTCTTCATGATATTGGCAGGTGTGAATAACATATTTCACATTAGAATACTGCCTGATTTTGGCCTTTAGATGCAACACACTGCCACTAAATACAAAGGCTTTACCATGAAGCTTTCCGTCTCTGGGCCTAAAATTTATAGTTTTAGTTTGCAGGCTACAAAAGCCCCCAAGCTTTATTAGGAAGCAAGTGTCGTGAAAAATGAACGTGTCTGTGAAGTCCCTATCTCCCAACAATAACCTCAGCCCAAAGACCAAGGCAGATCTTCAATTATTCTGAGCTACCAATGTAGTCAAAGGGCAGAAAAGAACTGACAAGATGAAGGAGGACTTCCAAAACTGAAAATGTGAAACAGAATCCACATTTCCACGGCCTGTTTGTGTAACTTTGGTCTTGAGTAAGAAACTTCAGTGTTGGGTAAAATGTTCTTCTGAAACTGCAATGACTGTTACAGCTTTTCAATGATCAAACTTGCTAGCAACAGGCAGAGTTCAAAGCTGCCCAGTCTGAAGATTAGGAAAACGGAGGTTAGCTTTATTCAGCCTCAATAATACATAAATGGCGACTTGTCAAACCTTACCAATAGACCCAAGCACATACTCTAGAAACTAAACTAAACTTCTGAGTCTTGTAGCAATCTAAAATAAGCACCCCTAAAGTGTGTGCTTTGTGGTTTTTGTACATGGAGGCAGATACACAAATTATTCTCTTCATTCTAAATCCACCTGAAAGAAAGGCATGAAAGATAGTTTAAAATGTTTGAGGATGTCTTTTTGCTGGGGCAGACTCTTAGCTGGTCTGCTCCCATGAAGACACCATATCCTGACCCATCCTAGAGGAACCACTACACTCAGCAGCAGAGAATCCCCTGCACTCAGAGCAGTTAAGGAAGCTGGATTCTCAGCAGCTGTAACACACCAGGATCATAGGATTTCAGGATCCCAGAGGCAGCCTAAGTCCCAGGAGCTCTTCCACCCAGGAGTTCAGGATCACAGGATCACAGAGACAGCTGGACTCTGAGGAGTTCTGACACAAGAAAGTTAACAGGAAATACAGGCTCCAGTCAGAGACAGTAAGTACAGGTAGCACTAGAGATAACCAGATGGCGAAAGGCAAGCTCAAGAACATAAGCAACAGAAACCAAGGTTACCTGGCATCATCAGAACCCAGTTCTCCCACCACAGCAAGTCCAGGACACCCCATTACACCAGAAAAACAGGGTTCAGATTTAAATTCACTTCTCATGATGATGACAGAGGACTTTAAGAAGGACATAAATAACTCTCTTAAAGAAATACAAGAGAACACACGCAAACAGGTAGAAGCTCTTAAAGTGGAAACACAAAAATCCCTTAAAGAATTATAGGAAAACATAACCAAACAGGTTAAGGAATTAAACAAAACCATCCAGGACATAAAAATGGAAGTAGAAACAATAAAGAAATCACAAAGGGAGACTACCCTGGAGATAGAAAACCTAGGAAAGAGGTCAGGAGTCATAGATGCAAGCATCACCAAGAGAATACAAGAAATAGAAGAGAGAATCCCATGTGCAGAAGATACCATGGAAAACATTGACACAACTGTCAAAGAAAATGCAAAGTGCAAAAAGCTCCTAACCCAAAAAATCCAGGAAATCAGGACACAATGAGAAAACAAAACCTAAGGATAATAGGTATAGAAGAGAGTGAAGATTCCCAACTTAAAAGGTCTAGTAAATATCTTCAACAAAATTATAGAAGAAAACTTCCCTAACCTACAGAAAGAGATGCCCACGAACATGCAAGAAGCCTACAGAACTCCAAATAGACTAGACAAGAAAAGAAATTCCTCCCATCACATAATAATCAAAACACCACATGCACAAAACAAAGGAAAAAATATTAAAAGCAGTAAGGGAAAAAGGACAAGTAACATATAAAGGCAGACCTATAAGAATTACACCAGACTTCTCACCAGAGACTATAAAAGCCAGAAGATCCTGGACTGATATCATACAGACCCTAAGAGAACACAAATGCCAGCACAGTCTATGATACCCAGCAAAACTCTTATTCACTATAGATGGAAAAACTAAGATATTCCATGACAAAACCAAGTGTACATAATATCTTTCCAAAAATCCAGCCCTACATAGGATAGATAATAGATGGAAAACTCCAGGGAAACTACAACCTAGAAAAAACAAGAAAGTAATCTTCTTCCAACAACCCCAAAAGAAGATAGCTATACAAACATAATTCCACCTCTAATAACAAACACAACAGGAAGCAACAATCATTTTTCTTTAACATCTCTTAACATCAATGGACTCAATCACCCTCCCCCCACCTCCCCCCAAAAAGACGCAGGCTAACAGACAGGATATGTAAAGAGGACCCAGAATTTTGCTGTATGCAGGAAACACACCTCAGTTACGAAGACAGACACTATCTCAGAGTAAAAGGCTGGAAAATGATTTTCCAAGCAAATGGTCCCAAGAAACAAGCTGGAATAGCCATTCTAATATCAAGTAAAATCAACTTCCAACCAAAAATTATCAAAAAAGATAAGGAAGGACACTTCATACTTGTCAAAGGAAACTATACCAAGATGAACTTTCAATTCTGAATATCTATGCTCCAAATGCAAGGGCACCCTAATTCATAAAAGAAACTTTACTAAAGCTCAAAGCACACAGTGCACCCCACACAATAATAGTGAGAAACTTCAACATCACACTCTCAGCAATGGACAGATCATGGAAACAGAAACTAAACAGAGACACAGTGAAACTAACAGAAGTTATGAACCAAATGGGTTTAACAGATGCTTATAGAACATTTCATCCTAAAATAAAAGAATATACCTTTTCTCAGCACCTCATGATACCTTCTCCAAAATAGACCATATAATTGGTCACAAAACAGGCCTCAACAGATACAAAAAGATTGAAATAATCCCTTTGCATCCTATCAGATCACTACGGACTAAGGCTGGTCTTCAATAATAACAAAAACAGTGGAAAGCCCACATACACGTGGAAACTGAACAACGCTCTACTTGGTCAAGGAAGAAATGACTTTTTAGAATTTAATGAAAATGAAGGCTCTTCATACCAAAACTTATGGGACACAATGAAAGCAGTGCTAAGAGGAAAACTCATAGGTCTAAGTGCCTACAAAAGAAAACTGGAGAGAGCATACATTAGCAACTTGACAGTACACGTGAAAGCTCTAAAACAAAAAGAAGCAAATACAAGAGTAGTAGACAGCAGGAAATAATCAAACTTGGGGTTGAAATCAACCAAGTAGAAATAAAAAGAACGATACAAAGAACCAACAAAACCAGGAGCTGGTTCTTTGAGAAAATAAAAAAGATAGATAAACCCTTAGCCAGACTAATGAGAGGGCACAGAGACAGTATCCAAATTAATAAAATCAGAACTGAAAAGGGAGACAAAAACAGAAATCGAGGAAATTAAAAAAAAATCATCAGATCCTACTACAAAAGCTTACACTCAACAAAACTGGAAAACCTGGATAAAATGGACAATTTTCTAGAGAGAAACCAGATACCAAAGTTAAATCAGGAGCAGATAAAACATCTAAACAGTCCCATAACCCCTACAGAAATAACAGCAGTCATTAAAAGTCTCCCCACCAAAAAAAGCCCAGGACCAGATGGTTTTAGTGTAGAATTCTATCAGACCTTCAAGGAAGACCCAATACCAATTCTCTTCCAACTATCCCACAAAATAGAAACAGAAGGAACACTACCCAATTCGTTCTATGAAGCCACAATTATGCTCATACCTAAACCACACAAAGATACAACAAAGAAAGAGAACTTCAGACCTTATGAATATAGAAGCAAAAAAAAATCAATAAAATTTTTGCAAACTGAATCCAAGAACACATCATGATCAAGTAGGCTTTATCTCAGGAATGCAGGGATGATTCAATAGATGGAAATCCATCAATGTATTCTAGTATATATAAACAAACTCAAATCAAAAACCACATGATCATCTCACTAGATGCTGAGAAAGCATTTGACAAAATTCAACATCCCTTCATGGTAAAAGTCCTGGAAAAATCAGGAATTCAAGGCCCATAGCTAAACATAGTAAAAGCAATATACAGCAAGCCAGTAGCTAACGTCAAACTAAATGGAGAGAAACTTGAAGCAATTCCACCTAAAATCAGAGACTAGGCAAGGCTGCCCACTATCCCCCTACCTATTCAATATAGTACTAGAAGTCCTAGCCAGAGCAATTAGACAACAGAAGGAAGTCAAAGCTCTAGAAGAAAAAGAAGCAAATACACCCAAGAGGAGTAGACAGCAGGAAATAATCAAACTCAGGGCTGAAATCAACCAAGTAGAAACAGAAAGAACTACACAAAATATCAACAAAACCAGGGGCTGGTTCTTTGAGAAAATCAACAAGATAGATAAACCCTAAGTCAGACTAACCAGAGGGCACAGAGACAGTATCCAAATTAATAAAATCAGAACAGAAAACGGAGACATAACAACAGAAACTGAGGAAATTAAAAAAATCATCAGATCCTACTACAAGGCCTATACTCAACAAAACTGGAAAACCTTGAGTAAATGGACAATTTTCTATACAGATACCAGGTACCAAAGTTAAATCAGGAGCAGATAAACCATCTAAACAGTCCCATAATCCCTAAGGAAATAGCAGCAGTCATCAAAAGTCTCCCCACCAAAAAAAGCCCAGGACCAGATGGTTTTAGTGCTGAATTCTATCAGACCTTAAAGGAAGACCTAATACCAATTCTCTTCAAACTACTCCACAAAATAGAAACAGAAAGAACACTACCCAATTCGTTCTATGAAGCTACAATCATGCTCATCCTAAACCTCACAAAGACCCAACAAGAAGGAAAACTTCAGACCAATCTCCCTTATGAATATCGATGCAAAAATACTCAATAAAATTTTCACAAACCGAATCCAAGAACAATCAAAACAATCATTCATGATGATCAAGTAGGCTTTATCTCAGGAATGCTGGGATGGTTCAATATTTGGAAATCCATCAATGTAATCCACTATACAAACAAACTTGAAGGAAAAAAAAACCACATGATCATCTCACTAGATGCTGAGGAAGCATTTGACAAAATTCAACATCCCTTCAAGGTAAAAGTCTTGGAAAGATCAGGAATTCAAGGCCCATGCCTAAACATAGTAAAAGCAATATACAGTAAACCAGTAGCCAGCATCAAACTAAATGGAGAGAAACTTGAAGCAATCCCACTAAGATCAGGGACTAGACAAGGCTGCCCACCCTCACCCTATCTATTCAATATAGTACTGGAAGTCCTAGCCAGAGCAATTAGACAACAAAAAGAAGTCAAAGGGATACACATAGGAAAGGAAGAAGTCAAAATCTCACTATTTGCAGATGATATGATAGTATACTTAAGTGACCCCAAAACTTCCACCAGAGAACCCCTAAACCTGATAAACAACTTCAGCAAAGTGGCTGGATATAAAATCAACTCAAACAAATCAGTAGCCTTCCTCTACTCGAAGGATAAACAGGCTAAGAAAGACATTAGGGAAATGACACCCTTCATAATATTCACAAATAATATAAAATACCTTGGTGTGAATCTAACCAAGCAAGTGAAAGATCTGTATGACAAGAACTTCAAGTCTCTGAAGAAAGAAATTGAAGAAGATCTCAGAAGATGGAAAGATCTCCCATGCTCATGGATTGGCAGGATTAATATAGTAAAAATGTCCATCTTGCCAAAAGCAATGTACAGATTCAATTCAATCCGAATCAAAATTCCAATTTAATTCTTCATAGAGATAGAAAGAGCAATTTGCAAATTCATTTGGAATAACAAAAAACCCAGGATAGCAAAAACTATTCTCAGTAACAAAAGAACTGGAGGAATCACCATCCCTGACCTCAAGCTGTACTACAAAGCAAACAGCATGGTACTGGTATAGACACAGGCAGGTAGATCAATGGAATAGAATTGAAGACCCAGAAATGAACCCACACACCTATGGTCACTTGACTTTTTACAAAGGAGCTAAAACCAGCCAGTAGAAAAAGGACAGCATTTTCAACAAATGGTGCTGGTTCAACTGGAGATCAGCATGTAGAAGAATGAAAATCGATCCATTCTTATCTCCTTGTATAAAGCTCAAGTGGATAAGGGACCTCCACATAAAACCAGATACAATGAAACTAATAGAAGAGAAGGTGGGGAAGAGCCTCGAATACTTGGGCACAGGGGAAAAGTTCCTAAACAGAACACCAATGGCTTATACTCTAAGATCAAGAATTGACAAATGGGACCTCATAAAATTACAAAGCTTCTATAGAGCAAAGGACACTGTCAATAGGACAAAGTGGCACCCAGCAGATTGGGAAAAGATGTTTACCAATCCTACATCCGATAGAAGGCTAATATACTCAAGAAATTAGACTCCAGACAACCAAATAACCCTCTTAAAAATGGGGTACAGAGCTAAACAAAGAATTCTCAACTGAGGAAACTCGAATGGCCGAGAAGCACCTAAAGAAATGTTCAACATCTTTAGTCATCAAGGAAATGCAAATCAAAACAACCCTGAGATTCCACCTCACACCAGTCAGAATGGCTAAGATCAAAAACTCAGGGGATAGCAGATGCTGGCGAGGATGTGGAGAAAGAGGAACACTCCTCCATTGTTGGGAGGATTGTGAGCTGATTCAACCACTCTGGAAATCAGTCTGGGGGGTTCCTCAGAAAATTGGACTTAGCATTACTTGAGGACCCAGCTATACCACTCCTGAGCATATACCCAGAAGATGCTTCAACATATAACAAGGACATATGCTCAACTATGTTCATAGCAGTCTTATTTATAATAGCCAGAAGCTGGAAAGAACCCAGATGTCCTTCAACAGAGGAATGGATACAGATAATGTGGTATATTTACACAATGGAATATTACTCAACTACTAAAAACAATGCATTCATGAAATTCTTAGGCAAATGGATGGAACTAGAAAATATCATCCTGAGTGAGGTAACCCAATCACAAAAGAACACACATGGTATGCACTCACTGATAATTAGATATTAGCCCAAAACCTTGCAATACCCAAGATACAACTCACAGACCACATGAAGCTCATGAAAAAGGAAGACCAAAGTGTGGGTGCTTCAGTCCTTCTTAGAATGAGTAACAAAATACTCATGGAGACAAGGTGTGAGACAGAAACTGAAGGAGAGGCCTTCTGGAGACTGCTCCACCTGAATATCCATCCCATGTGCAGTCACTTTATGGTAGAGACACTGACTGATGTGGATGCTAGGAAGTGTATGCTGACAGGAGCCTGATACAGCTGTCTCCTAAGAGGTCTGCCAGAGCCTGACATATACAGAGACAGATGCTTGAAGCTAACCATACAACTGATCATGGGGTTTCCAGTGGAGAAATTAGAGAGAAGGCTGAAGAAGCTGAAGGGGTTTGCGGCCCCATAGGGAGAGCAACAATATCAACCAGCCAGAGTTCCCAGGGTCTAAATCACCAGCCTGGGGGCACTTAGGGAGGGACGCATGGCTCCAGCTGTATATGTAGGGGAGGATGGCCTTGTTGGGCATAGATGGGAGAGGAAGTCCTTGGTCCCGTGAAGGCTAGATGCCCCAGTGTGGGGGAATTTGAGGGTGGGAAGGAGGGAGTGGGTAGGTGGGTGGGGGGGCATCCTCACAGAAGCAGGAGGAAGAGTAACGGGATAGGGAGTTTCTGGGTGGGGGGAAATGGGGCAAGGGGATAACATGAAATGTAAATAAAATATCCAATAAAAATTAATCTAAAAAATGTTTGAGGACTTTTATATGTAGCTAGAAGCCTTCCAATTACTTTTACTTCACTAAAAATACTGAACTAAGTTTTTTTTTTCAAATAGTTTTATTATGAGACATAAGCTTATATACGTCAGTCTACCACTTTTGTGCTTGGTGACTGCAGAGGTCAGGAGAGGGCATCAGATCCTCTGGGCTGGAGTTACCAATGGTTGTGAGCCACAAAGTGGAGTTCTGGGAAGCAGATCATCTGCTGTTTCTGCAAGAGCAGCAAGTGCTCTTAACTGCGGAGCCCACTCTTCAGCCCCATGAATGAAGTTTTCATGTCTTCAAACAAGAACACGATCCATACTGAAAGCTGACATTATCTCAATTTTTTGCTAAAGATTCATTCATTTATGGGTCTATATAGATACTTTCCCCCCTCAAAGCCAATTAACAATGGTTCAAACCTATTCTTACTGCTTTTGTGTCACAGAAATTTCTACTTTCTCAACACCCAAAGACAGGATTTCTTTAGAATTCTCAACAAACTAATTAATCTCTGGGAAATGGGGCTGTATCAACAGAAATGAAATGTACAAACCCCTCAAAACAGCAATAAATGGTGCTCATACATTAAAACTGGATACAGAGAAGATGTGTGTTCTCTTGTTGCTAAAACTCTTTGTTGGGGAGACATAAGTAGAGCCTACTCCTTCTCCTAGAGGTCCAGTGATAACTCAAGATATAAGTCCACCAATGTTCACACTGGGGAACTGTGGCAGGAATTTCCCTGCCCAATCTATTTTAAATATTAGTGCAGCTGGAGGCCTGTGATTGGACAGGGAAAAGGGAGGCAGAGCTAAGAGTGGGAGAGAGGAAGATGCAGGAGGAGGAGAGAGAAGAGGGAGCGAAAATGGAAACAGATGTAAACCAGCATGGCTTTAACCAACTATAGATAGATATGAACCCAAAAGGTTAGGATAAATGGGATAACTTGTCTAATCTGTGTTGGCATCTTACCATTATCAATTGGCCTTGAAGTCATTGTGTGGGTATCTTGGGATTTGAGTATTTGATGTATATAAATCTGATTGGTTAACTATAAGCGTTAAGAGTTTTGATTTTACCATGTGTGATGTGTGTTGTGGTGGCTGAGTGTGGGGTGGATCTGAGAGGGGAGCTCTGGAGGTCTGGCCCTGCCACAGAGCCTGCTGAGATGAGATGTGCCTGCTGGAGCCAGGTAGCCTGCCGGTGCTGGACTTAGAGCAGGAACATGGCGGCAGAGCTGAGAGCCAGTCGAAAGCCTCTTTTTTAATACCTCCTGCTACAAGTGGAACCCAACATGGGGCACCAATTTGTTGTTGTAAATCTCTAACCCAAATAAGTCCTGTCAATTGACTGTGGCTCTAGGTAGAGCCAGTGATCGGGCTGTAGAAGGGAAGGTGGAGCTGAAAAGTTTGGGGGTGAGGAGAGAGAGAGAATGACGGCAGAGGAGGAGGTGGAAGGACAATGGGGAAGAAGCACGGAGCTTGGAAAAACTGCAGGTTATGAGGGATCTCATAGATGAGGAATAGAGTAGTGTAGTGGTGAATCTGCCCAAGCATGGCGTGCTGCTTGTATTTATGATTATTGTGTCCTGTTTTCTTTGACCAGGCTTATTTGGGTTGGAGATTTACTGCAACAAGGAACTAATGAGTTTACTGATCTTCTTTACAGAGCGTAGGTGATGGGTTACTTACAGAGGTGTAAGTGTTCCTACCCTGACAAGCCACCACTGGAAAAACTTTATCCAGCAGAGATGTAGGCTTCCCTGTATCTATACTGATAGAGTGCCCTTTCTCTAGTCTTCCCCCGTCTATGCCCCTCCTCCACATGCAAGTAAGGCAGAGTTGTACACAAAAGGTAGTAGGAAACAAGGGAGTATGGCTAAATCTCGCAAGACGATGGTTGCTTGGCTTGGAAGACAGTCACTTGAGACCCCCCTCTTCAAGTAGTACATTGCTGGGTGCAGTGGCATTTGACTGTATTCTTAGTATTTGGGAGGCTGACGTAGAAGGATAGATAGTACATTTGAGGCCAGAATGAATTACAAAATGCACCCCTACTCCCAGCATTCCTTGCTCCCTGCTTCTGGATCCATCAGGGACTCCAGGAGTCAGTTGAAAGCTTTCAACCATCATGATCGACTGTCCCTTAAATGGTGAAACATCCAACCTTCCTTCCTTAACTTGGTTCTGTCAGGTAAACTGTTACAGCAACAGGAAAGTAACTAACACAGTGGCAAAGCTAAGAGTCCTGCCTGTTTGTCTTAAGAAAGATGAAGCTAAGGTGTCACCACTGAATCTACTTTGTTATATACAATTCTGTAAGGGGTATACTTTGCCCTGTTAATCCTTCAGTGTTGAAGACTTACTTCCTTAGCTATGGCAGAGTCCTGGACACTTGTGGGGGACAGAAATGTACACAGATGTTGGCTGTGGGAAACAGCATGATTTGAGGTTAACACGTGTGAACTTGACACATGGGTTACGTGCTGTATGATCCTGAGCAGATCGTCTCCCCTGACAGCCATTCCTCCTGCATAAAATGCAACAGCTGTACCAGTTTTGTGAGGTTTTTATGATGTGTGGACATAAGGCATATAAACTGAGCAGTACACAGTAGATGCTTTAAAAAAAGATATTTAAACCTGGTCTGCAAATATAGTTCACTGGTAGAGTTCCTGCCTAGCATGTGTAGGGCCCTAAGTTCAATTCCTAGCACCAAATAAACAAAAACAAAACAAAACCAAACAACCAAACAACAAAACCAAACAAAACAAAAATCCTAAAAACTGAGGAAAGCAATTGTTAATCCCAAAATGGGAGGAGAAAGAACACCGACCCAAATCATCATGGCCACATTAATGAAAGCAAGCTTTTTCATTTGTGTACATGGGCAGCCTTTGTGTAAGGCAGGATTCAGGGGGTGGGGTTCAGCATTGGAGGTGAGAAAGACAAAAATTTTATAGAGCTCAGGGGTAGGGAGTTTCTAAATGGGAGATTTATCAGGAAAAATAGGCGGGGTTAAAGGAGCAGAACATCATAACAAGTTAGTCCTAACAACCTCCCGAAACAAAGGCATGACTGTCATTTCTAGGACAGTCAGTACAGAACCATTTGTAGTTAAGGTTACAAGTGGAGCATAGTCCAATCCCTGAGATTCAGTGGCTTAATCATAAACTGGAATGAACCTAATTTGTCTTGACTCTAAGACAGCTTTCAAGCCTAAGATGAAGGCAGGCTGATTCTTCAGCAAAAATCAACAGATTGTATTTAGGTGGGAGAGGGCCTGCTGGACAGCTCCCAAACAGCCATCCCTGTCTCCTAGCACCCGCATCTTTATTCAGTCATCCTTTCACAGCCTATCACAGGTGGCATGTGTAACCCACAGAATGTGGTACCAGTATTATAAAAAGTTGTCGATTCTGCTTCTGGCTTTTTCTACCTTCCTTACCTAACATACTACATTCCCACTGTGGGAAGCCAGCTGCTATGTTCTAAGCCCAAGGAGGGGCCCCCATGGAAAGACAAGGACTCTAGCCAAGAGTCAAGAGGGAGCTGAGCTTGGCTAACAACTGTGAGTGAATTGATATTGTCAAGGTGAGCTTGCCACTGCCTGCAGCCTCACTACAAAACCTGAGGACAAGTCTTAAATCACAGACACTTAGCTACTCTGTCTGCTCCTGGATTCCTGATCCATAGAAACCATGAATTACATGATTGATAAGTAGTTTCAAAATGCTTGATAGTTTTAATTTGCTGAGTTTGTGGGTAACTTGATAAAAAGAAAGTAACTGAGTAACAAAGTAAGAAAGGAAATCTTCAAATTTGGAGACTAGTCAGAAAGAAAGTTGAAAAAATAAGTACTTTGAAATTCAAGAGACAAATCCTGCAACAAGCATAAGATTCTTACAAGACAGCAAAAAGGACATAACAAAGAGTTGCACAAACCTTACCACCTAAAAGCATCATATATACTACTTTTATTTATTTTATTTTTTCTGAGACTATGTCCCACACTGTTGCCTAGGCTAGCTCAAATTCCTGTTAACCCTCTTGCTTACTGCCTCTTAGACTCTTGGAGTACAGCTATGAGCCATGGTACTCGATAATGTACTACATTTCATTACAATCACCTGATTTTTCTGCAGGAACAGCTTCCTGTTTTGGTTAGGAGGGAGCTACACTTAAAATACCCAAAGCATGTTTTCAACTTGAAAAGTCAATGGCAGGAAGCCACCACAAAGAACTCTGACAGCTAGTAGCCCACCACAGGACCAACTCTTCCCGCAGAACTAGAACCCAAGGGGAACTAACACAGTGAGTGGGGTGAGGAATCACAAAGTGCAAAGCAGCACTTGAGGGCATCTGCCCTAAGTATGTGAGCTCAGGGGTGCATTACTTTCCCTTCACCTACACTATTCCTACTTATAGGCAAGGTTGTGGTTATTTCCAGAATTAAAGTGAATGAATGAGGAGCTGTAAGGCACATGCATTTTTAAGTTTGTGATAGTACCTAGGAAGGATGCATTAAGGTATTAAGATACAGTATTTACATTAGGCTGAGGCACTGTGAGTACACCTTCTGGAGGACAGGGAGGCTAATACAAATCAAAATGCACCTCAGGCCAAACAGGATAGACACTGAACTATACTCTGTCCTCATCAGAGAGAAGCTGTGATCTTGTCAGACCAGCATTCTGCGGTGATCAGAGGGCTCGGTGGTTTATTATCGGAAGATAAGCCTGTCTTCATGGAAATAAAATCCAACCACAGTTCTTAAGATCCTATGGACTAGGAGCTATGCTTCTAAGTTTAAAGAGGAGTCCACTAACTGGATAAGAGAAGTAAGGAACAGTGCTTGCTGAGTGTCTATGGTGGGATTTGAATCAAATCAGGACCATCTGCATGCTAAGTGGTGGGTGGCCAGCCCCCACCCCTTCTGCCTTTTGGCCAAGAATGCACTCTAGAGATCAGCTACAATCCTCCAGACCTAGACATATCCCTTTTCCTCTTTTCTTATTTGGGGGACATGGGCTAGAATGGTGCATTGTCACAACTTGGGCATGCTCAGAAGATGAGCTGTGCTTTCAGTCTTGACGGGATTTAGTTAAAGTGACTCTGAGAACTCATCCATCAAAACAGCTTTGACTTCCTTGACAAAGGAGGTGGGAAATTTGCCATTTAACTCCTTCCCAAATGTGACTACCTCCTAACTAGAGCATGTTCAGGGTGGATTCCAGAAACCCAGGAGGAAAAACAACCTGGAAGTGAAGGCCCAAACAGATTCACAATTGAGAACTCACAAGGAAGGGGTCATATCAGCAGTGAGAACTGTATTCTCAGAGAACACATTCTAGCAGGAAAGATCATATTTTAGGAATAAGGTTAAACCAGAAATAAGAGTAGTCCTACAAAGTCTAAAACAAAGTCCTGACAGTATCAAGAGTGGTCTGCTGGTCCCCAGTGATTTGAGAGGAGAAAATATCACCCTTTTTAGAGGGCAGTGATTGCCACTATGAGGAAAGAAATGAACAACAAGAAATCCTAAGAAACAGAATAATTTAAAACAAAACAAAACAACAACAAAAAAAAAAAACTGAAGAGGAAGAATAAGAAACAGAGCTGGGACAGAAATCAGTGCTGGCTTAGCATGTGAGATCCTAGGTTCCACACCCTGCTATGTACAAACAGAAGACATGATATAAAGTAAAACAAAATAGAAATAGAAGACAACAATTATATTCACCCAACAGCAGCAGTCACAGCTAGCTGGTGACAGACAGACTCACAGCCAGATCAGATGACAAACTGCTCAGATAGGTACCCTAAATCCATGTTGAGTATCCAAGAAAACAGGGTCAAAGATGGATTAAAGAGACAAAGAGAAGCTCAAGCATGGCACCACACACCTTAATCCCTGCATTTGGGAAGTAGAACGAGGAGATTCTCTCAGATCAAGGCCAGCCTGTTCTACAAAGCTCATTTCAGGACAGCCAGGGCTACACAGAGAAACCCTGTCTCAAGAAACCAAAAGAAATGATAGATAGAAAAAAAAACAATAACAAACAAACAAAAAAAAGAAATGATAGATAGATAGGTAGATAGATAGATAGATAGATAGATAGATAGATAGATAGATAGATGAAGAAACAATTTCAATGAAGACTCCCTTGGGAAAAAACATAAGACATCTATACACATATAATTAATGGACATTTCATTGGGATAAATGTGTGTGTATACATATATTTACATCTACATATATTTATAATTAAATAGTCATTTAAAAAGTAAAAGCCACAGTTTCTGAAAATCATAATTCCATAGGCTTAAATAGCAGAAATCAGCAGTTATAACCTGGAATAGAGGGAAACAAAAAATATAAAAACTGAATTAGAGAGCTAAATTAATGGGGGAAAAAAGAGAGTAAAAGACAGGTATAGGTTGCTGGAGAGATGGCTCAGTGGTTAAGAGTACTGTCTGCTCGGCCAGAGGTCCTGAGTTCAATTTGGCTCACAACCATCTGTAATGGGAGCCAATGCCCTCTTCTGGTGTGTCTGAAGACAGCAACAGTGTACTCATACATAAATAAATAATTCTTAAAAAAAGGAGTGAGACAGGTGTAGTTTTTTTTCTTGAGTCCCAATGGAGAAGGAAGAAAAGAACATGTGAGAAAAACAATGTTACAATTCTTTTAAAACTGATGAAAGAACGTAGTCCTGGTGGTACAAACCGGAAACTCCAGCTACTCAGGAGGCTGAAGCAGGAGAATTGCAGGTTCAAGGCTAGCCTGGGAAACTTAATGGGGGTGGGGGGGGGGGAGGAGGAAGGAAAAAGGGAGGGAGAGAGGGAAGAAAAGATAAAAAGAGAGAAAAAGAAGTGAGAATATAGCTTAGAATAGAGCTACCTTGGCTTGCATGTACAATGCTCTAGGTCCAACCTCCAGTGCTGCAAATAAATGAACAGACAAGTCACACTTGCCACATGTGTATGTGTCTGTTCCCAGAATCCAAGGGGCAAAGGCACAGTGTTTACTGGAGAATGTGAGAAAGATTTATGAATCAAATGAAGATCAAAGTGGACAATTTCTCTGCTAATGCTAGCTTCTGAGGAAAAGCCCTACCAGATATTTGTATAATTGGGCACACATGACACATAAGTAACTGAATAGCAGGCATTTGTCTAACTCTACAAACAATTACCTGTATATGTAAATGAACACATAGAATATTTGTCTTAGTGAAAGACAGGCAAATATCAAACTAAGACTTTAGTTATGTGCTTTTATTCAACCCAACTAATACCCCAGGAAAGAAAAAAAAATTAGAATATCCTAATACCATGTAGAAAAACAGGACTCAATGCTTTTATGAAAGGCCTTGCTTTACAGTTAACTGAAGCACTGATGTCCACTTGTTTGACACTAACCAACTGTATCCCTCATCTGCCTTCTCAAATCCTCTATTTCTATGTGGCCAGAGTAATTCTCACTACACTCTCACAGACATAAAGACAACTGTTCACAGACCAGAGCTACTGGGTCTGCTCCAGAAACCTTGTTAAAAACACTGGCAGTTTCTGCCCGTTTTGAAGCTTATGGCCTCAAGTTACTTTTCTTCCTGGCAGTGTTCCTGAGTGCAGCATTATTTCTAACATTAAAAATAACTCACCCACTGTACTTGAAATTTCTGTAACAACTGTTATAAATAAATAACTCCTACTCTAAATAAATCATTTTCTAATCAGAAATGCTCAATTACTGAGTTCCATTTGAACTTTCTGGCATGAAAACCTAATGCAGATTCTTTAGTAGAAATGTCCCTTTTGGTTTGTTGGGGGCCATAAAGACCATTTATTATAATTATATAATATACTATATATGTTTTAATTATGATATTTCTTGTAATTATTCTATTAACTCTGGAAGACAGTCTTTTGTCTCATGATATCAGAACCCCTAGGGCTATGTCTGTGCCTCTGGTAGGGATTACAATCTAAGTATCTGAAACAAACGTCTTCTTAATTAAGAATGCATTTATTAGGTAATAGCTCAACTACTCAAATTTGCTCAGCTGTTTGATCAAGTACAAGATGACCTGCAATTAAAGAAAACAATGACAACAAAACTCCAAGTAAATACTCTGATCAAAATTGTATGTTCAAGTTGGTCGTGGTGGCATGTGCCTTTAATCCCAGCACTTGGGAGGCAGAAACAGGCAGATCTCTGAGTTCGAGATCTACAGAGTGAGTTCCAGGACAGCCAGGGAGCCAAGGCTACACAGAGAAACTGTCTCAAAAAAAAAAAAAAAAAGACTCAGCCTAAAACCAAACAAAGAACCATATATTGATAAACAGTTCCCAAGCTTCTTGAACAAGTTCTTAGATATTTATAAAGATAATTTAAGAACAGATATTAGAAATATGCTAAAACATTTAAACTGCATTATAACTATGGAGAATTCAGTTTGATACCTCTGAATGTGTTAAAAATTCTAAAATCACCATCTAAATCTTAAACATAAATTTCCAAATGTGTTGTATAGATACATTTCATCTTAGTCTTTTCTATTATATCACAGATACAACAGAAAGACAGAGGCTCAGATGTCTGCAGGCTGAGCAGAGGAGAGCACAGGAAGAGCATAGCTCTTAACTAAAGAGGCAAGAGAAAGCATTCCCTGTCTCTGCATAGCCTTCTCTGTTTATAGGCATTTACTTGCCTAGGACAGGTTTCACAACTACAATTTCTACAAAGTGTATTCTGAACATATCTTCATAGTTCCTCTATCAAATCCTAGTAACTTTCTACAAAAATGATCAGAAATGAAAAACTACAAACTTTCAAGAACAAGGAGATAAGAATGAAAATAACTGATAAAGGGATGCTGACAAAATTTTGGAAACTATAACGTAAACAGACAAAAATAACAGGTTGGTTAGAGAAAGCAGAAACCTCAGTGTCTAGAGTTGAAAAGGGTGATCAAAAAACAAATTGATTTGAGCCTTGAAATCCTAAAAAGGCTCAGGAAATTGTGGTATCCCTGAAAGTATGAGGAAGAACTGGCTCAGCCTGTTTTGTGCAGCCATCACAGACTGCCACGGCCTAGGTAAGTTATAGTGAATAGATTGTGTGAGACTCATAATTTTGGAGGCTGAGAAGCCTAAGAACAAAGAACTATGCCAACGACAGCCTACACGCAGTGTGGCAGAAAGGATCACATGACAGGTGAGCTCCTGAGAGACAGAGGTGTAGGAGGCCCAAACCCATCCATTCACCAGGAATCTACTAAGGTGGAATGTAATCCACTTCCTCAAGGTGAATTGCATTATTACATTAATCCAGCCACAAGAGAAGAGCCTCATGACTCACTCAGACAAAACCAGGGCCTTATAGCTCCACACAAGTGCACCAACGCTGAGCCACTGCCTAGCTTCTCATCATTTCTTAAAAGTCCCCACCTCACAAGACTATCACACTGGAGGCCAAGTTTCCAACATATGAACTTGGGAGACAAACCATACAAAGGACAACAGAAGTCTTACGTCCTTATAAAAAACAATTAAATTTCAATATCCATATTCTACATAATATAACTATACTGCTCCAGTTCAACTGATGTTGAGGTTGATTCTCGAGAAAGAATGAGCAGTGAAGTTCTGGGCAATCTGGGAGCAGGTAAGATTACACATAATCTGTGCACTCAAACACCATCTGGTCTACCAAGACTACCGCACAGTATGGCTCTTCCCTCACATTCACCTAACTTCGTTCTAGAAAGAGTTTTGGAAATGGTAGAACTCTAATCTGTTTCCTATGAAGTAATTTCCAATTCTTTACTACTAAATATTACAAAAGCAATTTTGGCAAATTACATAACAATCTCCTTAAGAATCTCTACCTGGTAAGAAGATCACATACGTTAACTGGGAAACATATACATTTGAATAACTGCTATATATAGAGAAACTCTCCTTAGGGTGTTACCTCCAGAATTATTCAGAAAAAAATTATATTTATGTAATTATATTAATTAATTATATTTAATTATAAAAGAAGCTATGTGAGAAAAACACATGAATCTCTTCTAGTTTATTGAGATATGTGTTGGCAGACTTGGACAGCTCATCATCATCACCATCATCATCACCATCATCACCATCATCATCACCATCATCATCAGTAGTTTTAAGACAGACTCTTACTGTGTAGAACAAGCTGGCCTTGAACTTGCATCAGCCTCAAGAGTGCTGGGGTTATAGATGTGTGTGATCACATTTGGTTTCTAATAACTTTATTTTAAATTATTTAAGGATGTAACAATTGCCTGCACCAGTCCAAAAAGAGAACGCAAAACTATATGTAAAGTGTGTCCATGATAGAAATCTGGAGAAAATCACTATGCTATTTAAGTAGTAATACTGAAGAATATTGAAGAAGAGTTAACTCTTAGCTATTTGTAAAAAAAAAAAAAAAAAAAAAGAAAAGGCTGGAGAAACCTATAACCTTATGTTACTCCATACTTAGTGGACAGACAGACTCTTGCTGAAGCTGTATCCACTGTTGCTTCAAGGACTGACACCCTCCTTGCTTCCTGCTCAGTGACAGGACCACTCACTGTCCCTGCAAGCCTGAGACTACCAAAACACAGCCACAGACCTTCTCCATCAGCCACGTCTGAACGGTCCAGCTTGGCTTCCTTATGCTGGCTTTCTGCAACTTTCACTGCGACGGCCCGGCAAATAGCCCCAAACTTTCTGTCCAGAGAACGGACTCCTGCTTCTCTGGTGTATCTGTTAAGATAAAAATGTTTTACTTTTGGATAAATACCACCTGTAAATAAATAAAAGACCAACAGCCAGGTCCCTAAAGAAACAATGTAGATTTGAAAGTTAATTTTTTAAAAACTACTAATATCTCCACATATAACATATTTCATTAAAATTAGTGGGGCTTTTTGTTTGTTTGTTTAATATTAAGGTGTCTTTTCAGCCACGACGATTTCCTTACATATATTATTTTCAACTGTTACCCTTTAATCAAGTTTTTCGCTGTGCAATATAGACACCTAAAATAAATCTGGCAGTACATTAAATGCCACTCATTTCTTGGTGATATATTAAGAAGCTTACTGATGATAACTTGTCAATGTAATTTGGTTTCAAATTTTTTTTTTTTTGAAATACTGATGAAGGAATCAGAGAAACTGACTAGAGCTTGGTGGGGCCTGCAATCTCACAGTTAGATGATAAAGGTCAAGGGATTGAGAGTCGTCTTCATGGGCTGCAGTCCAGCCTGGGCTAATTGGTACCCCGTCACAAACAAACAAATTTTAAAAACCCTCTAAAACGTAAGACAGGAATAAAACCAAAACAAAAAACTCCAAATCATCAATCAAGAAATGTGGGAAGCCATGGCAAGGCCTTACTCTTGGCAAACACTCACCCTTGGCTATCCTATCTACTCTTCTTCTTTCTCTTTACCTTCCATGATTCACTTGCTAGATAAATGTTTTTAGAAACCCTGGTAATGGCAAGGCTTTGTGAGAACAACAGGAATAACCTAGTTAGACCCCACAGCTGCAGCTAGCTTCTTTCACCTGCAAAGCCCCCTTTCCCTTCCTGCCTCTCCTCATATCCTGTTTTTAGAGCATATAACCGGTGTGAACAATAAAATCTTTGCCAGCTTGATCCGACTTCTTGACTTGGTTTGCCTCTTTATTTTCTCGAGAATCTCAGTCCTCTCCACAGGGTCTAAGGGTCCCACTTGATTGTCCAGCAAGAAATAGGCTAATGAACTGAATAGACAGTTCTTAAAGCAGAAACACAAATGGCTACTAAAACTGCACTGAGACTCCATCTCACCCAATTAGAGTAGCTGTCATCAGAGAAGCAACAGATGCAGGCAAGGATGTAGGCAAGGAGAAACACTGTATGGGAGTCAGTGTAGAGCAGTGGCTCTCAACCTTCCTAATGCTTCGACCCTTTAATACAGTTTCCTCATGTTATGGTGACCTCCAGCCATAAAACTATTTTTGTTAATTCATAATTGTAATTTTGCTACTGTTATGTATAAATATCTGATATGCAGGATATCTGATATGTGAACCTTGTGAAAAGGTCATTAGATTCCCAAAGGGGTCACGACCCACAGGTTTCGAACCACTGGTATAGAAGTTACTCATAAAACCCAAACTAGAACTACCAGATAATCCAGCTATACTAATCCTGGGTGGATACTTGCAGGTCTGTACGTCAGCACACCAGAGATTCTTACATATACATGTTGATTGCTATACTACTAACAGTAGCCAAACATGAAGCCAACCTAGCTGTCCTTCAACAGACAGATTAAGAAAATGTGGTACACAGACACAGAATTTTACTGAGCAGTCAAGAAGAATGAAATTATGACACTTGCAGTAAAATGGATGAACCTGGAAATCACTCACATTAAATGAAATAAGCCATACTAAAAATGAGTAACATATTTTTTCTCAAATACAGAATCTACACTTGAGTTTGTGTGTGTGTGACATGACAGTAAAAAAAGACTGGGGGGAGGCATAAGAAGGGAAGGAGGGAAACAGATATAGAAGCAGAAGAGGAAATATGTGAAGAGGAAGGAGACCATGCAGACAGCGAGGGAAGACAAAGGGGCAGGCAGGCGAGCACAAGGTATAAAGATATACGTGCATGAGATTGTCACAAGAAACGCATGTAAGTAACTACTGCGGCTCCCTCAGTGTCCGCTTAGTACTGGAGATGCACAAAGGACTGCAGGATTCCTGGGCTCAGTCAAGAGACAAATAACCAGAGAGGCGAAATCTTAAAAGCAAGTCAACAGAAATGACTATGGGGAGGGAGGGGCAGGCAATAATAGAGACTGAACCCAGGGCTTCATGTACATGAAGTAAACATTCTGTCACTGATCTGTGTCCACAGCCCATGGGAAATACTAAAGAAACGGAACATTGAGTTTGAAGATGTCTGTTTATAGTGTGTAGAACTGAAAATATTTCCTTTTAATTTCAGGATAAGTTCCAGAGGCTTTAGGTGTCTCTGTAAGGCAGAAGTATAAATTCTTAGGACAGAGACTATGAAAACATACAACAACCAGGATTCTCACCAGGAAGGGGAGCTCAGTAAGTACTGAAAACTACAAGGTTCAAATCAGCTTGACACAGGGAGGAAGAGGGTAAGAACAGCTGCATGACTACAGCTCACAGCAGATGAAAAGCCTGGCTATGATAGTGTGTCTCCTGTGTCTGGCAGCTCAGTGCCTGGAGCTTAAGTGGAGCAGTGACCAGTGCACTGTCTGCTGTTGTGTTCTGTTTAAAGTATTGAAAGTAGTAAGACTGCTCAACGAAGTCCCTGATGTCTACTGCCTTTACTATCTCATGATTTCATCTAACAAGTGTGTAAGAGGCAGTAACTGGGAACTACAAATAACTCTTCAGCATCATCCTCGGACGTAGGCAAGCCAGGTGTCTTCTCAATCACAACCCCTTTTCAGATGTAGATACTAGCATAAAGGTTCTAGTGGCTTGTTAGAAGCCCAGAGTGATGTCACTGCTGGAAGACTTTGGCTAATCACTCAATTTCTTCTGGCATTAGCCACAGAGTATAAGTCAAAACAAATTAAGAAAAAGAAACTTTTGGGTCAGATTTAATCCTACATTCTGACTCTAACTAAATAGATCTGGAAAAAAGTTGGCAGAGACCACAAAGCAGTGAGAGAGGCCCGGCAAGAATGAAGAGAGGCTTCACAGTTCTTGAAAACAACAGTTTTCAAGTTCTTGGCACACTCATGTTTGTTTGGATGGTGCAATCCATCTGCAATAGTGAGCCAGGAAAACTGTAAGAGGCTATGGCCAACATAAATTCCCAACAGGGTCTATTTTTCATTCAAACATATGACCTATAATTGAGATGAAGTAATATTTTACTCATGGGGGGTGGGGGTGGGGCAGAAACAGGAGGGAAAGGAGAGTTTTTCTACATCGTCCTAGCTGTCCTAGAAGTCACTCTGTAGACCAGGGTGGCCTCGAACTCACGGAGATCCACTACCTCTGCCTCCCAGTGCTGAGATTAAAGGCATATGGCAGCCACTACTCAGAAAATGTATGCAGCATTTGTCACAAGCTTAAGTACTTGGTAGCAGCTTTGGGAAAGGACATTCTCTATCACTCCACTGTTAAGTCTCAACATTAAAACTTCAAGGATTATTATTTTTTAAAAGTCTTTTGGAGAAGAAAAGAAAAAGATGAACCTAAAAGAAAAAAGTGTCTGAAAGTAGCAGCTTGACTTAAGGGTTTTTGTTGCTGTTATTGTTGTTGTTTTGTTTTGGTTTTGCTTTTTCTCCCAAGACAGGGTTTCTCTGTATTATAGCCTTGGCTGTTCTGGAACTTGTTCTGTAGAACAAGTTAGAAGTGGCCTAGGATTCAGAGGTTTGCCTGCCTCTGGCCCCAAGTGCTGGGATTAAAGGTGTGTGCTACCATGTGCATAAAAAAACCACTTCTATAATTTTCTTGAACTTGGTTAATACCTATTAAATTAATCCCTCAGTTTGCTATTGTGGTAAAGTAGAAGTTTCTGCTCGATGAAAATCATTTTCACCAAAATGGTTTCACCATGAAATTCTTCCTTTTCCAGAGCTAATCATAGCTATAGCAGTGCTTTCAGCTGCTAGAGGAATTCATGCTCTAGGATGCCTGTTAAATGTTTCTTCAGTGCACAGACCCTCAGTAAATTACTGGCATGGAGAAAAAGATCCTATCTTTAGCTGGGTGGTGGTGGCACATGCCTTTAATCTTGGGAGGCATAGGCTGGTGGATCTCAGTGTGTTCAAAACTAGTCTCGTCTACAGAGTGAGTTCAAGGACAGCCAGGGCTACACAGCAAAACCCTATCTCAAAAAAAAAAAAAAAAAAAAAAAAGCCCATCTTCCAGAAGACTAACCTGGTAATGATGGCCAGAGTGGTAAGCTGGGGGATCTGAATCTGCTGAGGAGTCAGCCCGTGTTGCTCCAGCTGCTTAGGGATCAGGTGCCTGTGGGCAATCTCTATCTTCTCCTCCTGTGTGTACCCTGGAAAAGAAGAGACCTTTTTCTGTAAGTATCTACCAGGCTTCTACATTGCCACATTTCTTTGGTTTTTAAGATTTATTTACTTTACTTTATGTACATAAATGTTTGGGGTGCATGTATGTTTGTGTACCATGTGCATGCCTGGTGTCCATAGAAATCAGAAGAGGATGTAGTATCCCTTGAGATTGGAGTTACAGATGGTTGTGAGCCACTATGTGGGTGTTGAGAACCAAATATTGGTCATTTGTGAGAGCAACAGGTACTCTAAGTTGAACTCTCTCTCTAGTTGCTGCCACAGTTTTTAATGGACTAACTGCAGATTCACTTGATCTGAGATTTAGAATAAGCATACGTATTACTTCAACTAACACTGTAGCCAGAATAAGCAAATTTAAACTAAGTCAGTTTGGAATTAACTTCACATTTTATAAAAAAATATGTAACATATTTAAGAGACTATGTTCTTATTGACTAAAAAGCCCCAGTGAGCGCTGGGGCTTTTTACTTTATCTTTAAATTCTGTAAGAAAACAAAAATTCCCACCTAATGTACCCTTTTAAATAAACAATGGCTTCAAATATGGGTTGATAACTCATCTTCTGGGTAGGAAGAAGAGTCCTGAAAACCTCCACAGGCTAGAGGACAGGCTGCCCACAGCTGTCCGAGGAAGAGGCAGCATCTCTCTGAGCTCACCTCTGACCTCTCACTGTGCATCACTGCAGCTCAGGGACTGGCTGCCTTCATTTGTAGTTTCTGGACAACTGAATCTCATGGATTACTTGAGCCACGTAAATACACAAAAGCAACATTTTACTTACATTTTCAAACTAAATATAAATAAAAAGGTTTTCAGGTAATTGAGAAATTCAGTTAACATTTACGGAAGAGTAAAACTGTTTAGAATGAAAAATACATTACCACATTAAAAATTTGAATATATTTGAGTCTACCCTATTTTCGCTAAGTGAATACTTACTGATGTTGGATCTTTTTAAAGACAAAATAATTTTGAGCAATTAAGTAGAGTGAAAAGGTTAGGATCTGAGTATAACTTAAAAGGATATTTTTATTTTTTAACACTGTAGTGAGAAGTGATAGTTGAAAAACAACCAACTGTGTAACTATTTGACATCGCCTCTGAGATCTGGAAGAGCGCAGCCTGAAGGCACCATTAACTCAGGTGAGCGTGAGGCCAGAGTCATCCAGGGAAAGTTGGAGTCAAGTATTGTGCAATATTTTTCCAGAGAAAAGGCAGAACCGTCAAAGCCTGAGAGAGAGGAGAAGCTGTGACTGGGTTTTAGACATCGGCTTTGTATAAATAAGTTTTTCATCTATAATTTTGGGAACTGCTTCTGAGAAGAGTATTTGACATTCTAAGAAGTTATCATCCCTGAAGGCAACATTGCAGCTGAATGTGAAGTCAATGCTGGCTCTTTCTTGATGTCTTCCAGAACATATACTAACTCTTACTTGTCATGATGCTAACAAATACTCACTCTTGTTGTTTAACATTGACTCTACAGAAAAGATGGTTTATACCCCTTGTGGAGAATTTGAAGATTAAATAGTGACAAATTAACTTCTGGACAACTGAAACTCCATAGCATGAACAATTTTAAAGGGTATGCTCAAAGGAGAGGATGGGCTATATACTTATGATTGAAGTACCTGGAACCTGAATGATCTCCATCCTGTCCAACAAAGCAGGTGGAATAGTAGCAGTAGTGTTGGCAGTAGCTATGAAAAGAACTTGGGAAAGGTCAAAGGCCACATTTAGATAGTGATCTGTGAAGTTATGATTTTGTTCAGGATCCAACACCTAGGAAAGAACAATTAACATTTAAACAAACTTGGTTCTGACACCAACCTAAAACCCACTCACTGTATCAGCAAGTTGACATTTCTGTTCAACAGTTAGCTGATAAACACAGGAATAATTAAAAACCTGACCACCCCATATTCTAAATCCTTTATAGAAACACGTCACACATTCTACTGTCAAGGTAACTGGAAGCCCAGGAGGGCACAGCAGCACAAGGACATGAACACTGCACTGCTGGCTCTGTCCTCGGATCTGCTTACCACCTGCTCATGTGGACCACAAGCTACCCACCCTGCAGAATCACTTTTACTTTTGGTACCATAGCTGAAATATAAAGTAAATGGCAGATTACTTTGAAATTCTTAGGTAAATTAATAATCAATAGATTCCTCTTCAAACATTATCTGAATGTCGGTTATAAATCCTTTACCTGGAAGGGGAATTCCAAATAAAACAAACTTATACAAATTGTTACAATATTTTATATAACACAATGAGAAACTGAGTTCTTAAAACACTAATAAACCTCAACAATAGTTAACCTGATGCAATAGTGAATTAAATAATTAGTCTTAATTATTTGGTTTAACTTCTTAAATTTTGTGCATATGTCCACATGCATGTGCACCCCAACATCCTTATGGAGGTTAGGCGACAGCGCGTGTAACCCATCCTTTCATCGCAGGTGTCTGGCCCTCTTAGTAATCAGTTCCCTAAAATGACTAACTCTGTATTAAGGAGATAATCCTCAGGCTACTACTCATGTACTTCAGGTTATAGGCACTCACATTCTCAAATCCTCAGACCTGTCCTAACCTTCAACATACATTCACCCAGGTGGCTCACAACTATCTGTAATGGGATCCAATGCCCTCTTCTGGTACGTCTGAAGAGAGTGACAGTGCACTCACATAAATCTTAAAAAACAAAAAGCCACTAGTCAATTTTAAGTCAAAGCCCTTTACTTACAATCTTGAATTTTAGAAACTCATTATATCTCTCTAGATCACATTTCTCAGAAGATCCTAACTTCACATTTTATAAGAACTAATGTTTGATATTATAAAATCAATAAAAGCTGGGCGGTGGTGGCGCATGCCTTTAATCCCAGCACTTGGGAGGCAGAGGCAGGAGGATTTCTGAGTTCGAGGCCAGCCTGGTCTACCGAGTGAGCTCCAGGACAGCCAGGACTACACAGAGAAACCCTGTCTTGAAAAACCAAAAAAAAAAAAAAAAAAAAAAAAAAATCAATAAAGTACTTTCAACACTACAAAGAAAGGTCTAATAATGAAATGTTCTTGGTTACGAATAATCACACCATCAGACTATTCAGATAAAGTAATGTTTTCCCCTTAAAACTAAGACAGTGGGTGTGATGGTTAATATTGGTGTCAACCTGACTGGATCTGAAATCAACTAATGGAAGCCACTGGACACTCCTGCGAGGGATTTTCTTGATCACACTAATGGGGGTGGCACATACACTGGTTATTTGGACACAGAACTTTTAAAGGAGGTAATTAAGGTTACAAGAAGTTAAGAGTGAGCTCCTAATGCAATCTAGCTAGTATCTTTTCAGGAACAGGGTGTCCCTAGCTATCCATATACACAGATGAGAGACCTTCAAAAGCCACAGAGGCCCTAGAAGGAAATCTGCCAACATCCAATTTTAAACTTCCAGCCTTCAAAGTTGCCAAGTTTTTAGAAGTCACCTACAATAGAATTTTTGTTGTGGTGGCCTTAACAGATGACCCAGTTTTGTATTGCATACAAGTAAACATGTTTATGTATGTGTGCATATATGTGAGGACATAATTTTACCATGTTCTATGAAGAGAACACATAGAAGCTATGGCACAGATAACAGGCTTCAAATATGAAAGGACTCAAAACATGATTCATAGACAATTTTTGAAAAAGAGTAGTCTGAAGATACATGCTATCTAAAGAAGAGATAAGCCACAATAAAAATGTCAAAAGCAAGCACTGAAATCATTTGGGATGATTCCAATGGGAGTGAAACAGAGCCAGGAACTCCAAAAAGCTGCTTCTCCATAAAGGCAATGAGCCAGCCCACTGACAAAAACAGCCAAACCGATCTCCTCAGATGTTCCATTCCAAAACAAGCTGAGTGCTGTATATTCCAGGAAAACACTGGATCCCTGAAAATGGTTCAAATGCTGTGGTATTTAATATTGTTTTAATCCCACCTCCCCTTCCCAAATTGACAGAAGCCCAGGAAACTGCTAGCTTTGTAACTAGGAAAAATGTGAGAACCTGTAGCCTAGCAACCTCGATAGGGCAGAGCAGAATTAAGAGCTTTCTAGCCTCAGCCCTGGAGAATTGCTGGTATTTAGCCCACATGGCATGTTCTTGGAACAGCTTTTTGACCTATGAGAATACTTGTACAATCAGTTCTATTCCAGCAATCAATGGCAACTGTTTAGTGCTGCAGCTGCTTGACACCATAATACCAGTTGGGACTAACATGGCAACCAAAAGAACCTGGGTCAGGGATGTCGTCAGCGGCAAAAATCTGTACAGCACTTGCAAGGTTCTGAATTCTATCTGGGCACCATACACACAAAACAAAACGAACAAAACATTAAAAGGGAAAAATTGGGGAATAAGATGCTCATTGGCTGCTTTGTTTTTAAAGGTCTGGTATACTTATTACTGAGAATCCAGAAAGCCGTAAGATTGTGCCATATATGATCAGACAAGGCACTGTGACCCAGATAAAACTCCCCTTCTGCCTCATGGTGCCCTCCTTTCCCACCATTTGTTAGCAAAATCTGAACTTACTGTCTACTGTGGTGATATACAAACTTCGTGTCTTCCAGTTGAAGGAGATACCCCCTAGTATGTTTTTTTTCCCCAAAGATACCACTGGGAAGAACACAAGGTCAGGTCCCAGAGCAAAAAGGATGGATGCTCAAGGAGGCATAAACTGGTTACAGGTTGAACAAGAGCCACAGAGTATCTGTCAGTAGCAAGATTCCTTTGAGGAAGACAGTGGAGGATCAGTGAACTCAGTGACAGGCCACTCCTCCAGTACAAAGTATCCTATGGATGGCATCATACAAACAAACACCTGCATCTAGCTTCCTGTAGCTTTGGCAGGATTCTTAATTTAGCTAGAGGATCTCAAAATACTAGCTTTTCCAAAATTTAAATATTTATAAAAATGGACTCTAATAAGCACCAAATTTAAGACATAGTTTAGGTAACATTCTAGGATACTATATTAAACATTGGAATCATAGTGAGATATGATTTCAGAGCAAGTGCTGAGAACAGTCTAATATCCTCTACTGGAACACACTTGCTTTGCTGTTTCCTTCTCATCCCTTTTAGATGACTTCCTAACTTTTCTGTATCTTCTGTGGCCTACTGACTACTCATGAGTGTGTGAATTCCCACGTATTTGGGACTTCCTCCATTGTCCACATTGATTTCTAGTTGCTGTGATGTTTTAGGAGAACATGCAGTATGCTTTTATCCTTTTAACTTTATTGTAGCTTGTTTCACAGTGCAGCATCTGTTCTGCCCTGGAGAGTGTCCCACGTGAGCTTAAGAAGACTGTGGATATGGCTTTAGGTAGAAAGCATTCACAGATGGCCACAGGGGGCTGGGTTTTCCATTCCTCCCAGTGTCTACTGAAAGTAGGGTGGTGAAGCCATCAACCACTACTGTCCAACAGTCTACATCTCCCTGTCTGTTTCTGTCACGCTTGTTCCATAGGTCTTGGGGCTTGGTTGATGTGGTTGTGGTAGTTTTGTGTGTATGTGTGTTGGGGGAACTATTGCAACTTTCTGGCTAGAGTTTCCTTGTTAGAAATCACTGCTCTTTAAAATCGACTTTGTTTGATGTTAGTCATAGCTAATCTAGAGTCGTCTTTGTGGCTGTTTGCACACAGATCTTCTGTTTAGTTCTGCTTTCTGCTGCCTTGTGTTTCTGATTGGTTACCCCAGTGCAGCTCTGGTTCCTCCTACCTCTGTGGTATTGTTATTAACATATCACACTATCATATGTGTACTCCGTCATATGCACACTGTTCTATATAATACAACTGCTTTTTAAACCATTTAGGAGAAGAGAGAAGTCTTCTCTAATGGGATCCCTTTATTGGTGCTTTTTTTTGTAGTTCTGAGCTGATCACTTTCAAGCTGAAATTCTCCTTTTGTGTTTCCTGAGAGTTTGCTTCAAGTGAATTCTTCTCTTCATTTGGGAGTACCCTTATTTTACTTTCATGTTTGGAATATGGTCTTGTTAGGTTATAAAAAAGAAAAAGAGGACATGAAGTAAGGAAGGCAGAGAGGATGGGGCTGGATCTAGGGGGAGTTGGAGGGAGGAGTGAATATGATCAAAATACACTGAGAACATGTAGGAAATTCTCAAAAAATTAATAAAATTATTTTTTAAAAAAGAAATATTGTTTTTTTTCTTTTTAACACTTAATTTTTTAAAATCATAAAATGACAAGTTATATATATATATTATGGGGTACAAAGTAATAACTATGATTTATGAATACAATGTGAAATATTTATCATTTTTAAAAATTCATTTGTTTACAGATAATTTAACCATTATTTATTTCTTTAAACAATTGTTGCTTTTTTTCCCTGTCCCATTATGCGTATGGTGGTATGCTTAACAACATTTTCCTGATACCTCAGTAAGACTGCAAAATTTCAAAAATCAACGAAGTGCATCTAAATACCCTTTGTAAAGATAACCCTCTCTGGTTCAGTTGGAGGATGGCAGCTTACATCACTCTCGCCTCCTAGCTCCATTTGTTAATGGAGCTGCCCATTCTACTGTCAGCTGGTTACTTCTCTCTTCACACGGGACTACTGAAGCCCTGGGGAGGCTCTTACAGAGACGAAACAACAGCAAGTGCCAGGATTTGAGATGTATATTTGGCCAATGATTCCCAGACATGCCATCTCTTAGGAAGGCAGGGGAGGAAAAGAAGTGTTAGGGATCAGTCAGTCATAAATTCATACAGTAATGCCCCCCACTCTAAAATTTTAATGGAAATTCAGTAACCACTAAAGTCTGGTAGTGGGAGTGTTAAATTGAAATGTAAAAGAACTGGTCAGAAAACAACTAAGCTGTTACACAGTTGTACACATCCACAGGCAGCTGTGTACAAGTTGGAGAACAAGGAAAAAGAAACAGCGTTAGAGGAAGCCAGAGCTGGGTGGTGATGACTCCTGACATTAACCCTAGCACTCAGGAAGCCAAAGCAAGAGGATCTCCGTGAGTTTGCAGCCAGTCCAGCCACACAGAAAACCTCTGTCTCAAAATTTAAGAAAAGAGAGACAAGCTGGGCCCAGCCAAGAAGAGTGTGTTCTCTTCTTCCACGGCTCAGAAAAATGTACACACATGGATGATGAATGCAGTGGCACCCTAGACCTTCTGCTTCCCCTTCATGCTCAAGAGACTCCAGGTGCCTTTTCTAAGGAAAAAGCGACCTGGGAAGAAAGACCTCACTGGGGCTGGAGAGACGGCTCAGTGGGTAAGAACTTCAGTGCTGCTTAGGCAATGGACTATGGTTTGATTTTCAGCATCCAGTCAAACAGTTCCTAATTGCCTGTAACTCCAGCTCCATGGGATGCCCTTTTCTAGCCCCCAGGGGCCTCCACACATGTGTGCACACTCACATAAACAAAAAATAAATATATCATAAGGGGTAAAACCCAACATAGAGGTTCCTCAACCTCACGGCCTAGCAGAAGGCCCTGGTGTGAATGCGGTCAATGCATTCCAGTCCTGTGTTCACAGCTTAAAAATCAGCACTTCTCTTCTTTGCTATTAAATATAAAGATGCAACAGAAAATGGGCAAGTCCAGTTTAAGACTCTAACATAAGATACAGACAACAAATAGTTTAGAGAGAAGGAAAATTATTTTTTTAAAAAAATCTATCAATACCCTTTTCAAAGAATTACCCCTATGTATCAAAAGCAGGATGCTAACAAAGAATTTGTAGAGATGGTTTTGAAATGATGAGCAAATGAAAAGGTTCCTTTTTTAAAAGATAAAGCTGAAGTTCTTACAGAAAGTAGAACAAAAAATAAAAGGGATGAATTACAGGAAAGAGAAGACATGGCAACTAAAGATCTACCATCTTCAGGGGTGGAGGGACGGCTCAGTGCCTAAGGGCATTAGATGCCTTTGCAGAGGACCCAGATTCCCTTCCTAGCACCCACTTAGTGGCTCCCAACCACTCCAGTCCCAGATATCCAATGCCCTCCTGTGGATACCAGACACAAACGTGGTAAACATACATATGTGCCACATAAAGTCATACACATAAAACAGAAATAAAATGTTGAGTTCTAACAAAAAGGAGCAAAAAATTACCAACAAAAGAATTAAAGAAAATCTTTCAAAATGAAGAACAAGAAAAGTTTGAAGACTCTTTAAAGAATCAGTAAAATGCCTGAGAAGAGAACCACAACAGGCAGGCTATTGTATACAAACACAAATATAAATAATATAAATATAAATATATTATGTAAAGTATATATTATATTGTATAAAGCTGAACAACAACTGAGATCAAGGGATGACTCTAAGTTTTTAAAGATTTATTTATTTTTATTTATATGAGTACACTGCAGCTGTCTTCAGACACACACTAGAAGAGTGCATCGAATCATATTACAGATGGTTGTGAGCCACCATGTGGTTGCCAAGAATTGAACTCAGGCCCTCTGGCAGAGCAGTCAGTGCTCTTAACTGCTGAGCCATCTCTCCAGCCCGACTCTAAGTTTCTGTAGAGGGCAAAAACGTGCTTGTACATGCAGATAAGCACTAGAGAAGCCAGGAAGTTAAACTCTTAGGCATCCTTCAAAGGAAAGGCGTGCTTAACCTGGCCTCCACCTGGAATACTGGGAATGAATGTAGTTTTACAATCGGGTGATCCTTTGCTGTCTGATGGGCCAGGTTCTGCCTGTGTCTCGCAGAATTCATGTTTTACTTATCCCCAGCCCCTTTCCTCTGAAATCTTGAGCACTACTTCTAGGCCATGAAACTCATCCTTGTGAGAGATGTCATTTGTACTTTACAATAGCCTGTGTGAAGTTCTATATTATTTCAGGGTCACGCCAAATCCTGACTCGCAGAGGGATTATGTTTGGCTTACTCATTCTCAAGAGACCAGTGATTTCCCCTAGACCAGTAAATCTCAACCTGTGGGTCTCAACCCCTTTGAGGGCTAATTGACCCTGTCGCAGGGGGTGCTTAAGACCATTGGAAAACACAGATATTGACATTAGGATTCCTAACAGTAGCAAAATTACACTTATAAAGTAGCAATGAAAATAATTGTATAGTTGAGGGTCTGTAGGAGGAGCTAAGGTGGGAGGAGTTAGGAAAGGAAGAGGGAAGAGGAGGAGTAAGGAGGAGAAGAGAAAAAAGGAAGAGGAGGAGCTAGACAGGGCAGAGAGGTAGGAGGATGGAGAACCACACAGGTATGGAGAGCACTCGTGGGGAACAACTTATAAACTTACAATTAGGTTAGCTAATTGGGATACAACTCTCTTTGTATGGGCATCTTGTTATTAATCATTATCAAACATATAAAGCCTTTGATTAATCTATAAGAATT
>NW_021620873.1:3680804-3685361 GCF_004785775.1 Grammomys surdaster
GGTTAGCTAATTGTGATACAACTCTCTTTGTATGGGCATCTTGTTATTAATCATTATCAAACATATAAAGCCTTTGATTAATCTATAAGAATTAGAGTCTCATTCTCTTACTGGGCCCGCATGGATGGTGGAATGGTCTGGGCAATGCCCTGCCTTGCGGTGACAGTGTGGAAGATTGGCAGAGGCATCTCTCACGCTGGCATCTAGTGGGTGGCAGGGCTGGTGTTTCTGGTGGGCGGTTCTAGCTGCAGCGCGCACGTGGCCTCAGACCGAGAAACATGGCGGCTGGGCTAGGCAGAGCTGCTGCAGCTTAGATAGTCAGCCTGAGCCAGAGGCTGATTTTAAATAATTACCACAACAGGGGTCACCACAACATGAAGAACTATATTAAAGGGCAGAGCATTAGAAAGGTTGAGAACCAATGCTGTAGACCCTTATCGTAAGCACTGCTTCTAAGTCAACAGAACTCTTCTTATAGATGGAGCCATATGTACTTTGTAAAGAGAATCAATGTAAACATGTCTTAAGCCTTATTGTACTCACCAGGCTGAGTTAATTGTTATCTGAAAATTTTTCACCAAAATTGTGCTATGTTTAAATATGGCAAAAATATATAAGCTGAGGCCAGACTCTTAAAGTCTTGATCCAGCACCAGTAATTTAAATTGGGCTGATCCCAACTTCATTTCTTCATTACCCTGATTGTTTTCCCTGCTATCTATAAAAGTCTCTCAGGGACCATCACACACATTTTCGGAGAGTAAAGCAGGACAGAAACATAGTGACTTCCAACTGGAAAACTCAATGGTAAAACCTACACCATCTGAGTGCCTGCTGGTCCTGAAAGTAGAACAAAAATGGTGGAAGTAAACAGAAGAGAGACAATTCGATTTTCAAAAGTGGGTATAAGAAAACAAAATGAAGAACAGGACCCCTGCCTAGTTCAGCTCTGAAACGGGACCACATAATCTGTAAATGTTACCAACCAATAATGAGATAACTAAAAAGGAGACAACAATTTATAAAGGAAGATATGGAATCAAAAAAAGTAAAGGTAAAAATCTCAGTTTCCTTTAGCAGAGTCTGTGCAGATGATGGAGTTCTGTCCTGCAGTCTTGAACTCCCTCTTTTGCCCCTCCCCAGCCTCTACTTCTCTCTCTCCATGATCTTTCTATATAGCCCAGCCTGGCACTGAATTCAGTCTCCTGAATAGCAAGAATTACAGGCATGTGCCACTGTGCCTGGCTAAGTCAAGCATTTAGAAAATGGAGCAAATTAACAAAGCCTTATGGGCTCTGGAAGAAGAGGACTTTATACTTTCTTTCTGCAATAAACTTACTACTACTCTGTGAATAACAAGCCACATCTAAAATTTTATTTTACTTCTTAAAAATTAAAAAGGAAGATATCTCAAAGTCTACACTCTACTGTTTTTCTTGTAACTAACTACACACCACTCTATACATGACTTAGATATGGCCTATGTTCACTCATACTCGAGTATGACTTCATAGAGAATTTTCTAGACCTTACCTCAAGCAGCGCGGCTGCAGGATCCCCCTGCAGGCTTTTCCCCAGCTTGTCAACCTCATCCAACAGGAACACTGGATTGTTAACCCCAACAGTCTTCAAGCCATTGATGATGCGACCAGGCATACTGCCCACATAGGTGCGCCTGCAGAAAGCAAAGTCACAGCAATGAGGATCAAGAGGAAACAACACCAAGAAGCCAGGCTTTGGGACTGGAAGAAGTCCTCAGTCCTTAGCTCTCATCAGCACACAGGAAGGAAATATTTTTTTTTTGACATACCATATGTAAAAACATTACGGTGTATCAAAAAAGTGTTAGGTTCATTCTAATTTTCTACTTGATTCTAACTAACTGCAAGTTGCTCATGACACTGGAAGAACTATAAGGCACATAGTTCTGGTTTAGGGAGAAAGATACAAATCTCTTGTTTTTAAAAGCAATAATATGATATTAACTATAGTAAGTAGATCTGAGGTAAACGGTACTTATACCAAGACTCCATTACCCTGGTCTATTCCTGCCCCACATTCACTAAATGGTATAACTCAGTTCAGTCCTGTATTACTGAGTGCAAATGTTAGAGGCTGTGTTGTCACATTTGAATCTGAGTTGTTATGTAATTACAGCAGATGTAAGCATGTTTACACAACTGAAAGAGGCCCCTCTCCCTCACAGAGCTGGCAAGCTTTCTAAAGCTCTCTACTGATTTTATTATAGCCTTGCCTCCACCAGGCAGAGAGCAGATGTGCTTCTGAGAGGTTTCAAGGGCTGTCTGCCTGCAAGAGATGATCAGCAGTAAGTGGAGCAGCGGCAGTTACATCATGACCCACCCAACCACAGAGCTCATTTACAGAGCAAGCCTCAACTCTGCCACGTGTCTGTACAAAGTAGGGCAGAACAGAGCGACCTCTGAAAAAGCAAGAAAGCCTGAAAAAATGTCACAGAAATGGCTTTATCTAGGGAAGATGAGCAGTGCTGGAGCTAGATATAATAGTGTCTGTTTACAATAAGAAATTAGCATGTTCAAGGCTTCAGAAAAGGGGGCCTGGGGAATGTAGGGTACTTGACTAGCAAAGCACAAGGCCCTAGGTTTCATCCCCAGCACCCAAAGCTAAGCAGGAAGATCAGAAGTTCAAGGTTATTTTTGGTTGTATAGCAAGTAAGGCTGGCCTGGGATAAACAAGACTTTGTTTTAAATCATCATCATCATCATCATCATCATCATCATCATCATCATCATCTACCTTTGTAAGAGCCAGAGGTGATGAACGACTCCAAGGAAACAGTGTTTTGATGCACATATGAACTCACAGAGACTGAGTTAGCATGCTCAGGGCCTGCACGGGTTCAAGCCAGCTAAGAGGGGGGAAAAAGATACCCCTCTAAGATCCCACCCCTAACCAGGAAGCTATCTGCAGTTGATACCTGCTGGCAAACGGAAAAAGTTTTCTCTAATAGAGAACCCTTTACACACAGAAATACTTTAAAAAAAAAACAAACAAATCTTTAAAACAAAATCTCCAATGAAAGTCCAGCAAGCAAGAAAAAAGTTGACAGTCATTGTCTTTGTATGAAACAAAAAAAATTTGAGTATTTCTCCTTAATTTTGCTCACATTCTATACCAATGGTGTGGTGGTAGTGGTGTGTGCACATCTATCTCCTGATGCAAAAGTTTTAGCTCAGAATGAGGAGGGTGAGGAAACAAGAATAGGATTCATTTCGAGAGCTCTGCTTACCCACGCACATTTATATGTAGCTATTCTTTAAATCTGAAAAAGCAATACGCTTAAAAGAGAGTTTGATGATCTTGAGAAGAATAATATAACTTAAATACACCATGTCTAAACAAATTTGATAGTTACTCTTCTGGTAGTCATTTCTAGAGCTCTATAAAGACAATTTGGACTTATCTAAAGGGCTGAATTACAAAATGTAGTTTGGTTTTAACAAATTCCCCAAACAGTCACTCACTCACTCACTCACTCATTCATTCATTCATACAAACAAATACATACATATATACACACACATACAGGTTGACTGTTACATCCAAAATGTTTGAGAAAAGAGTGGTTTTGGATTTTTTTTCTGGTTTTGTAATATTTGCATATATACATAATAGATGTCTTGGGACTGGGATCCCTATCAACACACAAAATTCACTTATGTTTCATACTCATATATAAAGCACTTACATAGCTTACAGGCAATTTATATATTTCAAACCTACATTAAAATTATTTTTATTATTTTATATGTATGGGTAGTTAGCCTGAACATATGTCTGTGTACCATATATATTTGCAATGCCTTAAGAGGCCAGAAGAGGACACCAGATCCACTGGAATTGGAGTTACAGACAGTTGTGAGCCAACATATGGGAATCAAACACAAGTCCTCTGGAAGAGCAGTCAATGCCCTTAACCACCAAGCCACCCTTTATCCTGTAAGAGCACCTATATTTTGAGACCTAGTATATGAAGTTAAGTGTACAGTTTCCCACTTAGGCATCAAGTCAGCACTTGAAAACTCTTGGTATTTTGGAGCACTCCAAATTTACAGATGAAGGATGCTCCATCTGTATTTATGCTATTTGCAGATGTGTTAGAAATGCCAGAGACCTACATTGCCTAATCACTAAAAGGGCACAATAAAAATCATATGGTTCATACAAGAAGAGAAAGATCATAACTGGTTGTATATATTAATTAGGGAAACCTAAACTTGGGCCTGGCATTACTTCCTTTTGCTGTGACAGGAACTTGACAAGAAACAAATTAAGAGAGGAAGGATTTATTTCAGCTTACAGTTGGAGGGGTAGACAGTCCCTAGAGAGGATTTATTTCAGCTTACAGTTGGAGGGGTCGACAGTCCCTAGAGAGGAAGAATTTATTTCAGCTTACAGTTGGAGAGGTAGACAGTCCATAGAAAGGAAGGATTTATTTTGGCTTACAGTTGGAGGAGTAGACAGTCCCTAGAGAGGAAGGATTTATTTTGGCTTACAGTTGGAGGGGTAGACAGTCCAT
>NW_021620873.1:3685371-3737467 GCF_004785775.1 Grammomys surdaster
GAGGAAGGATTTATTTTGGCTTACAGTTGGAGGGGTAGACAGTCCATAGGGAGGAAGGATTTATTTCGGCTTACAGTTGGAGGAGTAGACAGTCTATAATGGTAAGGAAGGCATGGGAGCAGCTCATCATGGTACATCTGCTGCCAGGAAGCAGAGTGACATCAATTTGCTCTGTCACTTTTATTTTATTTACTTATTTATTAAGTCAGGGTCTCATCATGTAGTTCTGGCTATCCTGGAACTCACTTTGTAAACCAGGCTAGCCTCAAACTCACAGTAATCTGCCTGTCTCTGCCTCCTGAATGCTGGGATTAAAGGCCAGCACCACCATGCTTGTCCCATTTTCTCTTTTTTATTCCTTCCAAATGGTGACACCCAGATTTGGATTGGCTCTTTCTACCTGAATTAACACAACCAAGAAACTTCCTTGCACAAATACCCAGAGGTTTGTCTCCTATATGATTCTAGATCTTGTCAAGTTGATAGTCAATATTAGACACCAAGGGGGCTAACGATAAACATCTTTTAAAAGAGCTATATGCAAAGGCAGGTGGTGAGGAGGGTATGAGCGCCAAAGTATATCTACTGTACCTCAGTTTAAAAAAAAAAAAAGAACCTACTGACACATCTATTTTTGCCTTTTAGAGAAATAGATGGTTTATTTATAAATTTCCTATTTCAGTTACAGATGAAAATTTGTCAACATAGAAGTCACAGGATTTTCATCTTCTTTTAAAATTCACCCATGATATCTTACAACAGCAGAACTTTACTATCTGTACATGTAGGTAGCAAAGTTATTTCAAAAAGTCAATATTAACAGTGATTTGAGATATACTGTAAGGATAGTGTTATTTTTAAATCAAAGAATAACTAATTAGAAACAGACTTATGGGCTGTGAGATGGGGAGACTATTAAAGTGCTGCACAAACAAGAGACCAGAGTTCAGAACCCATGTAATGCCAGATGGTATGACATTTGTCTGTCAGTCCAGCCTCAGAAGGTAGAAAGAGATCACTGATGCAAGCTGGCTAATAAAACTAGCCTAACTGGCAAGCTCTGCTTCAGGTCTGACAGAGAGATCCTGCCTCAAAGAATAAGGTAGGAGGGAACTGAAAAAGATCCTTGACACTGAAAGGAAAAGTATTGGCTCAGGACCTCCAGCACTGAGTTCTCAGCACAAAGGAGATTTATTTGCTCTAGACAGACAGGGCAGGGAATAAGGGACAAAGACAAGAGACAGAGGACAAGGGAGAAGGGGACAGGAATAAGGGAGAGGAAGGAGGGGTATTTGTTCTAGAGGACAAAGAACTGCCTCTGGATAGAGAGAAGACAGAGGTGGCCCATAGGAAAATGGTGGTTTATAAAAGCAAAATGGGAAACCCCATGTGAGGATGAGGTATTTAATTTTAATTGGGCATGTTACTTAGGTGAGCCTAAGGGGGCTTTTGATTGCTGGACCTTGGTAGTCAGCCTCAGGAGGAGGAAGTGACCAAATCAGAGAACAGACCTTGGTGGCTAGCTTTAGGAATTTAATCTAATGGTTTTGAGCAAGGCTGAAGGAATGGGGGAATAAGGGCAAAGCTTGCCAGAGCCAAGTCTGTCACGATTGAGCTGGCCAGAGTCCCTTCAACAATCGACCTGGAGTCTCTATATGCACATGCACTCATTCACACGTGTGTCCATACACATGAGAACACACATACCTGTATGCACGCACAACACACACACACACATACATACACATAGAAAAAGACAAAAACAAAAAACACAGATTTATGCAAACACAATTTCATAAAATTCATCCCCCAGGAAATTACTTCATACTGAATTTCTATTAACTCAACAACAGGAATGGGCATTTTGTGACTTACAGAAAGAAAAACATTAAAACTGCCTGAGTGAATTAACAGCTAAGTTCTACTTCATGCCTCCTTTAAGCCACTCGAAATAAGATGAAGAAAACAAAATGCTCCTTCTCATCAGGTCACTATTTTAATACATAAGTGTAAATCAATAAAATTCCTGATTTTATTACACTGAAAAAGAAAAATCAGTTAATATATCGAATGTATTATAAGATATCTTCCCGACAATTGCCCCCTGATTTAGAAACAGCAGAGCAGAGTTCCCATCCAGTGACAGGCCAATGGGTAAGAGTGTGTGGTGGTTAATTTCCATTGTCAGCTTGGCTGGACTTAGGGTCACTTAGGAGACCAGTGGGGCACATCTCTGGGTGTGTCTAGAAGGCACCTTTCTTTTTCTCCTCTGTCCCCCTCTCACCTCATTTTTCAACTACTAAAAACATAGTCTTTGGTTGTTTTTAAAAACCAGTCCCTGACTTACTAGCACCTTCTTTGTCTATAGCCAGGTGCAACTAGCGAATGGTTGGAAGTCCATGCATGGGAAAAGGGTGACCCAGTGAGGGAGACAACACAAAGCAGCCACTTTCCCTTTTATCCCGACTGTAGGGCAGTGGTGCCTACTAAGAACACAATTTCCCATGAATACCAATAGAGAGCATATGCACAGCTCTAAAATGCCAAGGCCTGGGTGTTTCCTATGTCTTCCACTGTCACACAGAACTACATGTCCTCAGGGGACACCAGAGCTGTGCCCTACCCTGCTCCTTCTGCTGCTTCCAGTCACCTTCAGTTCATAACTGGGACAGGGACCCACAATCTGCCCTCAGTGTCTCCATTTCTCAGCAACTCACCCCACTGTGCATGATGCTCCAACAGGCTTTCAAAGAAAAACAATCACTGGGTTTTAGAAATTCAGAAGAGGGTGACTGTAATCTCCAACAGCACAAGGGTGGATTGCTGTACTGGTCAATAAACTATGGAAACCACATGCTTAGAACATAATTAAAGGGCTGGAGAGATGGCTCAGCGGTTAAGAGCACTGACTGGTCTTCCAGAGGTCCTGAGTTCAATTCCCAGCAACCACATGGTGGCTCACAGTCATCTGTAATGAAATCTGATGCCCTCTTCTGGTGTGTCTGAAGACAGCTACAGTGTACTCATATACATAAAATAAATAAATAATTCTTTAAAAAAAAAAAAAAGAACATAATTAAATACCAACCAATAAAGTATATTTAAAGTCCAACTAAACTGACAAACAAACTTAAACATGCTTTGGAAGAGAGGACAGCAATCACAGTCTATGTGACGGTCTGTCTGTGCTCGGCCCAGGGAGTGGCACTATTAGAAGGTGTGGCCTTGTTGGAGTAGGTGTGTCACTGTGGGCATGTATGGGCTTAAAACCCTCACCCTATCTACCTGGAAGTCAGTATTTTGCTAGCAGCCTTCAGATGAAGATGTAGAACTCCCAACTCTGCCTGCACCATGCCTGCCTGGATGCTACCATGCTCCTGCCTTGATGATAACAGACTGAACCTCTGAACCTGTAAGCCAGCCCCAGTAAATGTTGTCCTTCTAAGAGCTGGCTTGGTCATGGCGTCTGTCCACAGCAGCAAGACCCTCACTAAGACACTGTACTGTCCATTTCCAATGAACTCATAGCAACAAATACTTGAGGCAATGGGGATCATAGATTTTAACTTTCCATAGGTTTAGCTCTCAGTACAGTCATGCAATACACAAAATATATTCACTTGAGAATTAGTGACAAATTTTATTTACATGTAAAAATTTACAAGAGAGATGTGTTTAAATTCAATGTCTGTAAGAAATGATGAGACCCGAATGGCTGTAATCCCAGTATTTGGGAGGTGGAGGCAGAATATCTTCAGTTTAAGAAGTTTACTATACAGTAAGTCCAATGCCATGCTGGATTATATGAGACTCTCATCTCAAAACACAAACACACACGCACACGCGTGCACATACACACACAAACTCGCAGACTCACACACACACGCACATGCTCACACACACAAACACACACACACACAAACACACACAAACACACACATGCACACACAGGCACACACATACACACAAACACACACGCACACGCAAACACACATATACACAGGCACACACACAAACACACACACACACACATACACACACACAATCTGTGATAAGACCCATGATAGTATATATTCACTACTTGCAAGAAACAATTTTTTTCATAATTCTGCTAAATAAATAGTAATACCAAGAATAGGATAAATAGCTTTGAATGTAATTTAAAAATCAGATTAAAATCTATAAAATGCCATATTGACACTTAAAAACCTAGACCTGTTCTCCTGAGATTATTTTATTTTAGATTTAAAATAATAACAAAGCTAAGTTTTAAAGAATACTCATTTGAAAACAGTGACAAACTTTATGTATAAATAAAAAAATTAACAAGAGATGTGCTTAAATCCAAGAGATGTGTTTAAATCAGTGTAGACCTGGATAAGCCTTGCAGCCTGTGTGCCAAGCACTGAACATTACAAGCACTATGGAGGAAGAAACAAAGACAAGTTCCAATCTATCAGGTACATGTAACATAAACTCCCCTAACATCACCTAAACCCCGTGAGACACACAGTATTTTGCTTCAGTAAGAAAGGTAATAATCCCATAAAAATTAGAATAAAATTTGTTTAAGGGCCCAGTGGGTTAAGAGCACTGAGGATTCTTCTAAAGAAGCAAGGTTGAGCCAGGTTCAATTCCCAGCACTTGCATGGTAACTCACAACTGTTACTCCAGTTCAGACATTCTCATACATACAGGCAACACACCAATGCACATTAAAAATAAATTTAAAAAGGCTGGTCTGCAAATAAAAGTGCTAATTTCATTATGAAAGGGGACTACAGCCTCTAGTGGCACTCAGGAGAACAAGATAGTCTAGGCAGGAAAAAGATTTGCAATTGCCAGAAAGAGTGTCCCAAATCAATTGCCCTAGCCTGATGTGTCCTCTCATTCTTTTTTAGAATCTTTGCACGCTTTTTAAATGTACATTCTTCACTTATGAACAAATAAGAGAGAATAATAGGCTTCCTTCTTTTTCTTCTTTCTCTCTCCCTCCCCCCTCCTCCTTCTTCTTCTTACTCCTCCTCCTCCCTCCTCCTCTTCCTCTTCCTCCTCCTCCTCCTCCTCCTTCTTCTCTCTCTCTCTCTCTCTCTCTCTCTCTCTCTCTCTCTCTCTCTCTGTCTGTCTGTCTGTCTGTCTCTTAAAAACAGAGTCTGATATGTTAGTCTCAATCTTGGTATATAGTTATGGCTTGCCTTAGTCCCCTGGCCATTCTGCTCCCACTTCCCAAGGGGTAGAATTACAGGCATGGGCCACCGGATCCAGAAAAATAACCATTTCTTGAAGAAGAGTTCTTCTGTTTCCCATCATTATATAAAGTCAGTGATTCCTGTCAAAAGATCACTGGGAAAATAAGACGTGAAAAATGACGTCTTGTATTCTTCCACTCACGTTTCATGCTGTCTGCAAGCTAGGCTGCACTGCTGAGGCACGCAGCAGTTTCCCCACACTTCTCACACATATACTCCAGCTGTGTGTTTTCATAGCTTGCAACTGCCATAGAGGCCTCTGACCATATCGACCTAGGCTTCCCTAAAGCCTCTTCTAGTCAGGTCCACAGGGAGAACCACAGAACCAAACAGTGGAAAGGAAAACCACATCTGATTATAATAGTGTAGGCTGCCAAAATAACATTCTTACAGCTTTTTTTTTTTTTTTAAAGTGAATCAACATGAAAGGGTAAGTTGTAATGGTTATGCTAACATTCCTTAGTGCAGCCAGGTTTTCATAACAGAAAGACTACAGGCAAAATAAAGTTCCTCTCAAAGATCACTCACCTCCTCATATCCGCCCACAGCACTGCAATTACTCATTAAAACGCTAAGAGTTATGATTACTACTTAGGTAATGCTACTAGGCCAGAGTTTACGTGGAAAGTCAACATAATATCCAATCACAAAGTAAATTACAATTCTATAATTCTACTCAAGCAAGACTATAGCAAGCTGAGGCATACACTAGTTAGTCTTCTGAAAAATGTCAAGCATAAGTCAAAAGGCAGAATCAGAGAGGAGGCAGAAAACAATGTGTTACCTGTGCCCTCGGATGTCAGACTGGTCACACACGCCCCCAAGTGCAATCCTGTGGAACTCTCGACCCAGAGTCTTGGCCACTGACCTCCCCACACTTGTTTTGCCTACTCCAGGCGGGCCAACGAAGCAGAGGATTGGGCCCTTCAGGTTATTTTTCAGTTGTCTCACAGCCAAGTACTCCAAAACCCTCCTCTTTAGTTTCTCCATGGCATAATGGTCATTGTCCAGAAGGATCCGGGCTGCCCGGATGTCCAGGCGGTCTGTCAAACAATCCAATAGGAGTTATTTCAGCACTTTGAAATTTTAAGTAACTCTTCAAGCTTTACCAGAATATGATTTAGAAAAAAAATGATTAAAAACAGATTTAGATCACTCTGTCTTCAAATGTATTAAGCAAACTAGGGGGTTGGGGTTTTTTTGTTTTTCTTTTGTAAACTTGGCACAAGCTAGAGTCATCTGAGAGGAGGAATCCTCATCTGAGAGAATGCTTTCATAAGATCAGACCATAGGCATGCCTATGCTGCATTTTCTTGATTGACGTGGGAGAGCACAATCCGTGTCTCCTCAGCTGGTGGTCGTGACCCTGAATGCTATAAGAAAGTGGGCTAAGCAAGCTATGAGGAGCAAGTCAGGAGCAGGCGTTCCTTCATGGCCTCTGCACCAATTCCTGACTTCCTTGAACTAACAGCTGTAAAGTAAATAAGCCCTTTCCTCCCCAAGCTGCTTTCAGTCATATCATTGCAATAGAAAAATGGCTGAGACAGAATCCTCCATTTTGTTGGCTTGTTCTATTTAAGATTTAGTGTCTCCAGAGAACTCCAACCATTAAAATCCCATGCTCAAATCATGTCGTGTGCAATGATTTTCTACATATACATTATTTCTCTGGGGGATACAGTTTCTATTTATTTTATTGTGTTGGAATTTTTTCTTTGGTGGGTAACCAAGATGGCTCAGGGGATAAAAGTGCCTGCTGTACAAGCCTGACAACCCAGAATCCCCACCAATGTGGAAGGAGGGGACCAACTCCATACAGTCATCCACCGACATCACTCCCTTCCCAGTAACAACAAAAATTCAAAAACTTAAAGAATATTTTCTTATTTAGTAGTAATATTATATATGCTCCACCCCCAAATGTTGACACTAATGAAAAGAAGAAAGCAGATACCTATGACCTCATTCTCCTAACAGTCTGGATGTGTTGTGAATGTGAGATCACACATGTATTTTTTAAAATGAGACTTTATAGTGTTTTCTGTAAAGTGCATTTCTTTTCTTCCCTCATATAATCTGTTAAGCAATTTTCAATAGAAAATATACATTTCAGCAACACTTTGTGGGTACCTTAGAGTTTATTATCCAACTATTCATACTCACTTAGCCAATTTCCTATACTGAACTGCACTAAAAAACACATTAAAAGGCTCATATGCCATAACCACATGGGATGTCTTACTGACTACACAGATAATAACATATGCAAATCAATAATGTAACATATTACATTAGCTGAATGAAAGACAAGTCTATACAATCATCTCGATAAATGCAGCAAAATATTAGACAAAATTCACTTTCTTTACATGATAAAAATTCAGCAAACATTGTGGTGGAAGCAAATGACCAAGAAAGCAGGAAGTCAAAACTGATCCAGGTAAGGTACCCGAGATGAGCAGCCCCACAGTGCATGAGCAGAGTGGAAGCAGGAAGGAGGCTGGAGCTGACCCAGGATAAGGTGCCCAGACTACTGAGAGGAAGCATAATTTTCTCCTTGGGGTTGTGGCCACTGGTATGTTGCTCATGCTTCTGTGAATGGCCCTACACCTATGTGCACAGTGACAGCACTAAGCAGATTAACCGGGTTACACAATAATCTCAAAGTATGGCTCTGGCATAAAAATGAACATTCACAAAATGGAATAGTACAGAGCGCAGTAATAAGCCCATACATATGGGCCAACTAACTTTCAATGAGGCCTGCAAGACTGCACTCTAGGGAAAGGATAACAAATACTGCAGGGAGAACTGGATAGTGCATGCAGCTGAATGAAAGCCCGAGAGCCGTTCTTGGCAATGATAATTCTGAAATGACATCAGGAGTAATTCATCAAAATCAAGAGGCTGGGTATGGTGTGCATGCTTGCAATTCCAGTATAGGATGCCAGGGAAGGAGTACTCCCATGAATCTGAGGCCAGGTGGAGCTTATGTATTATGACTCCGCTAAAATAAAGCACAACAAATATCATTCTATTCCTGTCAGAATGGCTACTTAAAATAAAACGAAGGAAGACAAGAACCACCAAATTATAGCCAGACTTGTCTTGTGGCACAAGCCTGTAATCCTAGTATGCCCCAATATAGGTGGAAGGCAGGGGAATCCTCCTTAGTTATATAGTGAATTCCAGGCCAAGCTGGCCTATGTGAGACCCCATCTCAAACAAATAATAAAACACATTATAACAAGTAATAGTTAAAATATAGAGCAACAGTAGCCCTCATGCACTATTATCATAGGAATATGAATCGATAACTCCAGAATTAAAACAGTACAAAGGTTTCTCAGCAATTAAAAATAAGCCTACCATATGATTGAGCAGTCCCCATTTCTGGATATATGCCCAAATGATTGAAATCAGGACCTTGGAGAGTACCTACATGCTAACACAAGATGCAGTGTGATATTATTCATAATACCCAAGAAATGGAAGCCGTTCAAATGTCCACTGAAATGAGATGAAGAAAATGTACTATATTCACGTAACTATTATAATTTAGCCTTAAAAAAGCCAACACAATACAGCAAAAGAAAACAAAACCAAGGAAATCTCATGACTTTCAATACAGAGAGCACATTACACTAAGAAATGAGCCAGATCAGGCAGACTGCATGCTTGCACTTACTGTGTGGAATTTACAACTCTCAGAAGCAGAGTACAGTGGTTGCCAGTGTCTGGGGAAGGAAGGGTATGGGAGGGTAACAGTAAAATGGTCTTAGTGTTAAGTTAGACAAGTGTGAGTTCTGGAGATCTACTATGTCATACAGTGTCTCTAAGCTAACAATAATGTTTTGTATTCTTAAAATTTGCTAAGAGAAAGAGTCAGGTGGGTCTCTGTAAATCTGAGGACATCCTGATCTGCATAGTGAATTCCAGCACAGCCAGAGCTACATACTGAGACCCTGTCTCAAAAGCCAAACGAAACCAACTCAAAATTTGTTAAGAAGAGGGCTGGAAAGATGACGCCATAGTTATGAGCACTGGCTGCTTTTCCAGATGACCCAGGCTCAGAGCCAGCACCCACAGAGCTTTTCACAACTTTCTGTAATACTAGTCTCAGGGTATCTGACAAAGCTCTTTTGGCCTCCTTGGGCACTGCAGACATGTGATGCACAGACATACGTAGAGGCAAACATCTGTATACACGAAATGCTTTTAAAATGTTGCTAAAAGCATGTGTTGCATGTTTGTATCACCTCTCCCTCTCTGAGTGCCATACACATGAATAAGAAGAACACAACGAATGGGAGCTGACTGTGGGAGTAATGGGCACACTGACAATGCAGGTGACGCTGATGACTTCATGAATGGTATTCTGAATTTCATAAAGACGTAATCATGTGTGCAACTGCCACTACATCTCAGTAAAGTGGTCTCAAAATAATTAAAAGTAAAATAATTTATTGTTTGGTTTTTGAGATATTTTCTTAACGTAGAGTGCAGGAATGTAGGCATGAACCCCCATGTCCTGACGGAATGTGCACAATGATATCTGCACGAGCTTTCCGGTGACTGTGACTGAGAAGCAGATGACACTATAAGCTCACCAGTTGTACTTTTGTTCCAAGGAAGCTCCACCATAAGTTCCAAATAATTCCTAGTCAGAGCATATTCAGGCATTGACTGAGGCATTTTTTTGAGTCTGTGGGGAAAAAATATGTAGCCAATAGGTTCAAGAACACAGTAATTCCACAATAACAGAAAAAACAAGCATGTTTCCTTATCATGCATACTTTTCAAACCTGAACATAAGTTTTAAAGAACTGGCTAACAAGCTGGTTTTTTCTTTTATGTACAGAAAATAGGTGAGTAAACTCCAAGGTTATCCTGGATGTACAATCCAACCATTTCCTTTACTTTGCTTGTATAAGGAAAAACTGAATGTCCCTGTCCCTTAGAGTTAACTAATCCACTGCAGTACTGGGGACAGAACCTGGGGTCTTGTATGTAACAGGCAAAAATGCTACTGCTGGGTTCCAGCCACAGCCGTCCTCTGGAATTTATAATCTAATGAGAACCAAAAACAACAGAAGTAGGCTACACCACAGTAGTAGAGCACACACTTAATGGCCACGAGGCCCAAGGTTAACCCCCAGAACAACAAGGTCAGCACAGACCTTGACCTATGTACAACACTGTAACTAAAGTGAGAAATCTGGACAATTCTTTTAGACACTGAAAAAGACAGCTACAATAGTTAGATGTGAGAGCAGAATGCAAGTAGAACACACACATAACCTTTCAGTTTCTGAGGAAAAGATTAGGGAGAGTGGCGTTAATTCAGAAGTCTTATGGATGTTTTCTTAGGTGAGCATGGTAGTATATGCCTATAGTGTATTCATTTGGGAGGGTGAGGCAGGAGGATTAAGTTCAAAGCCAAGGCTAGCCTGACCTACACAGAAAGAGCTTTTCCAAAAAAAACCGAGGAAAATAAATGTTCAAGACTCAGGCTATGAAAAGCAACGGAGACAGAGGGAAAGCATTCCACTGATCAGAGAATTAGGGAGGGAGGGCTGGAGGGATGGCTCGGTGCACTGGCTGCCCTTCAGAAGACCAGGGTTTGATTCTCAGCACCCACATAATGGTTCACAACCATTTGTAACACCAATCTCAGGGGATCCAATGCTCTCTTCTGACTGCCTCAGAAAAATTTGTCTATCCATACAAATTAAAAAAAATAAGTAAAATTTTAAAAGGAAAAGGATTAGGAAGGATAATAAAGACAAAAGTTGGCAATGAATATGCATAGGTGGTCGAAGAACTGATCACGCATAAGAAAGGAAAAAGAATAAACAATAACTCAGCTTCTAGTCTGTGACTTGAGGGAGCATAATCAAGTTTCCATAAGCAATAATTTTTAACATTACCAACCAAAACAAAAACATTAATGAACTTTTACCTTTTTATTTCCTTGACACAGACTTTATGAGCCTGTTCTGGCATACTAGATGTTCTTATTTTTTTCTCCAGCATGACAATGTCATCATTATCTTCTTCTTCCTCTTCATCTTCTAAAGTTCCTGGGATATGTGTAATCCTCCTGATGGGACGTATTGCTATAACCTAAGTAGAAAGTATATGCCAAAACAAACTGAGCTGACTCAGGAAGCCTAAGAATTAAAGGGCAGCCTAGCAACAAAGTGAACCCAGTCTCAAAAATATTAAAAATAAAACAAACAAGAAAGGAAAGAAAAAAGGAGCGATGAAGGAGAGGATAAGGGAGTGGGAGACAGAAAATGAGGAAGAGTAGGGTGGTCGAGGAAACACAGGCTAAGGTAAGGCAAGGGTGGGTGCTACATAAACACCCTATGGCTACAGTCTGTATCTTTGGGAAATAAGATTTAGAGCTACTAGGAGGCAGATGTACACATTCATACCACAAAAGTTAAAGCAGACCAGCACACACTGGACAAGGTGTGCACACCACAGACATGAAGTGACTACAAGCAACACTAGCAAGTAGAAGTGTCCTGTGCATTTTCTCCTGTGCACTGCCACCGACACTCAGTGGCTACCAGTGCTGCTCCCATATGCAAATGTCTCTTAGCATTTCCACCCCTCCCACACTAACTTCAACTCTGTCTGTCTCTGACCCGTCCCGGGTGAGTGGCATCTTGCTTACTTGCCTATGATGTTCTGCTTCTCCAGCAAGGGGCTGTTAACTTCACTGTTCCCTCACCAGTTACAGTGCTTCTGTGAACTTCTGGCTTCTACTGTCATGCTAAAATTGTTATTTTTCTGATCCAAACCCTTTTCTATGCTAATTCAAACAGACTTTCCCTCCCTCAAATGGTTTTTATTTATATTTTCTTTTCCCATGATCTTACTACCATATTTTAAAGGTACGGTATATGTTCTTTGAATTTTCAACTCATTAGTATCATGAACTAACTCCAACTTTTACTAGGGGAAAATAATATACTATCATTTGGGGATTGTTGGTAAGAACTGAGCTGAGGCTTATATACTAAAATAAAGTCCGGGCAATTATAGGAACTACCCTAGACACCTAGATCTTCTCAGAAGCAATGAACTTTGTCTTTTTTCTTTTCAAATTCTTCCAGTTTTTTGTTTGTTTGCTTGCTTGCTTGCTTGCTTGCTTGTTTACTGGGAGCTAGGCTCCTACTGTGCAGCCCATGCTGGCTCCCATCTCCTACACTCAAGGGATCAGCTTACTTCTATCTCCCTAGTAGCTAGGAATAGACACACACCTGGCTTTCAAGTGTTTCTTTCCTAAAAAGAGCTAAATATCATTACAGAAAGAGCCATGTAATAAAAGAGTAAGCTGGGTATGGTGGCACATGCCTATAATATTGTTACTCTGGAGTCTACAGCAAGAGAACTGCCCTGAGCTCAAGTCTAGCCTGGAAGACAGACCAGGACCCTGACAGGAAAGAAAAGAGAAAGACTTACCCTCTTGTCGTCATCTTGTTTAGGTTTTCGAGTCTTCTGAAGTAATTTCAGACCTTCAATCTGTCTAACAAGCAGAGGTATGGTCATCTTGAACCGATCCTCCAGGCTCACAGCATCTAAGATCTAGGAAGCATTGGTCGGTTAATACTGCCCTTTCCAGAAGCACATGTTTTACATACAAGCAGTAGATTACATTAGTACCTTAAATTACAAGAAAGGTAAAACTAAAATCCTCACGGCTCTGGCCTTGTTGTGGCCCTATCAGGATGGTGTGGCAGGGCCTGGGCAGTGATCACTAAGCTGCTGAGGTAGAACTGTTTAAGGAGTAGTTCTGAGGCACTCTGTGTTGTCTTGGGCCTCACCTCTACTTCAGCTTGACCCTCTTACATTCCAGCTACTTCACGTGCTTGGTGTACCCTGGTCACACTGTTGTCTGGATCAGCCACAGCCTCCTCCTTCAGTGTATATTCCTCTAACAATCATAAGAATAATGCTATGTCATGGCCAGCACCACCAAATTAACCATATTATCAGCAAAGAAAAATGGGAAAACTTTTTACAAGACACAAACAAAAATATTGATTTTTATTTTAAAATGAAGTCATATATCCTGTGATCAAGAACTAAACATATAGCTGGGCCTGGTAGCACAGGCCTGTAATCCCAGCTACTTGGTGGACTGAGGGATGGGGATCTCAAGTTCCAGTCCTACCTGGACTATAGTGACTTCAAGGGCCTAAGCAACTTAATAAGACAGTATTTTATAACACAAAATAGAAAAATAGGGCTGGCCACATAGAATGACAGTAGAGTGCTTGCCTAGTATGTGTGAGACCCTGGGTTCAATCCTAGTTCTGAAAAAAAAAAAAAAAAAGAAAGAAAGTGCCAAACATTATTGATGTCAACTGTCTCTGAGAATTAGTCTATACATATTTTAGATCTCAGCAAATTCTAGATTCAATATATTAATTTGTGTATGCATGTATGGTTTGTGTGTGTGTGTGTGGTCCACACATGTACATGGAGGCCAAAGTTGGTCAATGTCAGATGTCTTCCTCTATCTATTCCCAACTTATCTTTTGAGACAGGATTTCTCAGTGAACCGGGAACTCACTTTTTTTGGTTAGAGACTCACTAGCCAGTGAGCCCCCAGGATCCTTGCGTCACCTGCGGTGCACACTTACCTCCATGCCTGTCTTTGACGTGGGTGCTAAGACTCTAAACTCAGGTTCCCATGCTTGCACAGCATGTAAGCATTTTACCCATTGAGCAATCGCAAAATATTATTATTTTTTTCTCCACACGATTAACAGATCTCAAAGTCAGTCTGATCTGGCAATTGCTACTCTGTACTCCATCAGGATACCATGCTCGCTAACGCTGCAGCCAGGTGATCCTGAACAGGCCTGCTCTCTCCTGCTTCTACCTTTTGTATCTGCACCCAACCAGGGCCTATCAGTTGAGGTGCTGAGTCTGGATTCCCAGCAGCCATGTGAAATCTGGGTATGTTGGCTCCCCTCCATATCTTAGCACTTGGTTGGTAGGGAAAGAGCCATACAACCGTCAGTCAGTCTAGCCAATCAAACTGTTTCAAGTTCAGTGAGAGCCTTTGTCTAAAGAAGGAAGAAGTGACGGAGAAAGCACCCACATCAATCTCTGACCTCCCCTTATACACCTCACATATACGAACATTTTTTAAAAATTAAATATTTACCTTAAAGATCACTCTTTGCTTTCTGTTTTCTTAAACTGACCACTACTACTGATTGCACCCTTACCCCCAAATACTGATTGTGTAAACAACAACACAAACTTTGTTTTGCATGTTTTTGCTTTTGAGACATAGTCTGGTTATGTAGTCTACACTAGCCTTGAACTGCAGATTCAGAGTGTTGACATTATAGGTACGTGCTACCATACCTGGTAAAAGTAATCACCTTTGAAAATCAGTTCATATTTTCTCTCTCCACCTCCCACTTCTTTCTCCTCCTTTCTTGAGAGAGGATCTCACATAGCCAAAGCTTTGAACTCCATGTGTGGCCAAGGATTACCTTGAACTTCTGATCTTTCTGCCTTTACCTCCCAAGAGCTTAGATGCCTGGCAGAAGTCAGTTTTTAAGTTACAGCACTTTACTTCTTTGAGTCTACAGAATGTGTTTATAAAGGTGAAGATGGAAGAATCATCCAGATCTAAATGACAAGTGACTGCCCGCGACATTCCGGAAGAGCACATACCTGGAGCTTCTCTTTGTTGCTTGTTCGAATAATTGAAGTTAGAATGTCTGGTAGAGCTTCCCTTGGAAGACTATCTAAAAGACGTCTCAATTTAGCAACTGCAGGGACAGACATATCCAACATTTCAACCAACTAAAGGAAGAAAAAAGAGTCGAATGAAACGGAGCAGTGGCATGTGTGAGCTAAAATAACCAGATTGTCATACAGGTTTCATGTGGGTCTGCACCTTTCTGAAAGATCACCAATTCATACATGGTAGGCATGTAACAGGCAACAGGAGAAGTCAGAGAGTCCAAGAGATAGCTCAGCAAGTACAGGCACCACTCCCAAGACCTGAGGATGTGGCAGAAGGAGAGAACTGGCTCCTGATCCCACACAAATGCTTGTGTGTGTGTGCGTGCGCACACAGGGAGAGAGAGAGAGAGAGAGAGAGAGAGAGAGAGAGGGAGAGAGAGAGAGAGAGAGAGAGAGAGAGAGAGAGAGAGAGAGAGAGAGAGAGAGAGAGAGGAAGAGAGGAAAAAATATTAGCCGGGCAGTGGTGGCGCATGCCTTTAAATCCAGCACTTGGGAGGCAGAGGCAGGAGGATTTCTGAGTTAAAGGCCAGCCTGGTCTACAGAATAAGATCCAGGACAGCCAGGGCTATACAGAGAAACCCTGTCTCGAAAAACAAAACCAAAACCAAACAAAAACAACAAAAAAGAAAAGCAAAAAATGGTTAGTTAAGTATTTAATACTAAAATTTGCACAAGGCTTTGTAAATTTGTTCTATGACTTTAAAACTCAAATTCATAACAAAATTATAAGAAGATTATGATGAATCCTTTGTATTCCTTGCCTAGATTCACCAATTCTTCATATTTTGCGACATCTGCTTTGTCTCTGTGCACTTCCCAGACACACTACATGTAAGCTGTAAGGACCATGCTTCTTGTTCTTAATAAAAGAACATTCTCTATGTAACTACAACATAATAATTAGATCCTGGAAATTGGTAGCATAGTTGATGCTAATATGACAGCCAATTAGGAGTTAAAATGCTGATTTTTAGTGTACTATGTGGGTTAATTGGTCTGCACACTGATATTTTTAGCTGGGGGGTGGACATATACAAAACAAAACTTCCATGCTAGAATATTACAACATATTAAGCTGAAGATAAGCTTCCAGCAACTGTCACAGTTATTAGGACAAGTGGACAGGTTCCCTATTTTGTGGGCACACAGTAGGCCTGTTCTTTCTCACCTCCCCTGAATACAGGGGCAGCTGCAGTCTTATACTGATCTTTGAAACATTCCCTCTGGGCAGAAATGCTAAGTCACTGAAAGAGTTGCCAGATTTCCTTCTTCTGCCTCAGCAAAAGGAAGAAAACTAGAGATTAATTCCAGTCTACCTTGGACCTTAAGTGACACTGGAAGCCGGGTCATTACCCCTACAGGTTTAGTCACAATCCCGTAACAAAAAAATAAGCCTTTGTTACACAAGTTCTGTTTCCTGGCTAATTGTCAAAACCTTGTTCATGCTATCTAATTTACAAATGATATATTAAATCCTCATGTAAACAACTCTAATAGGATTTCATGGGCCAGGACTAATTAAATAGCTCTGAAAATACTGTAATGAAGGAAACTACCCATTACTTTCCAAGAATCAGGGGAATTAAAGTACAATTGCATGAAGATAATGTTAGGTGGAAAAAATACATTAAAACAAACAAATAAAAAAGCCATAAAAAAACCAAAAATTCAAAGAATCAGAATCAAAGAAATTAAATCCATTCCCCAAGCCCTGTGATTACAAACTATTTACCACTCATGCAGGACAGCTGACACAGGGTGGGACTCAGGTTTGTAGGAGGACAGACAGGTCTGTAGGACAGTTATAACACAAGATGATAAGGAATGATGATGCCCAGCTGAGCAGGCCCAGGGAAGGAAGAGCAACAGCACACAGCAGATGCAAAGCACACAGAGCCTACCATTCAGAGAAGAAAGAAAAACAAGAGGCAAAAATCACAAGAAAATAAGGAACGTGGGGCTTTGTTGTTGTTGTTGCTATTCAGTATGGCTAGAACTACTGTTTTCTATGTAGTAACTAGAGGCAAGAGGAGCCTGAGACAAGGTTTGTAAAGAGCCTTTACAGTACTAGGAAATCTGAACTCTCTCCTCAAGAGAACCCTCCCTCCCCAGCCTTGGGCATACAATTAAGATACACTGCCTATTCCAGTTCACATACCACAAGTTCTTTCTTCTAGTACATTCTCCCTTTGGCCCTGATGTTACAACTCTAAATAGAAATTATGTTTCTATTACTGTTTACCACATCAGGAGTGACTATTATTTAGAATGACCATCAGTGCAGGTGCCACAGGCTGTGCACCTCAGCTCTGGACTTCAGTCATCAGTGGTGTCAAAAATCAAGACCTTAGACACCAGCTAGTCCTCACAGATTCAGTCAGGGTAGTAGATTACAGCAACCAAGAAGCAGAAGACTATATTTAATGATACAATTTTGCATTCTTATTATGGTTTTTAAGTAAAACAAGGTGGAGAGTGGAAATGTTTTATCTAGAGCTGATAAAACACTTGACACCTAGAATTAAGAAGTGCATTACTTCATATACAGCACAGCATGCTTCCTTCGCAGGATTTTAGCAGGCCAAAGGTGAACCATACTTAAAATTGTCCACTGTGGCTTCATCCTCACAGTCCCTCACAGGTTCGTGCCACATGACCTGGACCTGAAACAACATATTTCTTTATTCTGCCTAGTACTTTAGAAACAAGTCTATTGTACTTCCATTTTAGAACAAATCACTTATGTTTAGTAGCTACCAGGTTGGGAGGCACGGGAATTATAAAGAAGTAGTCCTATCTTTGAGAACACCTTGAGAAAGAGCTGGCCAATACACCCAGGATGATTCAAGTGCAACCCAAGGCAAAAGCAAACTGGACCACGCTATAAAATACCACAAAACTGTTTCACTATATGCAGCTCTATAGCCTTACAGCTTCATTGCCTACAGAGTTATCTGCCCTCAAGACAGCAAAGCAGCAGCAGGAAAGGTTTAAAGGAAAGCGGAAGCCACTCACCTGCACTGCGTATCTGTAGAATTGCTCCGACAGCTCTCCAAGCTCCTCCCTGGTTTTGCAGGTATTGGGAAATTCCTCAAGTCGGTCCAGCTGCTCCACTTCAGCCACGGGATATGGCTTCTCTTTTAAGACCTGCACAATCTGGAACCGGCACAGGCCCGTGATCAGTAAAGTGTAGTGTGGCTTGGGCCAATTACTGCCCACAACCTGAACTGCCAGGGCAGCTGTTCCAATTCTGAAAAATACACAAAACATTGGCATTATACTCAACATGGCAGAACAGACATTCCCTTCAAAAAGTGCTGACTTAGCCAGGTGTGGTGGCTGTATGCAGAGGAGAACCAGCCCAAGTGAGTTTAGAAGTAGTTAGAGTCGGGCAAAGCTAGATGGACCGAGCCATCTATGCCCTTTGACACTGGATATGGAACCAGAAATGTCAGTGTTTGACTTGTTGAGTTTTGGTACTGTATTTCCTCACGATGCCCCAATTTCTCCCTATTGGAAGGGTGATATGTATCTTCTGTCATTGTATGTTGAACTATGTAATTAGCTTTTTGATTTTGGAAGGCATTACAGTTAAGAGACTGCCTGAGTCTCAAAAGAAATTTTGGAGTTTAGACTTTAAAACTGTTTCAAGACTGTGCAAGACTATGGGGGCTTTTGAAGTTGGACGGAATGAATTTTGCATTATGATACAGCCATGAGACGATGAGTGCGGTGGAGTAGACTCTGTTGGTTTGAATGAGATGTCCCCTATATTCTTGGGCATTTAAATATTTTGTCCCCATTGGTGATGTTGTTTGGAAAGGCCTAGGAGGTATGACCTTGTTGGAGGAAGTGAATCGCTGGAGGTGGGCTTGAAGTTTCAAAGCCTCCCAGTGTGCTCTTGCTGTTTCCTTGTGGTTTGAGATGTAAGCACTCAGGTACTCTGGCCACCGTGCCTGGTGCTTGCTGCTATGCTTCCCACCATGGTAGTGATGACTCTTTTCCCTTTCAAATTGTAAGCCCAGATAAACCCTTCTATAAATTCCCTTAGTCATAGTGTTTGAATACAACAATAGAAAAGTAATTAAGACACTACTTATCTCCAGACTTTATATGGGAAAGTAAGTAAGCAAATAAACTATTCAATGACTTTAATTCCCTACTACAGTACATACACTGTCTTTACACTGTCACTGTGATGGCTAATCTAAATGTCACCTTGATGGGACTCTGGGCATGCCTATGAGAGATAAACTTGATTCAGTTAACTGAGGGGGGAAGGCCTGCCCACTGTGAGTGGCACCACATTCCCAGGTCTAAGATACTGCTTTGTATAAATAAATAAGAGAAAAAGAGATTAGCACAGCAGGTTTTGCTGTTGGCTTCCTGATTTGGGATGTGGTGTCTTCCACACCCTACTTCAAGCTCCTGCTGCCCTGACTTTCTTACCTAAAATGTGAGCCAAATAAGCCCCCTGGACTCCTGAAGTTGCTTTTGGCAGAGTATTTATCACAGCACAAGAAAAGTATCTATGAAACTTGTCCTTTTAAACAGCCTTGCCCTTTTACTAGAATATGTACGTACCTTCTAAGATACGACCAAAAATTCTACTTTGAATTTACAACTTCAGGTCCAGACTTCCACCTTTAGTGAGTAGTGACTTTCCCTTAGGTGGCACCCCTGCAGTAAATGCATTTCTCAGTGCTCTGATTTTGTTAAAGGTCAAGAAAAGTTGAAGCTCTCAGTTGCTACGTTCCTTTCAGCTCTGTACAACATTACAGACTGTTAGTCCACGTGAGGTCTGACTGGGGGGCTTTGGTTTGTATGATCTGGAAACTGCCTTGGACAATCCAGGTGCTCCAAAAGTATCTGAAAACCCTCTCTGCAGTGGTGAGAAAATCTAAATGGAACACTCAAGAAAGGCAGTTTTCTAAGGTGAGGGCAGAATGGAATTCTCTAAACGTTGCCCTATCTACCACACGTGACCTCTGCTGTCACTGCTGTGTCCACTCTACTTCAAAGGTCTCTTCATCATTAAAATTCACAGCCCTCCAAGTCTTTTCTGTAACGGTGCTAGTTAGTTTTGCTCAAACTGGGGAAATGTAGAGAGAGCTCTCCACTCCTCTCTTCTATCCCCTTCTATGAAATCTACATTTAAAACTACCTATTAAGAGCAAAATGCCACCATGAGGGGTAGGTGTAGAATGCTTTGCCATTATAAAAAGCTTGAGTTTTATTTTGCTATATTCCCCCCACTGCCCATGAGAAGGTACCAATATTTCCTTGTGACAACTGAATAATTGAGATTCAAAACTGGGGAAACAGACTGGCTCTCCACAGTCACAATGCTTGCTAGCAATGGAGTTTCTGACTTAGATCTTAGGACAATTCTCACCACAATGGATGATATGAATTTGTACTATCAAGTACATAAAAACTTTGGAAGATCTAAGTAGATTCTCCATTACATACCTGCTAATATAAAATATTAAATCCAAAAATTTTATCATTATCAGACAGTATTTTTTTTTAAGATTTGTTTATTTTTTATGTATGTGAGTACACTGTAGCTGTCTTCAGACACACACTAGAAGAGTGCATTGGATCCCATTATAGATGGTTGTGAGCCACCATGTGGTTGCTGGGAATTGAACTCAGGACCTCTGGCAGAGCAGTCAGTGTTCTTAACCTTTGGGCCATCTCTCCAGCCCCAGACAGTATTTCTTAAAAGCCCAAGAATATTGATAGGTGCAAGTAGGAGGAATGCATGGGTAAAAGTCGATCCTTCCAGCTATGAAACTGTGTGACTGTTAAAGTAAGTGTCCTAGGATATATAAAGGCCCAAGACACTAACTAGGGTCTCATAGATGGGTAAGAAAGCCAACAAATTCAATAGGAGTTGGGGGACTAGCACTTAGGAAAGGCATCCATGAACCCTGAACAATGTTAGGTAGGGCCCAGTGACATGGCTTAGTGGGTAAGGATGCCTGTGAACAAGCCTGTAGACATTTGCTAAATTCCAAGGACCTACATGGTGAAATGTGAGAAATGACTCTCTCAAGCTGTCAGACCTCCCACATGGTGCTGCATGGAGCGCATGTCCCGCACTACAGATTCAAAGTAATAAAAGCTTTTAAAATGAGAGGTTGAAGAATGACTGACACTGCAATCAGTGTTAAATGATTGCCTGTTTTCATTAATGAAACAGTAAGTCACACAGGAGCCACATTATACAATTCAGCTAAGCAAAAAAATACAGGCAGTCCTTATGTGGCATGAAAGCCAAGTTCCACATTCCTTTAAAGTCTCCTATCCAGCAACATGCCTATATACTAGGCATGAAGAAGGGACTGTGGTATACAGAAAAGCCAGGAAACAGGTGGTGGGGAACACAGGAGAGCAAATTTGTTCTAGATGTTGGGTACTGGGGCTGGTCACTAGGAGGCTGTAAAGGAAACTAGGCAGGAACAGAGCCCTCCATTCATCTCTGGGAATTACTAGCATCCAGAAAAGGAGGGAACTGTGAGGGAGAGATCTGTGTATAGAAACAGGTAAACACTAGCTAGCTCAGTGTTCATACTTTTAAAGCACAGACCATTTGAAAGCCATAACAGAGAAAAGATTTCAGAATCTCCTCTGAGGAATACAGTATGATCTTTCTATACAAAGACTTTTCAAGTAACAAACAATATTTCCAGTATAGCTACGGCCTGGTGAATGCTTACAGAATTCAAACTCTGTGAAGACGTTTTATAGTAACTCTCTACTGTAAATGATTGGACTGGGATGTGGTTCAGTGGCAGCATACTCTGCTCAGCATGCTGAGACCCTAGATTGAATTCCCCAGCAATGTATACAAACCAACAGCATGGCCAGCTAATTCTGAATTACCTAAAACAAAGGCAACATATAAACATTAACATGAACATTACCATAACACTTGTATTATTGATTAGTTTCAGGCAAGGAAGATTTAGTTACTGTTATTTGCAGATATTTATGTGAAAGCAATTAGCAACTCTCAAAAACCTTGCCAGAATAATATAGAAAATTACTAACTCAAAACTAAAATATGACTAACTTTACTTTTTAGAAGATTTTCCTTTTAAATTTACATGCATTTATCTTTGTGTGGGGGGGTGGAGAGCAGTATGTACACATCTCAGGTGTATGCCACTGCTTGTAGAGGCCAACAAGATACCCTCAAACTGGAGTTATGGGTAGTTGTGAACCACCCAACCTGGTCCTGGATAAGAACTGGTAAGCCTCCAATCATTAATTAAGAAAATGCTCTACAGCCTGATCTTTTTTCTCAATTAAGGGTCTGTGTCCCTCCCCCCCCTTCTCTCCTCTCTCTCTCCCCTCTCCTCCCTCCCTCCCTCCCTCCCTCCCTCCCTCCCTCCCTCCTTCTCTCTCCCTCACTCTCTTTTTCTCTCTCTCCCTCTCTCATTTTTTTTCTTTTTCAGATGACTCTAGGTTGTATCAAGTTGGCATAACTGGACATAACAGGACAACTGACCCCTGGTCAACCTGACACACAAACATGTCACTTTACCTTTCCTTTCTTCCGCATCCCCAAGATCACACATTAACCTCAAAATCACAATATGAAACATTTTACAAACTTTAAAAGTCCCACAGTCTTTACAATTCAAACATATTAAAATTCAGTCTCTTTACGTTTCTTTTAAAACCTAAAGTCTCTTTTAAAATTTCAATCTGTTAAGTGTGGGCTCCTGTAAAGCCAAATATAAGTTAAGTACTTTCTTACTTCAAGAGGAAGAACCAGGGCACAGTTGTAATTTGAACAAAGCAAAAGCAAATTCCAAAGGTATAAACAGCACAATGTCCAGTTATCTGGGATTCACTCATGATCTTCTAGGCTCCTCCAAGGAGCTTGGGTCACTTCTCCAGCGCCACCCTCTGTGGCACACACAGACAGCTTTTTAATGCTCCTGCTGGCTCCACTCCACTGCTGCTTCTGTTTTGGGTGGTGATCCCATGATACTGACTTCTCCAAAGCTCTGGGGTCTCTTGTCCAGCTGGGCTCCACTTTCACCAAAAGCCTCTCCTCAGCCCTGCCATACAGTGCCAAGCTACAGCTGCTCTCCATGACACCTTCATGCCTTCAAAACCAGTACCACCTGGGTGGCACACTACCAAGTTTAGCTGTCAGCATGAGGTAAAACCTTGGTCACTTCTGGAACACAGCTTCTGTGTGCTGACTCTGAGGAAATACCTCCCAGGTGATTTCACCTTAATGATACTGGTTTGTTGTTAATCACAGCTGACTCTTCAGCACTGGCTGTCCAGCATCCATTGTCCCAGCTAAACAAAGGTTTAACCTTAGTGGTTCTGGTCTCTTGTTAATTACAGCCAATTCTTCATTTCCAGCTGACCAGATGCCAGATTCATGACAGAGAAGGCCCAGCTGAGTCTTTGCTTTCCACTGAAACGTCATGAGCCAGGCCTCCATCACACAGCTCTCAACATTAATCTTGCCACAGAAAAGCTCAACAAGCTTTGGATGCTCCATGGTCTGTCAAGCTCAAAGTTCCAAAATCCTTCCACAATCCTCCCTAAAATAACATGGTCCTGTCTATCAGAGCAATACCACACTGTCCTGGTACCAATTTCTGTCTTAGGGTTATAATTGCTGTGATGAAACACAACCAAAGCAATTTGGAGAGGAAAGGGTTTATCTCACTTACACTTCCAAATACCTGGACAGCATCAAAGGAAGTCAAAACAGGCATTCAAATATGGCAGAAACCTGGAAGCAGGAGCTGATACAGAAGCCACAGGGGGTGCTGTTTACTGGCTTGTTCCCTCATGACTTGATCAGCCTGCTTTGTTATACAACCCAGGACCACCAGACTAGGGGTGGCACCACCCATAATGGACTGGGCCCTTCCCCATCAATCACTAATTAAGAAAATGCCCTATATTTTATGGAGTATCTTAGGAAGACATTTTCTCAATTGAGGTTCCTGCCTTTCGGATGACTCCAGCTTGTGTCAAGTTGACATAAAACTAGCTGGCACAACGTCTGAATGTCTGATCAGATTTGTTTAATCTACCACTTAAAGAATTAACAGGGAGGAATAAATTCACGCTTACCTACAGCCTGATTTTATAGAGACATTTTTTTCAATTGAGGTTCTCTCCTCAGATGACTCTAAGTTGTATCAAGGAGACATAAAACTATCCAGTACACATTAGAAATAAATCAAGCTAGATCAGGTAGTACAGGTGTATAACACTGACTTCTTGGAGGGCTGAGGCAGGAGGATCACCCGTTCAGTACTTGAGTGAGCTACAGAGAGTTCATAGCCAGCACAAAGTACTTACTGAGACTCAGTATCAAGATGAAAGTAAAAGAGTGAGCTGAGGACATAGCTTCACGATAGAGTACTTACCATAGGTTCAAGCTCTAGTGTTCCTCCCCGAGAAATAAAACAAACAAAATACTTAATCACAAGAATTTCTGCCTCAACTCAGTGGTTGAACACAGAATGTAAAATAATATGGGGGAAATAATCAGAGGTTTAAAGAATGAGGTAATATGTTAGAAGAGATTAGTACTAAATATAATTTGCTACGATAAGGTAAAGAAACTTTAGTGTTCAATCTTATTCAGGCAACAGCCAAGAATAGTTCAAATGGGGGTCATTTTTTTTCAGGATGATACAATGTAAACTATTATTGAGTTGTCATGGGTTTGTTTCATGCTTTACTGTTTATTTTGTTTTTAAAGAGCTATCAGTCTCCTTTGAAAATACGAAGAAAAGCTACAAGTTGTCTAAGTAAGGTAGTCAGTCCCATTTATGAAATCCATTCAGAGTCAGGAAGCCTTCATCTGAAAATAAGGAGGAGAAGGAGGTTCTCCAACCCGGAGAAACATCTTCAGTACAATATACAGAGCAAGAACTTGAGAGAAGAGCTTGAACACAGCATCTGCTAAGACATTCTATAGACTAGTACTGCCCAATAAAAATACGAGCCATACTCGTGATTTTAATATCCACGGGTGATTTTAGGTAAAATGGTAAGAATATTAGCATGTCAACATATTTGATGTAACATTAATCAACATTTTCACGTTTTCTCAAAATATAGTGTGCACTGTACATTTATGGAACATTTAGGGTGACCAACTGCCTTAGGCTGCTTGGAACTGACAGCCTTTCTGGGCACACATGCACGCCAGTTCTAAAATTCATATTAGAATACACTTCAAGTGCTCTCTACCCAGAGTCACTGTGCAGTTCAGAGAAGGATGGCTATCCATAAAGCATGGTGCAAAGCAGTCTGCACAGACACACCTAAGAGACACATTAAGTTTCAAAGTCGCAGGGGAAGAGTCAGACACAGGTGAAATCTACCACCCAAGTCACCGAACCAGAGCCAGGACACAGGGCTACCCAGTGACACTAAGATAAAAATGCCAGGAAGGAGCAAAGGTGAGATGAGAGGCTAAGAAAGAAGGCTGGAGTGGAAGACCCCAAGGAAAATGCTAACAAGAAAGGCTCTTCATGAAGGGGAGTCCACTGGGGATAGGGAAAATGGGTAACAAGTGTAAAGCAAAGCACCCAAAAGTTAACTGCATAGTTTAGGCATGAACAGGAAAAAAAGAAATCTCTAGATTATAATGTTTCAACTGGAGAACATGACAGGAAGGTGATTGAAAGGAAAGAAAGGGAACAGGGTGAAAGGTGGTATGGGGGAGGGGCCGGGAAGTAAACAACGCTGGGCGGGCGCTGAAGAAGGCCCTGTAGGACACGATCTCAAATCAGATAAACAACAGCAACAGGCAGGAAATAAACTGCACAGAGTTTCCACCCGTGTCAGGTATTGCTCCGTGACTTATCTGGCTCACTAACGGTCATTGGTGAAAAGCGTCACTCCCACTTTTCACGTAGAGGAGACAGAGACAACTGTGCTCAAAGGCCGCCGGGGCGCGGGTCCCGGAGGCCTCCGAGTGCCCGGCCTACCTGTGTAGTGGTGGCAGGTCCTGCGTGTCGCTAGCCGGGTCGGGTGTGTTGGGGATGACTCCTAGGATGGTGCTCTGCAACGACGTGCCCTTGAGCAAGCGGCTCCGCACCAGCTGCAAGTTGCGGGCCGTGTCCACACTTGTGCGCATAGTGGAGCCGGGCAGCAGCACGCTCTCATGGGTCAACAGCAGCGGAAGGCGGCTTGGGATCTGGATGGGGCTCACGGAGGACATGGCCACTGCCGCTAACACCAGAGCGAAGGAGGACTTCAGCTAAGAGCTCTACACCTCCTACGCCAAGGCCACTGGAGCGCACCACAGCCGTAACTCTACGGCCCGCCCCCAGGCTTGAGTGAGTGCCGACGCTTCCGGCCCCGCCCCTTCCCCAGCCTTCCAGGCTCCAGCTCTGACTCTTCGGCCCCGCCCCCAGGCCATGTGCCTCTGCTTCCGGGCCCGCCCACAACCCTTCCTGAGGCCCGAGCGACTAGGCCTTCCGGCCTTCCCCCATGCGAAAGCGTAGCGGTTTCTGTCCCTGTCCCCAGACCCAGGCCCCTCAATTTCTGGCCGCATCCCCAGGCTGGTCCCTACATCAAACACCTCCGCTTCCGGCTAGCCCAGAGATACGGTGGGCCCCGTGGCCCAATTTCTGTCGCTTTGCTCTGCCCTTCTCTCTGAACCAGTGATGCCAGATGTCAAGAAGGAAACCTGGTGCACAGCATGAACAGTGCCTGCATTTAAATTCGAAAGGAATGTTGGGAAGGACGGTGTGCACTAGACATTTGTTAACCTTTCAGTGAATAGATTTTATATTTTAACAAGTACCATATACCTTTCACTCAGTTTTCCCTATTATGTTGTATAACCAAGGTTTGTTATCAAAACCAGGAAATAAATATTACCATCACCTAATCCATAGACCTTCCTTCAAGCTTGTGAGTTTTACTATTGTCCTTAATTTTTCACTTTGCCTGTCTCCTAGATCTCTTAAGTCTGTGATATTGCTTCCATCTTTGCTTTATTTTATTAGTATTTTAAACAGATACTTTTAAAAGGGCATTCAATTATTTTGTAGAAGGTCTCAATTTGGATGATAGATTCTAGGTTGTGTGAGTTGCTGAGGTCTAGAGGGAGGGTGAACTGGTAGATGATGATCTTGGTTGTAACACACTAATCATTCCTCTTGGGTATGCATTGTGTCAGTATCTTGAGATAGACTCTGGGAGTGATATGAAGGGCCCAGGTCCACAAGAGCTTACCTTTTGATTAAGAATCTTATCTGGAGAGTAGAGGGCTGATACTCTCTGAGACTCTTATTGTCTTTTTAAAAATGGTACTGGGGATCGACCAAGGGTTTTGCACATGGTAGGTATTTTATGAGGAAACTATGACCATCTTAAAATTAGGGAGCATATTTTAAAAACACTTGTTTACTTCTTTTTATCATGCACACATATTCTAAAAGCAACAAGCATGTGTTTTGTTGGCATACTAATGGTTGGGCTTATTTTATGTTTAATAAATTAATTTTATTGATTTTATAATTTTCTTAGTCTTCTAGGACAGAGTCTTAACCGGATCACACAAAATGATCAAAGAAAAAGAGTCACTCTAGGATGAAATATGGCCTTGCAGGCAGCTGAGAGGTCTAGCCTCTGGTGGACTGAACCCTAAACAGCTGTGCAGAAGTATATAATTGTCACACAAAAGTTGTTTTTAGAGTAAAACAAGTTCTTCATACTAAAACCCAGGTTTAATCTGCGTGTTTCTTGAAGGAGCACCAAGGCCTTGCAACTTCAATCCTTATTGTGAGCCGTTTGCTGTACCCAACAATGCAAGATGTTTCACGTCTGCCAGGACCTTCTTGTGACTAAAGTCACACAAAGGCTGTAAAAGCAATTACCATTTTGTACAATTATTTTTTTTCAAGGTCTAAGTACTTCCAGAAAACAACTACTTCATTCTGATGTTTACCCTAGATACAATGGCTATGTTTGCCTCACTACAGGTCTCGCTAGACAAGACTGATTTTCAACTTGAAATCTTCCTGTCTCAGCCAGAAGTGCCGGGATTATAGATATGTACCCTCATGTCTACCTTAGACTTAGTTTGAAACATGCAAATTCACATTGCACTATAAAGGTATGATGTGGTACAGTGTAGTGACTTGAATGAAGAATGTCTCTCTTAGTTTAAATACTTAGTCCCCAGTAAATGGCACTGTTTGGGGGAACTTTGGAAGAAGTATGTCACTGGGAACAGGCATTGAGACTTTAAAGACCTGAGACATTCCCAGGTCACTCTCTCTGCCTGTATTTCTGGTTTAATGTGAACTCAGCTTTCTTTTCCTGCCACCACACTTTGCTCTACTGTCATGGACTCTAACGTTCTGGAAACTGAAACCTAAATAAACTCTTTTTTCTATAAGTTGTGTTGGTTAGGTGCTTTACTACAATATAAAAGTAACTAATACACTAATAACTTTGTCATGTTTTTCTTTTCCTCCTAAACAAGTTTTCATTTCTTTCTAAACAAGGTCTTACTATGTAGCCTTGGCCTGGAACTTGCTATGTAGACCAAGCTGACACCTACTTGTCTCTGTTTCCTGAGTGCTGGTATTAAAGGCACATGCCATCATGCTGGGCATCAGTTTTCTTTTTTATACAAGTCAGGACCACCTGCCCAAGGGTGGCACTACACCCAGTAGGTTGGGTCCTTCCACACTAACCATTAACTAAGAAAATGTCCTGCAGAGTTACTTACAACAATTTGATGGATGTGTTTTCTCAATTAACAAACTGTTGTGTCAAGTTGACAACCAAAAACACAAATAAAACAAACAAACAATACCAAGGCAGGATGAAAAGTAATATTCAAAATTTGTCATCTCCTTATTATTTAATAGTAAAATATTATTCATAGTTTTGAAGCTCACACCTACATGGTGGTAACAGGTGTGGAGGAGCTCTTCCCAGTTCTGCATTTAGTATGGTTTAATTGCTTCCTTGAAATCAGCTACTGTGGGAATATTTACATGGCAGAAACTGGTAAAGGGTACACAGAAAGTCTTAATTATTATTTTGTTCATCATGTGGGCTTAAACAGGAAGTGTAGCAAATGCTAATAACATAAATTAAATTCAGAAATATGTTGTCTACAGCCACCACTGTGTGACTGGTTGTGGGGGAGCTTCAGTATTCGCCCATGGCCTCTGCTTCCATTCCCGCTTTTAGGTTTCTGCCTTGAGCTCTTGCCTTGATTTTCCTCAACCATGGACTGTATTACCCGGAAGCCAAATAAACCCTGACTGTTCAGATTTGGTTTTGGTTGTTTTTTATCACAGTAAAAAAAGATGCAAACTAGGATAATGACCAATCGATTGCAGGTTAGCTACAGACATACTTTTCAAAGCTCCATGGCTACAGCAACTTGCCAGGGTGCATGACTTGCAATCTGGGCTTTTCTGCCTCCATCCTGTACTTCTTTCTCTCCACTGAGAGTCTTTGTGTGTGAACAAACCTCACAGCAGTAAACTTGTAGAGCTTCAGGGGATTGAGTCAGTCTTTGCCTTCATGTGTTATAATCTAGGCTGTGGGATGCAACCAGAAAACTGCCCCGCTCCTAAATCTTACAGAGTACCCTCTCTTACCTAAGACACCTCTTTTTTACCTACCGTTCTGATGGGCTCACATTCTACCCCTATATAGCTTAATGCTATAGCAGGGGACTCTGTCTTCAACAAGTGAAGTCTGCTAGAGATTTTTGTGATCTGTTAAAGGGATAGGATGGGATAAAGACAGAATCTTCTCTCAGAACAACGTGTGAGTTTGTTGTCTATTTTCTTTGGAGCATAACCCAGTCTGAATGGCAAAGGCTGTATCTGGATCCCAGGACGGAAAAAAAAAAGTAAATTACAGAGACTTCAATTCTGGATGCAAATACCAGGTTCTTTGTAGCCTAGGCAACCCTCCTGCATTTTCCTACTAAGTTCTTGGATGGCAAGCTTTTTTCTCCATGGCTGCCTGAGAAGATGGCTTCATGAGTAGGTCTGTAGTAAATCAAAAGTTGTCACAAGGATGAATGTCTGGGAGCTAAGTGGCAAGGGCTGCTAAAGAAAAGTTCTCTAAATGACTCTCCCAGGGCTTGGGAATTGAGGCCAAGGGCATTCCCAGTAGAGAGAATAAATGACACTATGGTAGTGACTATACTCTGGCCTTCACAATGACCTGACTCATACTGCATCCTCATGGCATCCTTCCCACGGTTTATGCATATCTGATTATCTGACCGTCTCTAGTACTACATCTATGCACAAAGCATGGATCCCATTGATTTATTTGTCTACTACTGGTACACATCTTTACAATCATCACCAGCATAGGAACTGGAACCTTGATCATTACCTCCATCTTTCTATTTGCCTGTACTTGTTACTACTATCTAGCTGATAGAATCTAAGCTCACCTGGGAGACATATCTTGGGCAGATCTATGAGAAAGTCTCACAACTGGGTTAGCTTAGGTAGGAGGACACACCTTCAGTGTGAGCAGCAGCATCTCTGAAGATTCTGGGCTAAATAAAGGAGAGCAAGCGAATGGAGCACGGTGTTCATCTCTCCCTGCTTCCTCTGGAGGACTCAATGTGACCCTCCTCCTACATCTTCCCCATCTTTAGGGATGTGTTCCCTCAAACTGTAAGCCTAAATAATCCCCCTTCAGTTCCTTCTGGTTAGGTGTTTGTTCACAACAAAAGGAAAGGAATACAATCCTCTTTTCTATGTCTAGCTTCCCTATTTGTTCAACTTACCACAAGCACCATCTTTAATGTCTTTCTACCTACCCTTTGTTTTACTTTAAAAGTAACAGTAGAATCTTTTCTGATACCCATGATCAATTGATTCCAGAACCACTGACCCCCCCCCAACCCCACAGGGATACCAAAACTGTGGATGCTCAAGTACTGTGGATGCTTATAAAAGACACATGGGGGTCAGAAGAAGAAATTGGATGATGTCTTCTGTTGCTGTCTGTCTTATTTCTTTGAGAAGGAAACTTTCTGACACTGGGGCTCACCATATTTTTTTGCTAGGCTAGTGGCCCTCAAGCTTCAGTGATCTCTTGTTCTTCACTGACGCAGTCCTGGGATTACCAGCATTTCATTTGGGCACTGGGGATCCAAACTCAGGCCCTCAGGCTTGCACAGCCATCTCCCTATCTCTTTGTCTGCATTTTTGAGTCAAAGGCTTAGGTTATCCTGGCCCTGAGTTGAAGGTAGGTGAATGGAATAATGAAAGGTTGCAGCCAAGAGACTTCAGGTCTCTTCATGCCCAGGTCCCCACCACCCCAGCTCCCATTAGTGTTCCCCTAGGGCTGGCCCGCTCACCAGCCCTTGGAGGTCTTGAGAGAAGCCTGTAGACTATGTCTGGAATGCTGCCATGGGCTTCTAGTTCTAGCTATCACAGGTCCTTTGAGTACTGTTTGATTTACAGGCTGCCTCCACTGACATCGAAAGGCCTAGAATATAGGTGCCTAAACTGGCATCTGTTGTCCTGCAGACACCACAGAATCATGTACAGTACCAGCTCACAAGTACCTACTGGCCCTCCCCCAGCTTCTCACTTCTCTTCCCCTGTTCCACTTCTAGATTAATAGCATCACCTCAACTTTCACCCCAGTAAGGATAGTGCTTATATTTGATGCTTCTACATTAAATTTGCCCAGCCCTGGATAAATCTGTTTATCATCTGTCTTATATCCCTCTTTTCCCAGTCTCTGTTGACAGTGGCAGTCTGTGATCTTGTTTGAACGGTTCTCACTGAGGCCTGAGGTCCCTGTCCCTGCTACCTTGCTCAGGTCCACCCTACCCACTGTCTCCAGGGAATTATCCCAGAACACAGGTGCCACTTTGTTACTGCTTTGTGGAGACTCAGAAATTTCATAGAGGAGTTTTAAAATATCTTTAAAAAAATAAAGGTATATTAAGCTTTCGGCTCAGCAAATCTACTGGTAGATATTTAAGGTGTAGAGATTTTCCCCGAAGAATAAAAAGAACCACATAGAAGAAAATTCAGATTGTGCTGCTTATAGGACAAAAGGCTAAACACACACCAGGCATACATTGCCAGAGTACCTGTTAAATAACTTTGGTGTCACCTTACCATGGAATTCTAAGGTGCTATTAAAGTAATATTATCAAAAAAAAAAAAAGTAATATTAACCAACCATATGTGGTACACACCTGTAACCCCAGACTCAGGAGCCAGAGATGAAGAGATTGTAGTTCAAGACCAGTCTGGGCTTATCCTAAGTTTCAGACTAGTCTACACTGTGTAGCAAGACCCCAGTTCAAATTCAAAACAATAGTAATGAACAAACAAAAATATTCCCAAGTCTAACAATATAAACTTATTTTACTGTATAATACACACATCTGGATAAATGGTTTCTGAATAAATAGACAAGATACCATGCTGATGGCTGCTTCCTAGGAAAGTAGCTAAGGGTGAGAGGGAAACTTTTCAGTGTATCTTTGTTTCTACTCATGGTTTTGTAAATGGTATGCATTGGTTTAAGACAGTGGTTATCAACCTTTCTAATGCTACAACTCTTTAATACCGTTCCTCATGCTGTAGTGACTGCCAGCCATAAAATTATTTTCATTCCTACCTCATAAATCTAATTTTGCTACTGTTATGAATCATAATGCAACCAATTTTGCTTTTAATGGTCCCACAGGGGCCACAATGTGAAGGTTGAGAACGGCTGATTTAAAAGTAGTGAAAGGAGGAAAGAAATGAAAAAGGCCTCTAGTGTTTACTACACAAGATCAAGTCTAAATATCTTAGCATGGAATTCCATGAGTTTCCCTTTGATACTTGGGATAGTCTTCTGGCCTGAAGTCCAGGCCACCTGTTCCTTTAAGCACCTCCAGTTACACTCTACTTCTGTTCCCAAATCGGGCCTTGGGGACACGACAGAGGTGGAGAAAAGTGCTCCAGCTCACATGGGAGTCTGTGCCGAATGTTCAGACTGCCTCCCTAGAAGCTGGAGGGACACCAGCTCTTCTCTGAGCAGTCAAACCTTTCCCAGAAGCCATTGCTTCAAGGGCAAGCACAAGGCTCTCCTTCTGGAAGAGAAGTCTGGGCTTGTGCTGGAGAGGGAGCTGTCGCGGAGAGAGGCAGCCTTACTCCACTAGAGCTGGGGAAGCTCTGGAGCTGGAAGGAGGTCGTGCTTGGTGTCCTTCTGACCTGCACTTTCTCTGCCAGTGGGAATGCAGCCAGGGCCCCACACAGGAGGTCTGATTTCCAATTGTAATGTTTTTCTGATGGTTTCTCTTTACAGTTATTTTTAATCCACATGAGATCCCTCTCGAAAGATCAGGTAGTATTATGTAGAAGTTAGGCCCTGGTTCTTGCTCCCTTCATGCTCCCGAAAATAAGATTCAGACTCAAAATATATTTACAAATATCTTGGCCATATAGCTAGGCTCTTCTCAGACTAGATATAACTTAGAACATCCCATCTAGTCTAGCTTACATTCTGTCATGTGGCTAATTATCTGTGCTCAGGTATCATGCATCTGTCTTGCTACATCTTTCTGGCAAATTTCCCACCTAGCTCTATCCCAGAATCCTTTTTGCCTCCCAGATGTCTCACTTCTATTTCCTGCCTAAGCCATAGGCATTTTAATTGACAGGTGATACATCCATACAATACACAAGATATTCTCTCTTCAGTATTACTCTCTTAACATTACTTAGTTGTAACTTGAATTTTTTCAAAGTCTACTTTTAATGATGGTTCTTAAATGCTTTAACCTCCCTTTTAGCCCACCATCCACCAGAAGTAGTGGAAAAGAAAGAATATGGTGATTGGGGTGGGGGGAGTGGGCCTGTTTAGAAAAGTTCTTTGGAGCAACTCCTGTCTGTGTTGTCTGGAAATCAGCAGTTCAGTTCACAGGTCAGCGGGCAGTGGTAGCTCGATCCACTTGCAAACACTTTATGGATACACCAGCAGTTCAGTTTGTTAGAGTTGGGACAGCAAGCACAAATCAGCAGCAGTGGGACTACCTAGCAGAGACAGCCATGCCTCAGCCTCAGCTGGAGTCATCTGGGAAGGACCTGGAGGGATGCCAGGAGAAGTTCTTGGCTATGCCTCTCTCAGCAAAGCAAAGATCAGCAAAGACAAGAGACCAAGAAGTGTTTTACTGATAGCTGTACCAGGAAGCCTAGCTCAGCCTCCGTGACTGTCCACTGAGTCTTTTTATGTACCCTCAAAACAGCACATGGCCTCCATGTGTCTCAGCATGTGCATCTTGTCTCAGCTGACGTCACTCTGCCAACCAGCCCTAGTCCTCAGAAGTGGTAAGAAACCATAGGACATCACCAGAAGTGTTTTGGTGTATTTCTCTCAATGGAGTCTCAGCAAATGAAGCTCAACCATGCAATGTAAGGCAGACCAATACATGTGTGTCATTAGAGAAGAATTCTTCATCATGTGTCCTTTCATGTGTTTGCTTTAGTAGAACATCCTTTCTCGTGTGTCTGCTTCAGCCGAACACTCCTTCATGAGTCTGCCTTAACCTTTCACCTGTGTCCACTTCAGTTAAATGTTCCTTCATGTGTTTGCCCCAGCAAGACTCCATCCAACCGACTTTCTAAAGAACCTTTGAGTTCCAAACCAGCTCAGTCTACCAAGCACTGCCTATATTATGTGAAAACTGAGACTCCAGTAATGTGGATGTGGTGCTTTAGAGAGCCTCACATCACCCTAGGAGAATCCCCTTATTATACTTTTAGAAAAGGAATTATAAATCACTAGGGACAGAGAGCTTGGTTCTCACATGTAAAGCCTTTCCTTCAACGGGAAGAATAGGTCTCCTCTATTCAATGGCAGTAAGCAACTGCCTTCTCTGGCTGTGGTGAGGTTTGAATGTGTGAACATACACAGAATATTTTGAATACTGCCAAGCTTAGAGCTATGTGTTACTCTAGGAGGACAGTCAGCATTGCATACGGATTTGTTGGATAAATGTCATTAGTGGATAAATGGAGGCAATGAAATTTATCTAAGATCACATGGAAGTGGCCTTGATAGACAAGAGGGAGAAGAGAGTCTCCTACTTCTTCCTTGCTTTTGAGACAGGTTCTCTGTAGCTCGGGCTGCTCTTGAGCTCACAATTCTGTTTCTGGCTTCTGAGTGTTGGACTTACAGACGTGAATCTTGTCCAGCCTCTACAAGGGTCTTAGTAGTTCATGGTAGTTTAAAACGTAAACGTTGGTTTCTGCATCATCATTGCCTGTCTGTGGGATGGGTTATCTAGGAACTACCTGCCACTCCAATCTATAAGGAGACCTTATATATGTATGCTACACAGTTGTTGCGTGTAATATTAAAAAACAATCCATGCTATCACCCGCTGGCCCCAGCGGTCTCATTGCATCCATGGCTAACCCAATTCGGTATCTGTTCGCTTGCTGCAGAACCTGCTCACTCACATTCCCAGTCATCTAACCCCTGTAGCTAGCTGCTGCCAAACTGACAAATTTCAGCGGCTAGCTGGGGGCGGACTCTAGCAAACCCAAGCTCCATGTCGGTTACCTTTCCCCAGAGCTCAGTTGAATCGCAACGAAATGGAAAGAAAACACTGGACAATCTTAGTTTAGAATCAACAGATAACACAATCGCTGGGCACAGAATCTATCATCCTAAATTCACCAACTGTTTTATGTTAGAAATCTTCTGGTGGCGGATCCTGATGGATTCTGACACCAGAACTATCCGTTCTTGGCCTAAATCTTGTCCATCTTGCTCCTGTCATCCAAAAGGAAGTCCCTTCCTCCTGGCTTCCCTCTTCCTCAGATCCAGAAGGCCGGCCCCCTCCTCGCCCAGTGATTGGCTTCTTGCCATCTTCATTATTTAATCAATTAGGGGAGGATTTTGCTACACACAGTAACTAGGTTTCTGTCCTGAGCTCCTAACCCATCAGATGCTCTGTGAATTGTCCTTACCAGTATGGTCTATATGAAGCCTCAAACAATTGCAGCCCCATCTGTTGAGGAGCATACATAATACAAATGTCTTAGATGATGCTTTGGCCAAAGTTAGCGATTCAGCAGTTGAAAGGTGCAATTAACAGAGAGCCAGAATGAGGCTTAAGGCAGTGCTGTGGGAGCCGGAGGTCGGCTTTGTGGAGTTGGCTCTCTCCTTCCACCTTTCCATGGTTTCTGAGGATCAAATTCAGGTTGCTTGCCTTAAGTGGCAAGCTCCTTTGTCTGCTGATCCATCTTAAGAACTGTCAATTTTTAATTAATTAATACTAATTCCCTTCTTTTATACTGAGTAAAATTAAAACACAACTTTAATATATATATATGTAATGTATCCAGCATTCTGCCTGCATGTATGCATGCAGGCCAGAAGAGGGTACCAGCTCTCATTATAGATAGTTATAAGCCACCATGTGGTTGCTGGGAATTTAACTCAGAACCTTTAGAAGAATACCCAGTGCTCTTAACCTCTGACCCATCTCTCCAGCCCAAAACACATCTTTTACATCTCAAGGTATTAGATTAACAGGTGTCCCAGACTGGTGGATATATTTTGGTTTGTGTAGGGGGTAGATTTATGCTAATGCCTTTGCTTCTGTACTGGCCATTGCTCCAGCCTCAACCTGTCATCCCTTTTTCTCTACCCACCTTTAGCTCCAGGAGGTGACCTCTCTACCAGCAGCCCTCCCAGCTTCCCTTGAATCTGCAGGTAACACACACACACACACACACACACACACATACACACTCACTCACACACACAGTTTGTTCCTTTAAAACTTGCTTCTTGGCACAATTGCTGGGCATTGATATCTGCCTGGAAAAGTGTGCCCTTACCAATTTATTATCTCTGTCTCTCCATCTGCCCTAAATTTCAGTGGCTAGTCCCACCTAGCCCCTGCCAAATATCTATGACCACCCACTTGTAGTGGTGGCTACAGGCCCCAGCTCCACTGAGACCTCACATGGTTGCTGCATTCTTCTACCTCCAAAGCATGGCAGAAAAACGCCCCCTCTCCTCCATTGCATCTGCCTTTTTTCTCCTGGGACCTGAAAGTTCCACCTGTACCTTCTGCCCAGCAATTGACCACTGGCTTTCTTGATTGACAAATCAAGAACCAATTGGAGAATAAGACCTCAGCATCAGAACTGTCCCTTTCAGGTCTGTACTAGGGAAGTCCTGTCTACTACATCTGACAAACATGTTTAACCACACCTGTCTACACTTGTCCTTGAGACATGCTACTTTTTTGGCACCTGTCTGAAGATTTGGACCTGAAAGATCAACTTTTCATCAGCTGGCTTACTTTTGGGAGAAGGTTATCTGGACTGGAGAGAATTAATCTAGTTTCTGGAGAAAGACACTATGGTGGTTTGAAGAAGAATGCCCTCCAGAGGCTCATATGTTTAGATTCTTAGTACCAGATTGGTAGAACTGTTTGGGAAGGATTAGGAAGTATGGTCTTGATGGAGGTGTGTCGCTGGGCATGTGGGCTTTGAGATTTCGAAAGCCCACCACCATTTCCAGCTCTCTCTCTCTCTCTCTCTCTGCCTTCTACATGTGGAATAAGGATGTAACTCAATGACTGCTTCAGCAACATGGCTGCCTGCCTGCTGTCATGCTTCCCACCATGATGGTCATGGTCTCTAACCCTCTGGAACTGTGAGCCCCAGTAAATTCTTTCTACTAAAAGTTGCCTTGGTCATGATGTCTCTTCACAGCAATGGAAAAGTAACTAAGAGACATTAATCCATCATGAAGACAATAACCCAGGGTATGATTACCTCCTATGAGGTCCAACTTCACGAGTTTCAACTACCTTTCAATAGCATCATATTGGAGGACCAAGTTCTAGCACATGAAGTTTTGGAGGGAAAACCACACGTAAATCTTAGCATGTAGAGAATATCACACGAACTTGGATTTCCTTTGCTGTCTATTAAAAAAATCATAGATTCGTATAATGTGTTGTGGCTAATTTAAAAAAAACAAACAAACAAATTTTAAGGTCTTCTTTATCTGCTGAAGTTTATGGGTGCATCCTTGCTTTTTAAGTTACCAAGAAAGAAAGGAATCCCTAGGAAGGCAAATTTGCATGTCTCACAGTCTCAGCTTGAGTCAGCTCAGACTGTTTTCTTGTGGAGGATTGTGTAGGGAAATGGCTGCTTTAATGTGGGCTCTTCCCAGACAGTTTCCCATGACATTAGCTTCAAGAATTGTATTTTCTTTCTTTTTAATTTATTTCTTTGCCCATTATTTTTTCTTTTTAGGGAACAAAATATTAGGATTTTAAAATGCTTAGAAGATAATTCATGAAAACCCATGTATCTGCCAATCATATCAAATTATAAAACATTTATTCCCTCTAAAATTATTCAATTTCTCTGTGGCATGCATCTGCAATGTATTCATAGTTGTACAGAATATTTAGGAATTTCTGGGTGTGAATAAGTTCCTTTTGTGTATGTTTAAAGTGTATATATTGATTTTTTGTTTGTCTTTTGGTAATTTGCCCTTTTAAAATTCTTCTGTCATATATTATATCCCAACTGTAGTTTCCCCTCCCTCCTCTCCTCCCAGTGCCCCCCACAGAGGTCCCCTATCCTTCAGATCCACTTTTCCTGAGTCTTCCTTCAGAAAAAGGCAGACCTCTCAGAGATGATCAAACATGACATAGCATGTTGCAGCGAAACTAGGCACATTCCTTCTTATTAAGGCTAGATGAGGAACCTGGTAGGAGGAAAAGGGTCCTGAGAGCAGGCAAAAGAGTCATGGACAGCTTCCACTCCTACAGTAGGAATCCCACAAGTTCTAGCAATGGAGAAGTGTTCCCCTTGGTCCATATCCTCAGCAGCATGATCAGTCACTTGAAGTTTTGATCTTAGCCATTCTGACAAGTGTAAGATGGAATCTCAGAGTCATTTTGATTTGCATTTCCTTTATGGCCAAGAATGTTCAACATTTCTTTTAGTGCTTCTTGGCCACTTGAGATTCCACTGTTGAGAATTCTGTTTAGATCTTTACCTCATTTTTAAAATTAAATTATTTGTTTTGTTGATGTTTAATTTCTCGAGTTTTTTATATATTTTGGAAATTAGCTGTCTGTCAGATGTGGAGTTGGTAAAGATCTTTTTCCATTCTGTAGGCTGCTGTTTTGTTTTATTGATGATATAACCCAGACTCAGAAAGACAAACATAGTGTATACTCTCTTTTTTTTAAATTTTAATTTGATATTTTATTGATTTACATTTCAGATGTTATCCCCTTTCCCCATTACCCCCACCCTGTTAATCCCCTATCCCATCCCTCCTCCTCCTTTTGTGCCTTTATACTGTTTAAATTATGTGAAAGTATTAAGGTCAGTCCTAAGTTGAGGAACTAGCAATATAATAGATGCAAATAGTCAAGGAACAAGCACTATGATCACTATTTCTAAGGGCTTATCAGGATGACCAAAATATCTGAGACTACTTCCCTGTCCTAGCCCAAAGTCATTTTCATGCCTGAAGCCTACTTCTTTGTTCTAGCTTAAGATTTAGATTCCTGCCTGAAATTACTTCTTTGTTCTAGCCTAAGATTTAGATTCCTGCCTGAAATTTCTTCTTTGTTCCAGCCTAATGCCAGATTCCTGCCTCCAGTCCATTTTCTTCACCTTGGCCAATGTCAGATTCCTGCCAGGGAGCCCCAAAAACTCTCCACATCTCTCCCTTTTTATTGCATAAACCAGACTGAGCCTGTCTTAGGTCGTTCTGACAAGAATGCCTTCTTTACCCATTGTGGAATATGCATTATTAAAAACAATGCACTTCTATCTTAGGTTGGTAAGGCTCTGTGCAGAATCTTACCCTTTCTTGGCTTGCCAGCCTGTTAAATTAATAACTCTGTCTGGGGGTCCATTATCAGTTTAAAGTCATGTACTTTGGCTGCCGGCCTGTTGATGTAGTTAGAGACAAGCTTTAACACGATGGGCAGGAATAAAAGTATTCCCAGGACAAGAAGGGCTAGCCTGATCAAGCTATATATGCGATTCCTGAGGTTTGACCAAAATGGAAATACTGACCTCAGGCTATGGATAATTTTATCAGCATTATCTGCAGCATCAAAGCTCAACAGAGCAGCATTCTTTAAATTCCTAATCTCACTATGCAACGTTAAAACACCCAGAGAGGTGTTAGAATTATGCCAAATACCCTACTGGTGTCTTTAAACTTTTTAAAAATTATAACGACAATCATTGTAAATTTTAGAAGTAACACTACTCCAATGGTATTTGTCATAACACTTGAGATGGCTCCTAACTCTTGAACCTCCTTCAGATAATTTGAATAGGATATAGAGCATCAATCATTATTCCAGACACCTATATAAATCCTTTTGTATACTCAATACATTAGTAACATTTCTTTGCTAGATGGTTAACAAAAATAGCTGTCTTAACTCCCTGTGTCAAAGCTATTGCAGAAGCAGTAGTGCTAGCAATTAACATATTAAAGCTGTTATACCGGCAATAATCAAGCCTGCTACCCTCTTGCTTCTGCTTAAAGCCTAACTCACTTCTGCCAGCACTTTCAAACTTTTTTCAGAGAATCAAGGTTTTCTAATTCTCAGGGCAGTAAGACAAAAGCTGGTTGATAGAAGCCCATAACAGACATGCCAGGTTTCAACACACTAACACAATTAGAAAGCATACAGTCAATGCAACTTACAATAAATACTGTAGAAAAGACAAAATCAATTTTAGCTAGACAATTAAAGAGCCTTAAAATATGCACTAACCCTTGTTTGAAATCCAGATCCTGTCCCAACTTTATCTCTTGCTATCATAACATCATAGAGAACTGCAGCTAACTTCCCAATATGTCTCTGAAAATGTCCAGATCCAGCCTTCCAAATGAAGACTGTTATTTCCAATATTGGATTGATTTCTAGACCAGTACATGATTGAGTCCAAATAACTGGTCACCTTTAAGAAAAATACAAGATTCATTATAATTTCTTTTTTTGATTCTCTGTCCCACATGGTCTAAAAACTTGAGGCAAGGCAGCTTGCCCATCTGAGATCTAAGAAAGCAAAGGTGGGTCAGGAACATATGTCGAATACAGCTTCCCAGCCACCATTTTCAAGACACTTGAATACAGCTTCCCAGCCACCATTTTCAAGACACTCAGCAAGCTCACAAGTCAACATCATTCTTTGTCCTGGCATCAGCATGTTTCACTCATCACTCTGGCAGCCACCACGCTCCTTCAGCATCCAGCAGAAAAAACACAAACATGCCTTCTTCCCCATATTTAATACCTGATCTGGATCATGCCATATGCCTGTAAGTGGATTCTTCTTTTTCACCTAGGCATAAGTATGCCTAGTTGAAGGGTGCCATAGACACTCAGCAGAAAGTTCCTTGGGCATCCAAAAAAATTTTTTTAAATTTAAAATAAAAGGAGTATGATTTAAATAAATTTGTGGTGTTTGGGTATATACCTCTCCCTTTTTTTATTTTATGAAGATATTGTTTTAAAGTTCCATGAACCCCTTCCATAATATCTTGTCCTTGAGGATTATAAGGAATTCCTGTAATAAATTGTTGACAAAAAGTCTCAACTGCTTGACTACAATTGCCAGTGCCATTATCTGTTTTTTTTATTGGATATTTTATTTATTTACCTTTCAAATGTTATCCCCTCTCCCACTTGCCCCCAAAATTCCTTATCCCATTCCCCCTCCTCCTACTTCTATGAGGGTGTGCCCTCACCCATCCACCCATTTCTGCCTCCCTGCCCTCGAATTCCTCAACACTAGGGCATCCAGATTTTCAGGGACCAAGGCCCTCCTCTTCCACTGATGCCCGACAAGGCCATCTTTAACTACCTATACAGGTGGAGCCATGAGTTCCTCCCTTTGTGTTCCCAGGGTAAAGGTTTAGACCCTGGGTGCTCTAGTTGAGTATTTTGTTACTCCTTCTAAGAAAGACTGAAGCACCCACACTTTGGTCTTCCTTTTTTATGAGCTTCATGTGGTTTGTGAGTTGTATCTAGAGTATTGCAAGGTTTTGGGCTAATATCCACTTATCAGTGGGTGCATACCATGTGTGTTCTTTTGTCATTGGGCTACCTCACTCAGGATGATATTTTCTAGTTCCATCTATTTGCCTAAGAATTTCATGAATTCATTGTTTTTAGTAGCTGAGTAATACTCCATTGTGTGCATTTATATTTATAAGGGAGATTGGTCTGACGTTCTCTTTCTTTGTTGTGTCTTTGTGTGGTTTAGGTATGAGCGTAATTGTGGCTTCATAGAACGAACTGAGTAGTGTTCATTCTGTTTCTATTTTGTGAGATAGTTTGAAGAGAATTGGTATTGGGTCTTCCTTGAAGGTCTGATAGAATTCTGCACTAAAACCATCTGGTCTTGGGCTTTTTATTTAGTGGGGAGACTTTTAATGACTGCTGTTATTTCTGTAGGGGTTATGGAACTGTTTAGATGGTTACCTGGGCCTGATTTAACTTTGGTAACTGGTATTTGTCTAGAAAATTGTCCATTTCATCCAGATATTTCAATTTTGTTGAGTATAGGCTTTTGTAGTAGGATCTGATGTTTTCTTTTCTTTCTATTTTTTTTTTTAATTTCCTTGGTTTCTGTTGTTATGTCTCCCTTTTCAGTTCTGATTTTATTAATTTGGATACTGTCTCTGTGCCCTCTGGTTAGTCTGGCTAAGGGTTTATCTATCTTGTTGATTTTCTCAAAGAACCAGCTCCTGGTTTTAATGATTCTTTGTATAGTTCTTTTTGTTTCTACTTGGCTGATCTCAGCCCTGAATTTGATTATTTCCTGCCATCTATTCCTCTTTGGTGTGTTTGCTTCTCTTTGTTCTAAAGCTTTCAGGTATGTTATCAAGCTGCTCTCCAGTTTCTTTTTTCAGGCACTTAGAGCTATGAGTTTTCCTCTTTGCACTGCTTTCATTGTATCCCATAAGTTTTGATATGATGTGTCTTCATTTTCATTAAATTCTAAAAAGTCTTTAATTTCTTTCTTTATTTCTGCCCTGACCAAGTTATCATACTGTAGAGCATTGTTCAGTTTCCATGTGTATGTGGGCTTTCCACTGTTTTTGTCATTATTGAAGACCAGCCTCAGTCCATGGTGATCTGATAGGATGCATGGGATTATTTCAATTTTCTTGTATCTACTGAGGCCTGTTTTGTGATTAAGTATATGGTCAATTTTGGAGAAGGTACCCTGAGGTGCTGAGAAAAAGGTATATTCTTTTGTTTTGGGATGAAATGTTCTATATATATCTGTTAAATCCATTTGGTTCATAACTTCTCTTAGTTTCACTGTGTCTCTGTTTAGTTTTTGTTTCCATGATCCTTTGCTGAGAGTGGGGTGCTGAAGTCCCTCACTTTTATTATGTGAGGTGCAATGTGTGCTTTGAGCTTTCATAAGGTTTCTTTTACGAAAGTGGGTGCTCTTGGGTTTGGAGCATAGATGTTCAGAATTGAGAGTTCATCTTAGTTGATTTTTCCTTTGACGAGTATGAAGTGTCCTTCCTTATTCTTTTTGATAGCTTTAAATTGAAAGTTGATTTTATTTGATATTAGTATGGCTACTTCACCTTGTTTCTTGGGATGATCTGCTTGAAAGATTGTTTTTCAGGCTTTTACTCTGAGGTAGTGTCTGTCTTTGTCACTGAGGTGTGTTTCCTGTATTAAGCAAAAATGCTGGGTTCTGCTTATGTATCCAGTCCGTTAGTCTATATCTTTTTATTGAGGAGTTGAGTCCATTGATGTTAAGAGATATTAAGGAAAGGAGATTGTTGCTTCCTGTTATTTTTGTTATTAGCAATGGCATTATGTTTGTGTAGCTATCCTCTTTTGGATTTGTTGGAAGAAAATTAATTTCTTGCTCTTTCTAGGGTATAATTTCCCTTCTTGTGTTGGAGTTTTACATCTATTTCTATCTATGTTGGAGTATTTCCACTACTATCTTTTGTAGTGCTGGGTTTGTGGAAAAATATTGTATAAATTTGGTTTTGTCATAGAATATCTTGGTTTCTCCATCTATGGTAATTGAGAATTTTGCTGGGTATAGTAGCCTGGGCTGGCATTTGTGTTCTCTTAGGATTTGTATGACATCTGTCCAGGATCATCTGGCTTTTATAGTATCTGGTGAGAAGTTTGGTGTAATTCTTATAGGTCTGGCTTTATATGTTACTTGATCTTTTCCCCTTACTGATTTTAATGTTCTTTCTTTGTTTTGTGCATTTGGTGTTTTGATTATTTTGTGATGGGAGTTATTTCTTTTCTTGTCTAGTCTATTTGGTGTTCTGTAGGCTTCTTGTATGTTTATGGGCTTCTCGTTCTTTAGGTTAGGGAAATTTTCTTCTATAATTTTGTTGAAGATTTTTATTGGCCCTTTAAGTTGGGAATCTTCACTCTTATCTATACCTATTATCATTAGGTTCGGTCTTCTCATTGTGTCCTGGATTTCCTGGATGTTTTGTGTTAAGAACTTTTTGCATTTTGTGTTTTCTTTGACAGTTGTGTCAATATTTTCTATGGTATCTTTTACACCTGAGATTCTCTCTTCTATCTCTTGATGATGCTTGCATCTATGACTCCTGATCCCTTTCTGAGGTTTTTTATCTCCAGGATAGTCTCCCTTTGTGATTTCTTTATTGTTTCTACTTCTATTTTTATGTCCTGGATGGTTTTGTTCAATTCCTTCACTTGTTTGGTTGTGTTTTCTTATAATTTTTAAAGGGATTTTTGTGTTTCCTCTTTAAGGGCTTCTACCTGTTTACCTGCGTTCTCTTCAATTTCTTTGAGAGTGTTATTTATATCCTTCTTAAAGTCCTCTATCATCATCATGATTAGTGATTTTAAATCTGAGTCTTGCTTTCCTGGTGTGATGGGGTATTCAAGACTATCTATTGTGGGAGAACTAGGTTCTGATGATGCCAAGTACCTGGGGTTGCTGATGCTTATGTTCTTGAGCTTGCCTTTCACCATCTGGTTATCTTTAGTGCTACCTGAGCTCACTGTTTCTGACTGGAGCCTGTCTTTCCTATTATTTTGGTTGTGTCAGAACTGTATGGGGTGGGTGTTGCTGCAGGGGGTTAGAGTTCCTGGGAGTCCCACCTACTGTGGGTTTTGTGGGATTGGGTGCAGAACTGAAGCCCAAGATCGGCTCAGTGCTCGGGTGCAGACCAGGAGGAGTAGTGTGTACTCTCTTATAAGTGGATAGTATCTGTAAAAGTTAACCATACTACAATCTACAATCTACAGATACAGAGAAGCTAAGTAACAAGGAGGACTCAAGGGAGTCACACATGCATCTCCCTGGGGAGCAGTAATAACATAGGTATCATGGGTAGGTGAGTGGTGTGGGTTGGGCATGGGAACAGGAGGGATCAAGTTGAGGGAGGATGGGGGTAGAGAATACTTGGAGAGACAACTAGAATTGGGGGTGGCATCTCAGGGACAAGCTAGAAACTTAGTGATCTGGAAACTCCCAGAACTCTATAATGCTGACCCTAGCTAAGACTCCTCAAAATGGGGGATATAGATCCTGAACTGGCTATCTCCTCTAATCAGGCAAGACTTCCAGTGGAGGGACTGGGATGACAATCCAGCCATAAAACCTTTGGGCTACAATTTTTTCCTGCCTATAGGATGTACTAGGGTAAAGGTGGTGCAGAAATTGTGGGAGTGGCCAGCCAATGGTTGGTCCAGCTTGAGACCCATTCCATTAGGGGAAACCTACCACTGACACTGCCTGGAGGACCAGGACCCAGATGTGGGATAGCCCAAAGACCTAGGCTAAAACAAACAGGACTGGCAAAATAAAAGTCAATAAAATTATTCCTAATGATATTCTGCTATACTCATATGTTGGAGCTCTGTCAAAAGAATGACCCACGGTGAACAATGCCTTGGGGAACTGTGAGAAAGGCTCCAGGAAGAAAGGCAGAGGGCCTTTTACTGGACGTGCATTTTCTTCACTGAATTATTCTTGGTGTGATTTCATGCCTCCCATAACAAACACTTACATTCAATCTGTAAGACACGTTTATTCTTGTTGGATGTCAGAATGTAGCTATCAAACCCAATTTGGTCAGTGTACCCTGAATCTGGATATGCTTTTGTGCTTTCTCAATATAATCTATATACCATATATATGTAATCTATAGTACATGATGCCAGGCAATTGTGTTTCAATTGCTATATCCTGAGAAAGTTCTGGGAAAGGGCTGTTCTAGTAATATTTAGTATGTGCTTATTGACATTTATTTACATGTTTTTCTGATCTTGTTTTCCTGGGCTCAAACAACTTCTCTTGGATCATTGCTTTCTTTTTTTTCTCTTTTTTTATAGCATAAAATTAATTTTATTACTCAAAGCTAACCTAAAATAAAATTCAATCCATGAAAAACATGCTTATATATTACTTAAATATTTTTTTAAAGCGGAAAGTAGTTTTTATTCCTTTATGGAGAGCATGCTGGTCTATATATCTTAAAAATTACATTAGATACAGTTGTCTTTATAAATCAATTGTACTATCTAAATATATATTGGATCTTTAACAATATTTGATTTCTATTCAATTTGAATAATATATTGGCTTTTTGGAAAATATGAACAATTAAAAGAAAATGCAAAGACTTACAAAGGGACAGCATTGAGAAATACAAAAGAAAGCGTTCTTGGGCTAACAGCTATACAATGTCTAATCTATAGTTTACAGAAAGTATCTAATTTTATAATTTTTTTTCTCAAATCAAAATTAATTCACACAGGGGTTATAAACACAGAAAGGCAGGATGTGGGGAAAGGAATGACACTGGAGTGTGGGTGTTCAGGAGGAATACAGATATCTTCAGAACCGGGTATCAGCTGGGTGAAGGTTCAGGGGACAAGTCACTATGACTCTGCCTATGACTCGCTTGTCCTTATCTAAGTTGGTATAGTCTGCCAAGGCTACCTATTTACAAGGTCTATGACTACTCAGGCTTACAAATTTCCACAAAAACTGCCTGTTGACATTAGCTTATAGCCATCTGTTTCAATGTTTTTCCACTGAGACCCAAGACTTGATGTTAGTATACATGTATGACAGGCCTATTGCTGATTTTAGGCCTATGGCTGATTTTAGGCCTACAGTGTGTAAGCAGGGCTGCCCCTGACATCTCCTCCCTCCTCTAAGTATAGAAGGGCTGTGGCAATTCTAAACTTGCGAAGGCGGGCGTAGAGGCCTGACCTCCAGTATTTGAAGGGGACCTTGTAATGGCTCCCGTCCCCCTGTCGTTGTCCAGTGAGGCATGAGGGCCATACCCATGCCGATGTCTTTTTCCTGGAGAGGGGACACTTTTGACATCAACCCCTATGCAGTCAGGCTTGTCCCTCAGGGAACCCAGATAGATATTTTTATCTTTTATTTATATTCCCTTGTAGTGCTTAGCCTCACAGCCTAAGCAAGAATTCAGATTGCCTGTCAGAGGGGGTTCTGGGTGGCCCCTCTCTGCCTGGTCTAGGGGTGGAAGTACTCTCTTTTAGGTTGGGTGGAGATGAGTTTTGGGAACACCCTGTATAAAGTAACAACCTCATCTTGAGTCTCATGGTCCTCCATAGCTAACTTATGATAATGTATCTGAGTAGGTTTTGCTACCAGATTATTTATCTGTTGTATCACAGAGTTAGTCCACCTATTTGAGGGCCAGGGACCAGCAGAAAAAAGCAAAAAGAACCCAAATAATGGTCCCAAGATGGAAGGGAATAGGGTTGACAACCTTGGAGAGGCTGCAAACCAATTCTTATACTAGCATTCATCTGTCTCTTTCTCTCTCTGATTTTTCTTAGGGCCTTCACTACCTATTTCATGCTCTCTTTAACCCTCCTTGTCTTGTCTATGTAAAGGCAACCTTCTTCTTTGAGGGTTGTACACAGTCAAGAGCTGTATACAGCCTTTTCTATTGTACTAGAGTAAATCAAGTCCAATAAGTATCTTTGCAATTTTAAGAGGTCTCTTCAGACGGCGAAAGGAGGGATTTCTTCAGATTAGTGATGTCAATCTCTAGCTGTTTGATGTTCTTGTCAGTGGCCCTTCAAAGGTCTGAGTAGTATAAGTTCGGAGGCCAGCATCTGGATTAGAACTTCTAACAGCAGACATCACGGGTGATTCATTTTTACCTGGGATGCTACCTGAGTTAAGGATCATTGCTTTCTTTGCTACATTTGTGTGTAAGAGTGCACTGAAACTGAAGTAAGACGTCTACAGCATTGCTGTAGTCTGCCTCATTCTCTCAGGTCCTCAGATCCCAGGTCCAGACAAGAACTTCATGTTGGCTTAAAAGTTGACACTCATAGATTGGTTCCCAGCCCAGAAAGGCTTCATCCAGAAACTGATGGAAACAGATGCAGAGACACACAATTAAACATTAGGCAAAGCTCAGGGAATCCTTTGGAAGAGGTGGAGGAAGAACTGTAGGAGCCAGAGAAGTCAAGGGTACCACAAGAAAACCTACAGAATCAACTAACCTGGGCTTACAGGGGCAGAGACTAAACTGACAACCAGGGAGCCTGTATGGATCTGACCTAGGCCTTCTGCATATGTGTTACAGTTATATAGCTTGGTCTTCTGGTAGGACACCTGACAGTGGGATTAGGAGCTGTCTCTGATTTTTTGCCTTCTTTTGATACCATTTTTCTTCTACTGAATTTCCTTGTTCAGCCTTAATATGAGGTGAGGTGCCTGTCTTACTACAACTTGACATCCCATGTTTGGTTGATTTCCAGGGGAGGCCTGACCTTTTCTGAGGAGAAACTGAGGAGGAGTGCATGGGGGGCAGGGCCACAGGTAAGGTGTGAGGAGGGACTTGGGACAGAGGAGGGAAGGGAAGCTTTGGTGTGTGTGAGGAAACAAACAAACAAACAGAACAAAAACCAACAAAAAAGTACTTTGTGTGCTTCCTTCTACATTGTTCAGTGCACATTGGAGAAGTTTTTTTAAAGACTTTTTTATTTTATTTTATTTATTTTATTTTATGTGTGTGAGTGTTTGCTTCCTTGTATATGTATATGTACCATGTGTCTGCTTGATGCCCTAGGAGATCAGAAGAGGGTAATAAATCTTCAGGAGCCACACAGTTCTGAGGTGGGACAGTGTCCCAAGGGAAGGGCATCCTGAGACATGGGAGCTCATCACACAGCTCGGAGAGGAAGCTGCCTCAGCAGAGGCACTGCAGCATCCAGGGGAGGGCATCCCAAGCAGAGCTCAGGATTCAGGAACTTCAGCCCTGCTCCTTCTTCCCTTTTTTTTGTTTATCACTTCTTCTCTTTTTGGCTGCTTCTTCCAAATGATGCACATCAGGCAGAAAATCTCATGAAAGAGATTTATTGGAGGGTCCAGGGTGTGGAGGGACAAATCCAGGAATGGCTGCCTTCTGCCCCCAGGAGAGACAGCATGGAATTGGAGAATGGGCAGGGCTTATATAGGATCTCTATCTGAGGTGACAGAGTTTTTCAGGGCAGAGCTTTTCTGACTGAGGAGTGGTGGGAGTTCAAGTCCTGAGTTTGGGGAGCTCAGGGACTGGTGTGGTTTCCTGCTAAGAGACTGGTGGCTTTTTTTTCACCCCCTTTTCTCTGCATCAGGCCCATTGCTTGGGGTGGGAAGTCCTTCCTGGCTGCAGCTGGCTTTTGCTGAGGTAACATCTCTGTAGTGGCACTACTGGGGTCGGGGAGGCTGGAGAGGAGGTGTTGCCAATGTGGACAGCTCCTAAGTAGTGTTTCTGAAAGCTGTAGGCTGATGCAGGATAGAAGGTGTCACCACTGTGGATAGCTCCTGAGGGGTGGCTGCTCCTGAGAGGCCCCTCCTACTGAGGCAGAAAAAGTGATGCACCACCCTGGACAGCTTCTCATATCAGCAGTAGACTGAGGCCGGAAAGGGTTCGCCACCGTGGACAGCTCCTGAGGGGCAGCTCCTGAGGGCAGCTCCTGTTGAGGTGGGAAAGGCAATGCATCACCATGTGAAGGCTGCAGGCTGAGGAGACTTCGCAGTCCTGCCATAATTGAAAGCTCCTGTGGAGGCATCTTAAGGCAGACAGCTGTAGGATGGAGCAGGAAGGAGGGGCTAGCTGCCGCTTTGATGGGTTTTGTGACTGCCGCTTAGGGACTATAATTACCACAGTCAACACAAACACTTAAAAATGATTTACTTATTTTTATTTTAAGCATTTGTGTTTGTGTACCGAGTGTTTGCCTGATACCCATGCAGGCCAGAAGAGGACATCAGATTCCCTGGAACTGGAGTTACAGATGGTTAGGAGCCACCATGTAGGTTCTGGGAATAGAAAACTGGACCTTTCAAAGAGCATTCTTAGCCTCTAAGCTGTCTCTCCAGATCCCAGCACAAACACTTTCTAGACTTTCCTGGAGCTTGGAGATGTGCTAATCCCCTGGCTCCTGTGAAATTCACAGGTTTAATGATGATTTGTTCAATGTTATCTATGTTTCATGCTTTATGCATGTGTTGTTTTGATCATTGAAGAATAAAACTTCATTAAATGTGAGTTTGGGACAGCAATTGTATCATCTATTAACTTTTAAAGTCTTTTATCTCCTGTCATCAGGCACCGTCCGTGACTGTGTCAGAAATGTTGGCAATGGACAAAGAAAATTACTTTAACATAGTTTTTATTACTTCATATAAATCTCTTGTTCTAGTGTCTTTTAGTGGCACTAAAGAAGTCACTTATCCAGTGATGTTATATTCCCCATCAATGCCTCTTATTAGAGGCAAGTTGAACCATGCATATTTGTAGGATCAATACTGGCATCTGTCATCACAGCATACATTTTAAAACTTAAAATTAGTCGCTCTACCCCAGTGCTGCTTTCAGTACCTAGTCCAGTTTCCTCACCTTGCCTGGTTATCATCTAGTAAAACAGACTGTGTTATAAAAGTGGCCTTCATTTCCAGGGCATACTGCATCTGTTACACCATCCACACATTGCTTAGTGAATCCATCGTCACTAACTCATTTGATTTCTTCCCTTTTGCCACTTAATACACTAACACATACCTAGCTTTTGTGATGGAATCTATCTGAGCTGTAACTTTGGAATTTTGTTTGTTGAGGAGACAGACTCTTTCGCTCTTCTGCTATTTTATCCTCATGGCATGATCCTTGAGACACGCTGAATTAGGTGGCATGTTTTTGGTTTTCATGCCCTAAGCGTGAGCCTTTGAAAACTTGCACAAAATTCCTCACAAATTAAGCTGCATGTCTTATGCATGCCTTGGCACTAAAGTAGCCATTTTTCTCTCACTTTTTGTCAGATGATGTTCTTTCATCTGGAGTTTCTCTAATTTGGGCTTGTTTCTTTAGCAGACATTGCAGGAGCCACGTTGGCAGGCAGGAGTTAGTTTTCCGTGGGCAGTGTGGGCAAAGGGCTAACAGCACAGCTATTAGCTGGTTCTAGAAACCTGAGAACAAAGAGAGCATAGTTTAATTAGTCCCAGAATCAGATCAGTCAAGGAGACTGGCAACTACAGCAAGGTTGGAGATTAGCAAAGTTCAGAGGCTGGCAGATGAGCCAGGGCAGCAGCCAAGAGGACAGGTCAGAGCTAGACAGACTGGGCTTTAATGTGTAACAACTTCCCTAGTTGGGTGAACAGTGAATGCAGTGTATGGTCATCTCCTCAACTGGGCCAGAGGACACACATAGATTGTGCCCCCTATTGGCTTAGCTCATGATATGCCCCCAAGAACTAAGAAATTCCAATAGTAATTGCCCCAGTTTTTGTTTAGTTTCTACCATAAACTTTTAAATAGCTCTAGGCAAGAAACATTGTGTTTTTTTCCTTTCTTTGAACCCCATCATTCTCAGAAATTTCACTCACTTTCTCAGAAGTCTACTGTTGCTCTGGTCACACCTCCTCTATCTTCGTCTTTATCTCTTATTGCCAGAGAGAGAGAGAGAGAGAGAGAGAGAGAGAGAGAGAGAGAGAGAGAGAGAGAGA